>NC_084619.1:39465730-39783230 GCF_033978795.1 Nerophis ophidion
CTTCCTCTCCTCGCTTTTATGGTTGCTCTCTTGCCCTTCTCCCCACGTGTTGCAATATTTAGTTTCACCCTCAAAACACCCCAACCAGCCGCTGTACGCCACCTCTCCTTGCCTCTCCATATATAAATTGTATGCCTTTAGACAACACGCTCTTTTTTTATACTAGAATTTGGCAGAAACCTTATTGAGCCAATAAGTTCAATCTGTTACTGTACACCTCAAGCTGTAATTTAGCACTCTGCAAAACATTCCTTTCCTTATATGTGCTAATGTACACACAAATAATGGACCTCCAGTAATTGTTAGCATTCCAATTGTCAGCTGCCTACCTTTATCATAACCAGTCTCAATTGTCTGCTTGTGCATTTCTATCCTAAATAATAGTTGTTGCTTTTTTCTCGTATCATAGCTAAGTTGTTTCATTGATGTCACATCTTGTGCACTATAAATAAATACAATTTTTCAAGACTTAAAATAAACAATGATATAAATAGAATACATGTAAGTTTATGGCATTACAGCAAGAAGCACGACACAGCACATCTGCCGCCCTCAAGTGGTGGAAATAAGAGCCTGCAGTTAAAAAAAAAATACATTTGGTGAGCCATCCATTATGATACACATTTTACAAATATTAAATTAATGAACACTGTATTTCTTTTTCTAATCATTATTCCAACATGAGCACTATACTGACTTTTTTCTGAGCATAAAATAGGTTGGCGGATTGGTTATTAATTGAGATCATTGATATCCTTGTGGTTCTGGTAAATTTATAAATATAGTCCAAAAATATATCTGAAGATCATCCCTGAGAAAATATGTGTTCCAACATAGCCGAAAAGGAGGTGTATGTTGGTTAGATACGTTTTTATTCAATCAAGTTATTTTTCCTTGTGCTCAATAGAAGATCATTGTCCCACTCCTTGCCCTGGAGACGTCCTCCCAGTCCAAGGATTTTTATCCAACATGCCTCCCCTGAAGATGACAGGTACCCTTTTGTGGAGCCGTGACGTCGCTCTTGACTCTCCTCAGTTTGGTTTGTGACCTTTAACTGTGACGCCACCGAGTACCGACCAGAAAAATTGTGCCAGAGGGGAACTGCATTTTTTGGGGGAACTTTGCTTATTATTCACAATCCCTATGTAAGACATGCACACACATGCTTTTCCTTTTTTATGCATTGTAACTCGTAAATAAACGTTAGCAAAAGTCAGCTAACAATAGAGCCAATGGAAGTCGCTCTATTCTGCATAAAAGGCGCTCCAAAAACCTCTATCTTTATTTTATATACTACATGCTGTGAATATACAGTATATGTAATGTAGTAACAGACACATTCACAATAACATGTAATATTTACGTATTTTCATCCTTTTAAGCATACGGCGGCATATTACTTTTAGAGATGTTCGCATTTTCTTTCAACATCACCAACAATACAAATCATGACATACTTCATTTTGACTAATGTAGTCTTTGACCACAACGGGTCAAAGGATGATCCAGAACCTTATATTTTTTAGCCTGAATATACAAACTCCGTTTCCATATGAGTTGGGAAATTGTGTTAGATGTAAATATAAACGGAATACGATGATTTGCAAATCCTTTTCAACTCATATTCAATTGAATGCACTACAAAAACAAGATATTTGATGTTCAAACTCATAAACTTTATTTTTTTTTTGCAAGTAATAATTAACTTAGAATTTCATGGCTGCAACACGGGCCAAAGTAGTTGGGAAAGGGCATGTTCAACACTGTGTTACATCACCTTTTCTTTTAACAACACTCAATAAACGTTTGGGAACTGAGGAAACTAATTGTTGAAGCTTTGAAAGTGAATTGTTTTCTTATTCTTGTTGTATGTAGAGCTTTAGTCGTTCAACAGTCCAGGGTCTCCGCTGTCGTATTTTACGCTTCATAATGTGCCACTCATTTTCGATGGGAGACAGGTCTGAACTGCAGGCGAAACCCGCTGTTGTAACACTTGGCTTGGCATTGTCTTGCTGAAATAAGCAGGGGCATCCATGATAACGTTGCTTGGATGACAACATATGTTGTTCCTAAACCTGTATGGACCTTTCAGCATTAATGGTGTCTTCACAGATGTGTAAGTTACCCATGCCTTGGCCACTAATACACCCCAAAACCATCACAGATGCTGGCTTTTGAACATTGCGCCTATAACAATCCGGATGGTTATTTTCCTCTTTGTTTTGGAGGACACCACGTCCACAGTTTCCAAATATAATTTGAAATGTGGACTCGTCAGACCATAGAACACTTTTCCACTTTGCATCAATCCATCTTTGATGATCTCGGGTCCAGCGAACCCAGCTTTGTTCCTTGATGTTGTTGATTAATGGGTTTTGCTTTGCATAGTAGAGTTTTGACGTGCACTTACAGATGTATCAACCAACTGTAGTTACTGACGGTGGTTTTCTGAAGTTTTCCTGAGCCCATGTGGTGATATCCTTTACACACTGATGAGGGTTTTTGATGCAGTACCGCCTGAGGGATCAACGGTCCGTAATATCATCGCTTACGTGCAGTGATTTCTCCAGATTCTCTTAACCTTTTGATGATTTTACGGACCGTAGATGGTAAAATCCCTAAATTCCTTGCAATAGCTTGTTGAGAAATGTTGTTCTAAAACTTTTCGACAATTTGCTTACAAATTGGTGACCCTCGCCCCATCCTTGTTTGTGAATGACTTAGCATTTCATGGAAGCTGTTTTTATACCCAATCATAGCACCCACCTGTTCCCAATTAGCCTGCACACCTGTGAGATGTTCCAAATAAGTGTTTGATGAGCATTTCTCAACTTTATCAGTATTTATTGCCACCTTTCCCAACTTCTTTGTTACGTGTTGCTGGCATCAAATTCTAAAGTTAATGATTATTTGCACATAAAAAAAAAGTTAAACAGTTTGAACATCAAATATGTTGTCTTTGTAGCATATTCAACTGAATATGGGTTGAAAATTATTTGCAAATCATTGTATTCCGTTTATATTTACATCAAACACAATTTCCCAACTCATATGGAAACAGGGTTTGTAAGAAGGATGAGTTATAATTTTTCGAAGCTGAACACTAAACAGATCCAGAAACACTAACCATCATGTAGCAGTATTGCTTATTGCTTAACAAGATATACAAACTACGGACATGATAAAAAACAAACACTTACTGTACAATATTTGCTCTCACTTGGATGCCGACTGATGGGACGTTGGTATCTTTCCATTTAGATGAAAAATAATCCAAATCCACCTGGTGGTAAAAATTTTTTTTAAAAAGGTGGTTGCAAAGTACCGTTTTTTGTGTCTTTCTTGAACTTTCTGGGTTGAAGTTAAATGTCAAAGTAGACCAACTTTTTGGTTTATGACAACAACTTCATGAGTTATAATCTAAAACTATTTTTACTAACTCAGAGGCAATGCAGCAGCTCAGTATGTCAATAGGTGCTAAGGCGAGTTGTGATCACGGTGCCATTTAGAGGAGTTTGTCTGCATTAGCGCTTATAGTAAAAATATCGCTACTACTTAGTGCATATCCAGGTCACAAGATCTAAATTAAGTATTATTGGCGGTTTTGGGATATTTTTTTAGACTTGTAGGGCGGAATACAGTACTAGCTGCATTGTTAGCCACCTCATACTTGCCTTTTTTAACGATTTAGAAAATAAAAACATATGTGTTCTTGTTTTACATAAGTTTTGTGAATGATAGGCCGCATTCCAAAGAGGTGCAGTTCCCCTTTAAGTCCTGATCAAATTGGATTGGAGTTTTTAGACTACATACAACCAATATTTTAATTGCTCCACTTGTATTTCTGTTTATATTTTTAAAAGCCTATGTACAATTTATTTAGTTTAGTTATGTGGAGACTGCAAGCATTCTGGCCTCATGAAAAAACACTTGAGCCCCACCAAAAACGTAAACTAATAATTTATTGTTTTCTAAGGCACCTGTCAGTCATTGGGTTTTAATAATCATTCACCCTCAACTCAACCCCGCCCCCTCTTCTGAGGCCCCTGACTGCAAGTGCAAATGTTAAACGCTGCCTTCAGCTAAATCTGATCTAATATTCAAGCTTTGATTGGATTTTTGTTTGTTTTTGAGCAGTTGCACTCATTTTTCTTGCAACTTTAAATGTGTACTATGAGTAATACACTCGCAATGTGTGCTAAAGTTGATAAACAGTCATTAAAAAAGTAAATGACTGTACATTTATAATATAATTCATTTTATTTGTGTTCCCTTTGCTTAAATATGCTGTCACTCATTGTGGACATCCTAAAGGGAAACTGTTGCTCTATACCTAAACAAATACTGAATCAGGTTACAAAATGATGCTTTTCTTGGGTCTTCTGTTCATAATTTACTTTTGGTTTCTGGTACTCTGTGGTTATGAATATCTTTCACACAGTGAGAGTGACTGCATACAAGTGGAACTTTTTTTTTTTTATTGCTTACAGTCCTACGAAGTGTGTCACTTACATTGTGTGAGGGTTTTGCTTCCTTGCCTATTTTTCAGCCTTTTTGCCAAGACTCACGGCGATGGTTTGTGTTGGTTGTCAGTATAGTGTTGACGTTTCGTCTTGTTGGTTTTGCATCGTTCTCCCTTAATAAGCTTTGGCCTGTGCTCATTCTTAACTTGTGGTACTTTGGACTGCTTTTGATGTGAGAGTCTGCAGTGTTGCTTCTTGCAGTGACAAATTGTGTCATTTTTGTTATTGGAATTGCATATGCAGCTTCTGTGTGCCCGTGTTTCAAGACCGAGTGCTCAGCATTGGCTTAGGACTCTCCGTATGCCAAGTGTGTGTGTTTGTGTGTGTGTGTGTGTGTGTGTGTGTGTGTGTGTGTGTGTGTGTGTGTGTGTGTGTGTGTGTGTGTGTGTGTGTGTGTGTGCGTGCGTGCGTGCGTGCGTGCGTGCGTGCGTGCGTGCGTGCGTGCGTGCGTGGGTGCGTGCGTGTGTGTGCAGCACAAAGTACAACACACAATATTTTGTTCTGAGGTTCTGCACAAACACACACATTTGTGGATAAAGACTGACTCCCTCTTTCAATATCCCTCATAACACTCATCACAACATCCCACAAAATAAAAATTAAGGTCAATTAAAGCCCACACGTATAAAAATCCTAAATGATACTATTTCTTCCATCTTTGTCCTACATCTTGTTTTTTTCTCTCCTCTCATCAACCATCCATCCATCCATTTTTTTTCTGTTTTGGTTCATCTCTTTTGCTCGACCGTCATCCTCCAGGAAGCCTCAGACCTTGGATACATCTGACTGTCAGACACTTGGCAGGAATTTCTTTGACAGTGGCAGTTAAGGCATGTACTGGATGGTCAGCACATGTCAAATAGCAGCCATGCATCATGCATGACAAAGTCACAGGGAGGCTAAGTCAGATGTAGGGAACTTATGGCTCTAGAGCCAGATGTGGCTCTTTTCAATGACTACGTATGGCTCTCAGATAATTAAATTTATATAGCGCTTTTTTCTAGTGACTCAAAGCACTTTACAAAGTGACACCCAATATCTAAGTTACATTTAAACCAGTGTGGGTGGCACTGGGGGCAGGTGTGTAAAGTGTCTTGCCGAAGGAATCAACGGCAGTGACTAGGATGGCGGAAGCGGGAATCGAACCTGGAACCCTCAGGTTGCTAGCACGGCCACTCTACCAACCGAGCTATGTCGAGTAACCGTGTAATACTCTTCCATATCAGTAGGTGGCGGTCGGTAGCTAATTGCTTTGTAGATGTGGGAAACAGCGGGAGGCAGGGTGCAGGTAAAAAGGGGCGTCTAATGCTTAAACCAGGGGTAGGGAACCTATGGCTCTAGAGCAGGGGTGTCAAACTCCAATACAGTGTGGGCCAAAATTTAAAACTGAACAAAGCCGCGGGCCAAAGTTGAAAAAATAACCTTTTAGGTGGTAGCGTGTATTGTAGTGTCCCGGAAGAGTTAGTGCTGCAAAAGGTTCTGGGTATTTGTTCTGTTGTGTTAAGGTACGGATGTTCTCCCGAAATGTGTTTGTCATTCTTGTTTGGTGTGGGTTCACAGTGTGGCACATATTTGTAACAGTGTTAAAGTTGGTTGTATGGCCACCCTCAAGTGTCACCTGTATGGCTGTTGACCAAGTATGCATGGCATTCACTGATGAGTGTGTATAAGCCGCTTACATTATGAAGCTGTTTGTATGGAGGATAAGCGGACGTGACGACAGGTTTTAGAGAACGTTAAAGGAAGTGCCTTTAAGGTACAGCCCCCAATATTGTTGTTCGGGTGGAAATCGGGAGATATTCGGGAGAATGGTTGCCCAGGGAGATTTTCGGGAGGGGCACTGAACTTCGGAAGTCTCCCGAGAAAATCGGGAGGGTTAGCAAGTATGAATAGTAGCGGTGAATGCGGTGTTACATCGGCACAGCCACTGTACAATACCGGCGGGCCAGCTCTAATGTTAATTTGATATTGCCTCAAGAGCCAAATGAAATTACATGGGGGGCCAAATTTGGCCAACGGGCCAGAGTGTGACACCCATGCTCTAGAGCCAGATGACTTCATCTGGCTCTCAGATAAATATTAGTTGACATTGCTTAACACGACAAGTAATGAATAATTCCGCTGGTAATCACAGTTTTAAAAATAACGTTCAAATTATAAAACATTCTCATGCATTTTAATCCAACCATCCGTTTCTACCGCACCTGTTCAAGATGCTGCATTAATGGTAAGCAGTATTATATGTATTATTGGTTAACTTTTATAATAACAATGTTGTTAAAAAGAATAAGAGACTTATTATACCCTACAAATGTTGGTCATACTTAAAAATGCACGAATTTAGTTGTATTCAGTGTTGAAACATTTTATATGGCTCTTACGGAAATACATTGTGAAATATTTGGCTTTCATGGCTCTCTCAGCCAAAAAGGTTCCCGGCCCCTGGGCTAAGTCATACTATGATTTTATTTTTTTTTACATATCAAACACTTCCTTTTGGTCTACATAACATGTAATGATGGTTCTTTGGTCAGAATTTTGTAAAGATTTTGTTTTTACAGACTGTCTTCAAACCACTTTCTGAACGTCTCCTGAGGATGTGCCGTTTTGTGGGCGGTTTTATTCACGTGCCTCCACTTCGACTGCGTCTTCTCCCCATCAGCCATGTTGTAGTTTTTAGCGCTTCAATATCGGTTCTACTGACAGATATAAGGTACAACTCTACGCTGCTTTGTTTTAGAAATGCAGCAAGAGGATTTTAGCATGATGTACATGTATGATCCAGTCTGTCCCACAACAAGAGGATGGAGAAAAAGAACGAACTTATTGACTAGAATTTCAGACCACAGAGGCAGACTACTTGTGCGAAGATCTTCGGGTATATTTATACCATACAATGGAAGTATGCAATAACATCACAACTGGAAAAAAATGTCAATAATTGGGAAAATTCCAAATGGCTCATTTAGAGGAAGTATGAATTGTTTTTTAAATGTGTTCTGCTGTGGTGTCTATGGTTTGATTTAACATTTTTGGGACTCATGCACATCCCCAAAACAGGTACCAATAGGTAAGAAAAGTTGGTTTTGCATAATAGGTCTCCTTTAACTCAAAACGTTTGTAACTCAAAATGTTTTTATCTCAAATTGTCTCCCGTTGAAATGAATTTATAATTGGTGCTGGACCCCCAAAACATGTAATATGCTTTAAAAAAAAATGTTTTGATAAAAATTTTGTAAAAAACAATACACTAGAATATACTGCTAGCAACTACAGTAGTTTAAAGTAATGAAATAATAATGTGCAGTATGTATCTTGGGGAGTGGACTTTTAAGGCATCTCCTCTCTTCTCTGTCAAACACACCATCAGCAGCTTCTCGATATGTTCATGGATCAATATTTTTTTTAACATCTTTTGCTGGCGTTAGACTCTTCCTGCTTTAGTATGGTGCAGACTAGCAGCATCTTTAAGATGCGCCGTTTTGTGGGCGGTTTTATTCACGTGCCTCCACTTCGACTGCGTCTTCTCGCCATCAGCCATGTTGTAGTTTTTAGCGCTTCAATATCGGTTGGGGACCACTGGACTAGACGCTTTTTTTTGTCATATTTTGGATAATATCTTAGTTTTAATTCAATTAAGATATCATCCAGTTCTTCTCAGCACTTCATTCCTAATGCTCGCAAGTAAGACCAGTTGTTTTGGGTGGACCTTTCAAGATTCACTGTGACATTTGATACGGCAACAAATGGCAGTGCTTGTAACTCCAATTTTTTTGCTTGCAACTCAAAGTGGAACTGCACTTTTTGTGGAATTTTGCTTGTCATTCACAATCATTATGAGAGACATAACAACGGATGTTTTTTTTTGTTTATTTACATTCTAAATAAATGTAAATGATAGTCCACTTACAGCGGAGTCAATGGGAGATCCTCTATGCTGCTCATAAAAACAAATTAAAAAATACACCCAAAAAGCGCCAACAATACTCCATTTACATTTTAGTGACTTGATTGTTAACAAAGTATTATTGATATTGTTGTTATAAGCGCTAACTCAGATGAACTATTTATAGTGGCGCCATGATCACTACTATACATGTATACATCATCGTGGGGTAAACTGCTTCCTCACTTTCTTTGCTCGTGAAAGTTAATTGTTGATCATTGTTGCCTCTCACCTTGATAGTAGAAGGACAAGGATGTAATCCGACATGTTGGTTCACTTTGACAGCCAATTTAAATGGCGAGAATGACACAAAAAGATACCTGGTTCCACCACCCTTTTCTTTGTGAGGATGATGAGTTGTTTTTAATCTAAAATGGGTATATAACACAATTCTATCAGTTGGAATCCTAAATAGAGCAGACTTTGTACAGTAAGTCATTTTTTATAATGGTTGTTGGCTCTAAGTCTGCAGTGAGCAATAATCAGTGATGTAGTGGGGGGAGAAGCATATGCTTGAAATTATCAATATTAAATGTTATTAGAAATGTGGCCGTTACTACATTACATATATAAGTATATCAAGCATATACAACCTTAAAGTTGAAGTTAAAGTACCAATGATAGTCACACACACACTAGGTGTGGTGAAATGTGTCCTCTGCGTTTCACCCTTCTTCACCCCCTGGGAGGTGAGGGGAGCAGTAGGCAGCAACGGTGCCGCGCCCAGGAATCATTTTTGGTGATATAACCCCCAATTCCAACCCTTGATGCTGAGTGCCAAGCAGGGAGGTAACTGGTCCCATTTTTATAGTCTTTGGTATGACTCGGCAGGAGTTTGAACTCACAACCTATGGATCTCAGGACGGACACTCTAACCACTTGGCCATTGAGTAGGTAATAATGGAGGTGTTTGGATTTTTATCAAGGCCTTTATAGCCAGAATAGAGCAGTTCCCATTTATAATGCATAAACAAAAGAAAAAAAACATCTGTGTTCTTGACATACATAAAGATTGTGAACGATAAGCAAAATAAATAATAAAAAGTGCAGTTCCTCTTTAAGAGCATAACAATTAGTCTTATCTTAAAAGACTTACAGTAATTTGGGGCAATCCTGAGTGGAGGTACCCCTGTACTTGGTTTCATTTTACACATAAACCAAAGATAGATACTCTCGAGATTGATGAAGAGTTTCCTCGTACAGCAGTTCAATAAACATACCTTTGTGTTTTTAACAGTACAGGCATGCCAATTAAAAGCAAATCTTCCTGTGTGCCTTTGACTTTTTCCTTTCAGTGTGTGACATTGTTTGAGTTCTCTATCACTCATTTTTCTATTTTCATTTTTGCCTGCATGCTGATGTATTGTCAACTGCCATACAGTACGTGTGTGCACCACAGTAAAGCCCACTTCCATCTAAAGGGGCTCCTTCTGCGACCTTTTGGTAAGGGGACCCCGCACCCCTATCCCAGTAAAAGCCATAAATAAGCAAAATGTATTTTATATAATTTGTCATTTCTCGTAAAATATCTCTGCCCTAAAGCATATAGTTTGTGGGCGTATTGTGTATTTGATGTGTGACCTCATTGTTTGTTTTATAACCTGGGTGGATGTAATATTAGGTCCAGTTGGTCATTGTTCGATTTCTCTGCTTAAAATTTTGAATCGTCCCAGACGACCTTTGTTTTTTTAAATACATGTGCAGGAATAAATACGGACTGATTCCAGATAATTCAATTTTCACCCACATCACTTTGTGAGTGTGTGTTGGTATGTGTGTCTGTGTTTTGGGTGTCCAGAAATATATACTTTTCTGCTCTTTACCATCAATTTATTTGATGTACAGCTTTTTTACATGAATATTTTTTTAGAATTCAGTCTTCTTTCCATTTGTTGGTCATCTTCTTTCTCATGACATGATCTTTTGGACTGCCTCTTTTCTTCTTACGTAATACTAGGGGTCACCATCAAGGTGCATCGCTTTCCTCTTCAGTGACGTCATCTTCAGCTCACAAAGTGAGGCAGCTCCCCCAGCTTCCCCCAAAGAGTAACAGTGTAGAACAAGGTAAGTGTTCATTTGTACACGATGCATGTCTCCTGCCAAAGGAGGATTAAGTTTAAATAAGCATGGAAGAAAAGAGGACATCAGTTGTCCTTTTACTGGATGAAAGAGAACCTGAGTAGATATTAGGAGTGTGGGAAAAAATCGATTAGAATTTGAATCGCGATTCTCACGTTGTGCGATTTAGAATCTATTCTCTTTTTTTTTAATCGATTTTTTTTAATCAATCCGACAAAACAATACACAGCAATACCATAACAATGCAATCCAATTCCAAAACCAAACCTGACCCAGCAACACTCAGAACTGCAATAAACAGAGCAATTGAGGAGACAAACATGACACAGAACAAACCAAAGGTAGTGAAACAAAAATGAATATCACCAACAACAGTATCAATATTAGTTATAATTTCAGCATAGCAGTGATTAAAAATCCCTCATTGACATTATCATCAGACATTTATAAAAATTTAAAAAAGAACAATAGTGTCACAGTGGCTTACACTTGCATTGCTTCTCATAAGCTTCACAACACATTGTGTCCAATGTTTTCACAAGATAAGTCATATTTTTGGTTTGTTTAATAGTTAAAACAAATGTACAATAATTGTAATCGGTTGATAAAACATTGTCCTTTACAATTATACAAGCTTTTTTTTTTTCATCCACCACTGTGCCAGCATGTCAGCAGACTGGGGTAGATCCTGCTGAAATCCTATGTATTGAATGAATACAGAATCGTTTTGAATCGTAAAAATATCGTTTTTGAATCGAGAATAGCGTTGAATCGCAAAAAAAATCGATTTATAATCGAAAAAAATCGATTTATAATCGAATCGCGACCCCAAGAATCGATATTGAATCGAATCCTGGGACACCCAAAGATTCGCAGCCCTAGTAGATATGCTACTGTTTTATATTTTCATTATTTAGACCGCTAATGGTCCCGGTCCACTGATCTGCATAGCACCGCCGCGGCTCAAACCAGTTAGTATCCAATCACAGGAGGCGTAAATGTCACGTTCAACGTGAGGCCAGCTAGAAGGCCTTACTGACAACTCTTGATCTGATTGGCTATCGCAATTATCTATCACCTGTATGCCCCCGTTCACTTACAGTGCACACACTCCCGCATTGATGATTCTAAAGGCGTCTGGCAGATTTCGTACAGCATGGCGACATAAGCTAGCTGAATTATGATTGGATACAAACTCTAACCTAAAAACAACACTGGACAAAGCATAATATGGCATGAAGAGAATATAAATACTTTTAGATATTTAGAATAGAATAGAAAGTACTTTATTGATCCCTGGGAGAAATTCAGCACCACAGTTTGCTCACAATAAACAATAGTAATAATAAATAAAATATAACATATATTATATGTATAGTATATGAATAGTATAAATATATTCTACATTTAAGTGCAGTCAAGAAGGAATATATGCATTAGGGAAAATAAATTAGAAATGACTTGTATCTTTAATTATGATCATGATTTCCGGTTGTTAGGCAAGCAGAGAAGGCCTTGCTGGCCCTGATATGCAACGTGGACCATGTGACTTGTGGAATATTCCAAATTCTTCAGGGGTCAGGGTAACAGGACTGAATGAAAAACAACCATGACTGAGTGTGAATTTGAACAAAATATGTATTTATTTTTTTAAGAAAGCAAAATTAAAGTATAGTTGGGATAATAAGGAATTTCAATACTTTGTAATAAATGTAACATTTGAGGGATTTGAATTATTATATTTTAATGATGGAAGCAGCTTTTTGTCCAACATCCAAAATAATTCAAATTAATCTTTTAAATTGTGCTAATTAAAAACACCCAATTTATCACTGGCCACTACATTTGATATTCTTAGTGATACATGAAAAAAGTTTCTCTGAAGTCTGTATTAGGAAATGTGCTTTCCTTCTGTATTGGTCTAGCCCTGGTAGCAGAGGAGCGAGTCCGTCAACTCCAGATGAGGGTTCATTCCAACCGGATGTCAGCTGCCAATACTTCCAGCCAGCAGGACCTCGATAGAGCCCTCAAGAGCAAACGAGAGGTCAGTTTGAAATCCTGATTGAAACATTCTTATTAGTGGAAGTTATTCGTTTCTATGAAAACACAATTTCAGGATGAATGAAAACATTGTAAAAAAAATATAAGTTATAAGCTTAGCTTGTAAAATCAAAGTCTGCAGCTGCCAAGGCACCCCTTGCAACATTTTAAAACAAATGGAGTACATGACCCTCATAGAATATTGCAGTTGACAAATTTTAAAACATTTGCAGAGGCATAAGCTCTGATAAAGTGTGGTTTTTTTGCACTCTACTAATCTTTAATGAATATCGTTTGTATGACGCTCGTTTCCTGCAGCTCTACAAGGACCACAGGACGAGCAGCGAGAACGCTTCCCATAAATCCTCAGATAGTGATGTCAGCGACGTGTCAGCCATCTCTCGAACCAGCAGTGCCTCTCGCATTAGTAGCACCAGCTACATGTCCATCCAGTCAGAGAGACCCCGAGGACGCTTCAGGTACATATATTGCATTCAAACAACAAATATGACTCACTGATTTCAGGATGTGACTAAATCAATATTTGACTGATATGAAATAACGGTCATTGATTTTCTGAAAATTATTGATCAGTCGAGCCATGCGTGTGACGGGTCGCCACATGATGAAGAGCACCAGTGTGAGTGGCGAGATCTACGGCATGGAGCATGCAGATGGCAGCCAATCCGACACCGCCCTCGGGAGCTTAGGAAATGGGATCAAAAAGCGGCGCTCCAGCCTCAGCCAACGTGTTGTTGCCATCCTGCCATCGAGGCGCAGTCGGAGTACTTCGCAGCTCAGCCAGACAGGTCAGATATCTGAAAAACAAATCTGGAATCCAGACACTGAGAAATAATCACTATAAAATATCATTTTTCAAAGGGAAGTTTTCAAATTAAACAACGGTAGCGCATCAATCAAGTTGGAAATAGCAATACACTAAATACTATGGGCCTGATCTACGACAGTAAAGGTTTGCAAGTATTAAAACGTGCAAATCTGATAGCACAAGCAAAGCTGATTTACTAAGCTTGTGCTCAGATGATTGTGTCTACAAAGTGAACAAAATAAGGAGCGTAATCCATTTAGAGTGTTTGTCTTCAATAATTAGAATATCTTTATTAAGACCTTGCAGTATTCTTAACCTCTCCTGGACGGTTTTTACTTTACTTTGTATGACATTGTTTTTTCTGTGTGTGTGTATGTGTGCGTGTACGTGTGTGTGTGTGTGTGTGTGTGTGTGTGTGTGTGTGTGTGTGTGTGTGTGTGTGTGTGTGTGTGTGTGTGTGTGTGTGTGTGTGTGTGTGTGTGTGTGTGTGTGTGTGTGTATGTGTGTGCGTGTGCATGCGTAATAAAAATACAAAAATATAAAATATATGCTAATCATCAAAATGGCCACAATAATGGAAGGAGAAATTTAAAAACATATGTATTTAGCACACACTGTGCAAGGCCAAAACTTAACTGGGGAGCTGTTTTGCGTTTATATTTAGTTCGTCTAGAAAGGACGTGCAAACTGGAAGATCCCTTTATCACCAACAACATTGCAAACAATGCAGACTTTGTAAGAGCCAAGAACAATTACTTTGGGAAACACTATGATTCACAAACTTACTGTATATTGTTGATCCTGATTTTAAGCAGGGTGATCTACAAGTTCTAGAAGCTCTGCTAAACGGATTCAGCTTTAGTGAAACACTAAGCATCATGTAGCAGTATTGCTAAGTGCTGAACAAGAAATACAAATTACATACAGTACATAATGAAATGAGAGCTTACTGTACGATGTCTGCTCTCATTGTGATGACGACTGATAGGATGTCCATATCTTCCCGTTTGTATAAAGAATTACCGTATTTCCTTGAATTGCCGCAGGACATATAGTATGCGCCTGCCTTGAATTACTGCCGGGTCAAAATCGCTTCACAAAATAATTAGCGCATGCTTAGTATTACCGCCTGGTCAAACTCGTGACGTCACGAGTGACACTTCCCCTGTCATAATTTTCAAAATGGAGGAGGCTGATTTCAATACCAATAATTTGAAATCGCATAAAGGGAAGAAGATTAAGAGCTATTTAGTAGGATTTAAGGTCCAAGCTTACATCACACTCAAAGTTTTACTGCATGCCTTTGGTAAGCGCCGGAGTGAGAAGAGATTTTAAAATAATCAGCGCATGCTTACTTTTACCGCATGCAAGCGCAGGAGTGAGAAGAGGTTTTAAATTAATTAGCGCCTCGGCAACAATTCAAGGAAATACGGTGATCATTATGCGCATGAAGGGTTGACAAGGAAAAGTCTTCCTGCAGACATTGTTTTTGGTTGTGGGAGAGTGGAAAAAAACAACCCAAAAAAACACAGGGGACAGAAGGTCACCGGGAACCAACAAAGTCACAAAGAAACATTAATGCTGTCAGCAGGATAGTAGCAACAACAAGACAAACCAGCAGCCAAAGAGGTCAAAGGTCAGGGGTAGTGATGGGAGAAAATGTGCCGAGGTTTCGAGGCTTGTGTCAATTAATGGAGGGGGCATTTTCACGGAGTGCGTATCGAGGCTTGTTTCATGTAGTGTGAAGCCTCGCTGCCAAGTTGTACCATGTGACCGCTTCGGGATGCGGTTTAAATTTTGCCATGAGATTCGACAACTCATAAACCGCCCGAGCCCTGTTGAAAATGTGGGCTCTTGAGATCTGTGTTTAGTTACACATATTATGGACTAAAAATACGTTTGTAGTTTTTAAAATGCCAACAAAATCAAAGAATGACGGTATACTTAATCCAAACCGGTTACTGCTCTGTTATGAATTAAAAAGCTAACTGCTAATTTCTCAACAACTGACTCTTTGATAGTGTATGGTTTGCACAATCACCTTTTAAGCCACAACACTTGGGTTCAATTCTCAGCAACGGAAGATCTCGAGTGTGTTTATCAGTCTGAACATTACGTTTCATAAAGTAGCAGATTCTGTATTTATTCATTTTTAACCAGCCACCAGAAATCAATAGCTGGTTTATGGAGATGTTTTGTCAAGAAAAGAAAGAATCACTTAAAACAAAACAAAAGAAAATAAACTAAATCTCCTCTGTTCCATACATATATTGTCATCTGGCTCTTTATGCCATTTCTTCACCGTGACTGAAAAAAACATTATGCAACCTGCCATATCATATGATTCTACCATGTTGACAAAATAAAAATACACTATACGTATATGTAACACATAAAACATATGTTATTATACTTTTGTTGATTTAACCAACAAAACCATTTGGTCAAACATTTATTGTGATTCATTGTAATTTCCGAGAGCCGTAACAGACGCAACCATTTAAAGCATCACAGTTGATGTGGTTAAGATACAGCTGTTTGTAATTGTACATTTCACCAACAGGTGGTGTATTATGCCAAAACCTGTATTGAAAATTTGAGAAATTCTCAAACCAATTGGCTCTAGTGTTTGAGGTGTTGAACAATCATCAATACCTCATGAGGTATCTGACAATCACGGGTCAGAGGCAACAGGTAACAGGCAAAAAAGGCTTAAAAAAACTTCAACAGGAGCTAGATGCAGGCAAGGCTTGAGGAACAAGCCGTTTAGCATGTCACACTGCTGTGCTTAAAAAGGAACTACACTTTGTTTGCAATTTTACCTATCGTTCACAATCATTAGGAAGACAAAATATTTTATAATAATGTTTTTTATTTAAATGTTTAATTCTACCGCTAAATCACTTTAAATGCTTTCAAAAACCGTCACCAATACTTTATTTACGTTCTGTAACCAGTATAATAACTAAACTGTAGCAACATTGTTTTTGTAAGAGCGAACACTGAAGAACTCTCTTTCTAGCGTAGTAACACATCGATGTGCTTCAGTATTAGTCGTAATAGCTGACTACGGCAAGAGATAAGTTAGCTTCTACGTCAGCACGAAATGTGTTTGAGTTTGTAATGCACAACACTGGGATACGACACCAATCTGTACTAACTGAAAACATGAACAATCATAATACAGTATCTTCAAAGTGTTAGCCCACATCTCATGTTTTGTTCGTACAAAGCTAGCAAGACAACGTATGAGCTATAGTTGTAATAACATGCATGACTTGCTGCGTGTATCATGATGAATATTGCAGTGTGACTCACTCGATGGACAGTTGGTCGGGACGTTTTTTCTGTTTTTTTTTGCGTAAGCATGCCATTTATGTCGAAAAAGCTTGTCTCCAAATTCCACATTTGCAGCTTCAAGTCGATTTCACCCTCTTCTTTGTGCTCGCTTCTATAAGCAGTAGTTCATCCTCAGTATATTTAACTTCAAAAAGATAAGGTTGTGAATCCTCATTTGTCCGAAAATAGTTGTTTTTGTTTTTTTGTAACCAAGTCTGCCATGATAAAAACACACACGGAAGTAGAACACACTGAAAGTTGGACGCGTGCTGCCATGGAAACAAAAATCAATGCGCATAAGAAATTAGTCCTAAAATTGATTAAAATGATCAAAATACGGTAAATATTAAACATTTTATATATTGTTCTAAACGTGTCTGTTCTATAGAGACTTGGAGTGTGTATATAAAACGTTGATGGAGGCTTTTGAAGGCTACATTTAGCTGCATCTTCCAAGCGTTTTTTGTCATATTTAAAATCGTAAAAACAAAGACGTGTGTTCATGTCTCTCATAATGATTATAAACAATAGGCAACATTCCCCCAAAAAGTGCAGTTCCCCTTTAAGTAAGGCCGTAATTGTCAAACAGTTGCAGGTGTGCTGCCGCGGCTCCACCTGGGAACAATCAAACAAGGGCAACTGAAACAGAAAAAATAGCAGCAGCAGACTGCACACATTTAGAGGGTTTTGTGGGCGAAATGAAGAGCCTCCATTAACTACATTGTTAGAGGACATTTTATGTATTTATTTATTTACAACTTAGAATGCATAACAAAGAAAAACATATGTGTTCATGTCTTATATAAGGAATGTGAATGCTAGACAGCACATCTCTCTTTAATTTGTGCATATTTCCAGTATTACTGATCTGATACTATGGTCAGAGTGCAGAAGTGTTACTCCAGTGATGTCAATCTACGGAAACTACCAAAGACATTCGGAGTGGAATATTCAAATTGATGACTGAATTTCTGGCACTTTTGATGTTTAGACATTATTTTCACGCTTTGCAGATTGTAAATATGACTGGATATGGTTTAATGGATACAATGAAACACTATTAAGCATATAAAGTCAATTTGTTTTTCTGCTCTACGGGGAACTTTCTGTGTGGAGTTTGCATGTTCTCCCCATGACTGCGTGGGTTCCCTCCGGACACTCCGGCTTCCTCCCACCTCCAAAGACATGCACCTGGGGATAGGTTGATTGGCAACACTAAATTGGCTCTAGTGTGTGAATGTGTGTGTGAATGTTTTCTGTCTATCTGTGTTGCAATGAGGTGGTGACTTGTCCAGGGTGTAAACCGCCTTCTGCCCGAATGCAGCTGAGATAGGCTCCAGCACCCCCGCGAACTCAAACCTGACAAGCGGTAGAAAATGGATGGATGGATGGTACTTAGATCATCTACCTTACCTTATATTTCTTTAATTAATTCACTGTTCTTCAAAGCCATGTTCTGTTGTTGTTAGACTGACACATACTAAGACCTGACCATGTGACTGGCAATGTCAGATTCCTCAAAAGTTTGTTTACTGGTTGTAAATGATAAAGTACGTGTTCACTTAGAAATATTGGCCAATCAAAATCATTCTATTAACCCAAACTTTCAATTTGAGCTGGTGCATAACTACAGTATGTGCCTCTAAAGATATTATTTAAGACGGAAAAACAAATTCAAGGAACCTCTGCACAACTTTATCACAAAATGTATGAAATTCTGGGGTAGCACGGTGGTAGAGGGGTTAGTGCATGTGCCTCACAATACGAAGGTCCTGAGTAGTCCTGAATTCAATCCCGGGCTCGGGATTTTCTGTGTAGAATTTGCATGTCTTCCCCGTGACTGCGTAGGTTCCCTCCGGGTACTCCAGCTTCCTCCCACCTCCAAAGACATGCACCTGGGGATAGGTTGATTGGCAACACTAAATTGGCCCTAGTGTGTGAATGTTGTCTGTCTATCTGTGTTGGCCCTGTGATGAGGTGGCGACTTGTCCAGGGTGTACCCAGCCTTCCTCCCGATTGTAGCTGAGATAGGCACCAACGCCCCCCGCGACCCCAAAGGGGAATAAGCGGTAGGAAATGGATGGATGGAATTTGCATGTTCTCCCCGGTACTGCGTGGGTTCCCTCCGGGTACTCCGGCTTCCTCCCACCTCCAAAGACATGCACCTGGGGATAGGTTGATTGGCAACACTAAATGGTCCTTAGTGTGTGAATGTGAGTGTGAATGTTGTCTGTCTATCTGTGTTGGCCCTGCGATGAGATGGCGACCCCCCCCCCCCCCCCCACCCAAAAGGGACAAGCGGTAGACGATGGATGGATGGGTATGCATTTGTGGTTTTTCACTCCATTATTGGTTGATTTTCAGTTCTTCAATCTTATTGTTATCTTTAATCCCACCTAATGATATCACTCTGGCAACAGTGTATGTTACAATGAAGGAAATTACCTCGACTTCTCAGAGACTGCTAAACAATCAGGACAGAGAGGGGAAACTATCATTTTAAATATTCTGCGTCACCCAGCAAAATTTAATGTCTTTAAATTATTTTTTATTTTTTTTACAAAATGTGGAGACCCGTGCGTTAGTTCCAGCCATGTGCTATAGCGTAGTGTGTGTGCATGTCTTTAATTAAGAGTATTATTACACATGCAAATATGTTTATCTGTGTTTCAAGTGCTTTGTTTTTTGTTGTCTTTCATTGGTTTTGTTGTTATGTGTGTGATTTCAGAGGCAGCGGGTAAGGCGGCAGAGAGACAGAAAGGTAAACCAGTTGAAAGACAGAGTAGAATGAATAAGTTAAAATCCAAAGAAAGATAAAGCCATCTAATTCCAGGCTCACTTTATCGTTGTTGAGTATTCATCAGGGAGGTCGACAGCATACACAAACTAAATTGTTCATAAACTAAAAACAAACCAACAATCCTCATATAACGATTATGTTTAAGAAGACTTTAAAAATGTCATATTATCATTTTTTTTTCCACATTCAAAACATTTCCTTCTAGTCAACATAACATAACAATGGTGGTGCTTTGGTCAAAATGTTGTATAGCCTGTTCGCCATGTTGTAGTTTTTAGCGCTTCTCTATCGAGTCTATTGACAGATATAAATTTGAATTATATGATACTTTTTATTAGAATTCTCAATAGTGGAGGATTTTAGCATGCATGTGCATGTACAAGCCAGTCTGCCCCACAACAAGAGGATAGAGAAAGATAAGGAACTTATGAACTACAACTTTGGACTACAACTTAATAAAAATGGTGGACTTGTGCAAAGCTTTTCGGCTAAACCTCTACCATGTATGGCGACATCCGTTCGTGTAACTAAGGCAAAACACGTCACTGAAGTCTCAAATTCCAAACGGCTAGCTAGGACCAAGTTGTGACTATGTATAGCGCTACATGCCAAAAACAATGCAAAATACATATAAATAACGAATGAAATGGATAAATGAACATCCACATGGACACCACCTTTGTACATAGCTATAGCTTTTTCTTAATTTAGATAGCGTTTTTCACCTTATATATCAAAGTTCTGTCACTCGCAACTTTCTTTGGCCCCATTATGGCTTATTTTACAGTTATATTCAATTTAGTCACCAAAACAGAGAAAATGGACCAGTTAGGTTTGAACACTATGTTTGGCCCAATGCGATAACCGAGTTGGCATACAAAACCTAGGGCAAATTTTGGCGAAAACCGATTAATTTGAATATTGAGGGACCACTGTGTAAATAGTTGGTATCAGCTGTTCCATACAACGTTAATCATTTTTGACAGGTGTATGAACTGTTGTTGTGGTTTGAAGTCAATGACAAAGAGGAAAAGTATTTACCAGGGTACGTTACTGATACTACCAGCCCCACCTGACCTCTGTCTCTAGCACGCTTCATTCCTCGTCCTCTTCCATCCATTACTGCTGCATTTCAAGAAGCTAGAAAGTTGGAAAATATATGGTTCGTAATTAGGAAACTGTGAAATTGGACATTTATTCTTGTAAATTTGGGGGAAAATCGATGTAAGTCAACATGTTGGACCTCCCACTGACTTCCAAGTAATCTTAAATGCAGCAAACATCTTAAATGTAGGTAATTTCTTAAAATATGCACTAGTTGAATGTCTGTATTGTTGGCCTTTCCCATGTATTTGCATTGTTTATACTAGTGGCTGAATATCTGTTTTAAACTTTACAGCAGTTTTTTTAAACAGAGCTCAATCTCCTATCTTAGTTTGGATGATCACTGCATGATTCTTTTTCACCTTTATCACCTTTTAAACATGAGTCAACTCAATCTTTCATGGTAATGGTGACTGTCACAGTGACCCCATCACCAAAATATATGGTTCAAATTTACATGGTGTGCATATTAGTGGGCATGTTGGTGAGGTCACCATGAAGGCTTTGTGTGCACAGATTGGCCTGCATTATGATTTATTCATTGTTATCAGGGTGGTCAGACCTACCTTGAACGCTACATGAAAAGCATGACTTATATTCTAAAAACTCAATTATACAATGTCTGACAACTGATAATATGAACACCTATTCATAGCTATTCGTTCATGCAAGATTAACAAACAAAAAACCTCAAATGTCTTGTTTGCCACAGAGTCAACAGCAGGTAAGAAGATGTCCAAGGCTGGCAGCAGCAGCATCCAAAGGAGCGTGGAGACAGGCAGGGCGGTTGAGTACCCGCGAGGAGGGTCAGCCATGAACCGTCAGGCCAGTAGGGAATCTACTGATGGAAGCATGAACAGCTACAGCTCTGAGGGAAAGTAAGTACTTTTCTGTTTATATACTGCAGCTCTACAACTTTTTTGTTTTAAATTGGGCAGGTACAGTAAGAAATGTGGTCCTGGGTCAATAAAAATATTAATCCTTTAAGGAAAATTAGAGTGTCATAGGTGTAGAATATTCACAAAACAAATACACATAATTCTAGTACAATCTACCGTATTTTTCGGATTATAATCGCACCGGAGTATACGTCGCACCGGCCAAAAATGCATAACAAAGAAGGACTAAAAACATATACGTCACACTGGTCGCATTTTTGGGGGAAATTTATTTGATAAAATCCAACACCAAGATGAGAGATTTGAAAAGCAATTTGAAATAAATAAAGAATAGTGAACAACAGTTATGACGCATTAATAACCAACTGAGAAGGTGCCTGGTATGTTAACGTAACATATTATGGTAAGAGTCATTCAAATAACTGTAACATATAGAACATGCTATATGTTTACCAAACAATCTGTCAGTACTAATTCGATAAATCCGATGAAATCTTCTTCCTCGATGTCGCTTCTAAACAACTCTGCCAACTCCAAAGGTATGCGCTGCTTCCTCTTGTCGTTTTCTGCTGCATATTTCACTACATCCAGCTTGTAATCTGCAGTACATGATTTCCTTTTCGGTCCAATTTTTGTTCAGCCTTTCTCAGTTTTTATAAGTTACTGTCCATCCATCCATTTTCTACCGCTTATTCCCTTTTGGGGTCGCGGGGGGCGCTGGCGCCTATCTCAGCTACAATCGGGCGGAAGGCGGGGTACACCCTGGACAAGTCGCCACCTCATCGCAGGGCCAACACAGATAGACAGACAACATTCACACTCACATTCACACAATGATGAAAATATCCATTTTAATAGCTACGGCAGTAGCATATAGCAGTTAGCATTCCATGACCCACAATGCACTTCTGCCATGACCCTCCCCCTCCGAATTCTTATTGGTTGACGTGTGTTTGACAATTGCTGACGTGTGTGATGATTGCTGACATTTCCTTTGTCTCTTCCGCGAATGAGATGAATAATATTATTTGATGTTGTGTAATTTGCAGTGCATGATTTCCTTTTTGGTGCCATTTTTTTTTCAGCCCTTCACAGTTTTTATAAGTTACCGCCAACGATGAAATGATCCATTTTAATAGCTACGGCAGTAGCATATAGCATATAAGAGTTAGCATCCCATGACCCACAATGCACTTTTGCCATGACCCTCGCCCGCTAAATTCTTATTGGTTGACGTGTATGTGACGATTGCTGACGTGTGTGTGACGATTGCTGACATTTTCTTCGTCTCTTCCGCGAATGAGATAAATAATATTATTTTCTCTTTTACGGTAATGTGTTAATGATTTCACACATAAGTCGCTCCGGAGTATATGTCGCACCAAATTATGAAAAAAAAAAATGCAACTTATAGTTCGAAAAATACGGTAACTACAGGGAAAAAAAATAAGCAAGGAAGACAAATTCAAAAGCATTTAGAAATAATAAAAACTTGAAGGCTTAAAAAGTTAATAACAGTATATTAAAAACGGTACATATTTTTTATGGTGTTGTAATTCTGAAACCTGATGCTGAGGCAGAGAAAAACACAGATGAATTAACTGCATAGTGGTTTAATGAAAAAGATCAGCAAAAGCACACAATTGCAATCAAGGAGGGGAGAAAAGCACCGCAAATTCAAGATAAAGTGGGGAAAAAAAACAACAAAGCACAACTAAGGGTGCTACTGGGAAAAAACACAAGCAGAGTGAGCTTCTAGTTACACAAACAATCAAAAATATACTGTCAGTAGGAAAGGCACACCTACCAAGAGTACTAGAACGGAATGTATCTTATAACGCTATATTATAAAAATATAACGCTTTATTATAAAAATACAGACGTTTTGTTAACGCTATATTATAAAAAAATAAATCAAAAAATTAAAAAAACTATTTACAAACACAAGCTATGGGATGACGTAAGAGGAAACGTGAGGAAACGTGACCCCGGGAGTAAATGTGTCATCCCCTAGCTTGTGTTTGTAAATAGTTTTTTTAGTTTTATTTTTTATTTTTTATAATATAGCGTTAACAAAACGTCTGTATTTTTATAATATAGCGTTATATTTCTATAATATAGCCTTATATTTTTATAATATAGCGTTAACAAAACGCCTGTATTAATCATGACCCCGGAAGTAAATGGGGGGAAGGTTTTTGTAGGGGGGAAGAAATTTGGCGTGACAATGCCAATGTATTTCTCCCCCGCCCTCGGCGACCGCTCCCTCTCCTCGCTCGCCCACACACTCACTGACTTCACTCACCTGCTGTCACACATTAAAAGGTCACACACACATATGCTACTCTCATAACAAAGTGTTTGAAAACGATTATGCAAGTTGGACAAATCAGATGCCAAATCCAACCACTTTCATGTGGTATTGGACAGAAAGGAGGACTTTTTTTTCTCATCCATTTGAAAATGCGGACGTTATCGGCACCACTGTCTGATTCCAATCAATGCAAGTCATCAGAATCAAATACACCAACTTATAATCTTGTCTTCATGAAAGAAAGGAATCTATATGTGTTAAACATGCTTGTATTATCATTAAACACCATTAACTTGTTAACAAAAATGTCTCTTTCATAAATAAATAAATATAGATTAAAAATATGAATGAGGTAGATCTCCTCAAGTTGGTCAATTGAAAAGTAGCTTGCCTGCAGAAAAAGTGTGGGCACCCCTGGTCTAGTCATTTGACTGAGGATAGTAGCCCGGCGATCAGCTGGCAGTAGCCACCATAGCCTTACAGAAAGCCTTCCATATAGGCGAGAACTGAGGGCCCCTGTCACACACCAAATCAGCTGGAAACAGGGTGTACCAAGACAGAGGGTAATTTCTGCAAATTAAAAAAGTGTGCAAGCTTAGAAAATATGTCGACATGACAGTCGAATGACTGTGTATACTTTGGAAAGAGGAAGTCCTGTAACTAAGTCCAATGCCACATGGGGCCAAAGGGGGGGAGGGATGGACATGGAATGAAAAAGTAAAAGTAAGAGGAGTGGAGGCTGATAAGAGGCCTTGTTTCTAGCACAAATGGAGAAGGCTGCCACAAACTGCTTTGTGTCAGAACGAGCAGACAGACACCAAAATATCTGGGAAAGTAGGAAACAGGTGCGCATGAGACCAGGATGGCAAGCGACCCTTGACCTGTGTTCCCAATCCAAAACACTGCAACATATATCTGGGGTAACAAAAAGGTGATTGGATGGGCAACCCTCAGGCATGAGCAGGTGAGAGAGGCATGCGTCCATCACATGCCTCTCTCACTGAGAAGCACCAACAATCTGCGAATCTGGGTTGCTTTTTACCACAAGAGACTCCTCAGTCACTGGAGAGAACATTCTGGACAAAGTGTCTGGCTTCTTGTTGCGGGATCCAGGGCAGAAAGTCAGACTGAACTTGAAGCGGGAGAGGAATAATGTCCACCGAGCCTGGCAAGGGTGGAGATAGTGTGCCGAGGGAAGTAGATCAGGTGCTTATGGTCACTGTAAACCACAAATCTCGCAGCTAATCTTAATAAATGATGTTTGCAGGATTTAAATTTGTGCATCCCTCGTGTGTTGTGTATGTTTGTGTGTGTGTGTGTGTGTGTGTGTGTGTGTGTGTGTGTGTGTGTGTGTGTGTGTGTGTGTGTGTGTGTGTGTGTGTGTGTGTGTGTGTGTGCGTGCGTGTGCGTGTGCGTGTGTGTGTCTGTTTGTGTTTTTCAGTCTAATCTTCTCAGGGATGAGGTTGGGTGCCGACAGCCAGTTCAGTGACTTTCTGGATGGTTTAGGGCCCGGTCAGCTGGTGGGCCGACAAACACTGGCAACACCTGCAATGGGTGAGTGTGAACTCATGGATGTGGTTAGAATACATGATATATGAAATATTAAAGAAAATATATTTTTATCCAAATACAAACCCCCTTTCCATATGAGTTGGGAAATTGTGTTAGATGTAAATATAAACGGAATACTATGATTTTAAAATCCTTTTCAACCCATATTCAGTTGAATATGCTACAAAGACAACATATTTGATGTTCAAACTGATAAACATTTTTTTTTTGTGCAAATAATCATTAACTTTAGAATTTGATGCTAGCAACACATGACAAAGAAGTTGGGAAAGGTGGCAATAAATACTGATAAAGTTGAGGAATGCTCATCAAAACCTTATTTGGAACATCCCACAAGTTTGAAGGCTAATTGGGAACAGGTTGGTGCCATGGTTGGGTATAAAAGCAGCTTACATGAAATGCTAAGTAATTCACAAACAAGGATGGGGTGAGGGTCACCAATTTGTAAGCAAATTGTCGAACAGTTTTATAACAACATTTCTCAACAAGTTATTGCAAGGAATTTAGGGATTTTACCAACTACGGTCCGTAAAATCATCAAAAGGTTCAGAGAATCTGCAGAAATCACTCCACGTAAGCGATGATATTACGGACTTTTGATCCCTCAGGCGGTACTGCATCAAAAACCGACATCAGTCTGTAAAGGATATCATCACATGTGCTCAGGAACACTTCATAAAACCACTGTCAGTAACTACAGTTGGTCGCTATATCTGCAAGTTCAAGTTAAAACTCTACTATGCAAAGCGAAAGCCATTCATCAACAACACCCAGGAACGCCGCCGGCTTCGCTGGGCCCGAGCTCTTCTAAGATGGGCTGATGCAAAGTGGAAAAGTATTCTGTGGTTTGACGAGTCCACATTTCAAATTATATCTGGAAACTGTGGACGTGGTGTCGTCCGGACCAAAGAGGAAAATAACCATCCGGATTGTTATAGGCGCAAAGTTCAAAAGCCATCATGTGTGATGGTATGGGGGTGTATTAGTGCCCAAGGCATGGGTAATTTACACATCTGTGAAGGCAGCATTAATGCTGAATGGTCCATACAGGTTTTGGAGCAACATATATTGTCATTCAAGCAACATTATCATGGACGCCCCTGCTTATTTCAGCAAGACAAGTGTTACGTCAGCGTGGCTTCGTAAACAAAGAGTGCGGGTACTTTCCTGGCCCGCCTGTAGTCCAGACCTGTCTCCCATCGAAAATGTGTGGCGCATTATGAAGCGTAAAATATGACAGCGGAGACCCCGGACTCTTGAACGACTGAAGCTCTATGTAAAACAGGAACGGGAAATAATTCCACTTTCAAAGCTTCAATAATTAGTTTCCTCAGTTCCCAAACGTCTATTGAGTGTTGTTAAAAGAAAAGGTGATGTAACACAGTAGTGAACATGCCCTTTCCCCACTTCTTTGGCACCGTGTTGCAGCCATGAAATTCTAAATTAATTATTATTTGCAAAAAAAATAAAGTTTATGAGTTTGAACATCAAATATCGTTTCTCTGTAGTGCATTCAATTGAATATGGGTTGAAAAGGATTTGCAAATTATTGTATTCCATTTATATTTACATCTAACACATTTTCCCAACTCATATGGAAACGGGGTTTGTACCTGTTTTTTTTTTACTTCACTTGAGGATTTTCATGTGTTTCCAACATTTAAAGGTGATGTTCAAATTGGTTTGGTGGATAAGAAAGGACAGTTGGAAGTGGAGGTGATCAGGGCACGAGGCCTTACCCCCAAACAGGGCTCCAAATCCCTCCCAGGTGACAAACTTATTTCTCTTTATTTTCATTACGTTGCCGTCACCACAATTTGTTCTCCACCCCTTCACTGCAACCTCAGCTCCCTACGTTAAGGTGTACCTGCTGGATAATGGGAATTGTAAAGCCAAAAAGAAGACGAAAATTGCACGAAAGACCCTGGAGCCTCTGTACCAGCAGCATCTGGTCTTTGATGAGAGTCCTCAGGGCAAGGTGCTTCAGGTAATGTCGTCTCCTGTGTGTTTGCGTTACATACTTATCACAATATAATAATACCGTGGTATATGCGCTGGTATATAAGCCACACCCACAAAATTTTGGAATAATTTTTTTTCTTCCATATAATAGCCGCATTGGACCATAAGCCGCATATATATACGTTGTGAAAGGCGTTATTCAATTAATATAATAACAATAATAATGTATTAGATTTATATAGCGCTTTTCTAGACACTCAAAGCGCTTCACAGAGAATGAGAACCCTCCAGTGGACATTAAAGTTACAAACATGAACCCCCCCCCCACTCCACATGCACACCTTATTATTTAATCCGGACCATCATTCGGATTAGAATGTTAATGTGTACATGGACCCTGATAAAAATTATCTGATTATGACGGACATTTTCATGCATTACACCGTAAATCGGAATATTCATAAGATATAAATATAAGATAAAGAGAAAGGTGTGTTATTGTTTGTGCTACGACTCCATCTTTTGGACGAGTTTGCTCACTGCAGGTGCTGAAGGTACTGAAGAAGTATTAGACTTCCACTGTAAACAAACATGGATTTGTGTATTTCTGCTTGTCCAACATTATCACAGCGTTTATTTATGATTTTTTTCCTTCTGTTCACTACTTTTGTTTTACCTCTCTTTTTGAAATAGAGCTGTTCTGTGCTTTTCATGTTGTGATTATGTACGGGTTGCTACGCATATTCATGTTGCGACATTCCGCGTATGTGTTTGAGGTTAGGAGTTAACACTTGGAGTAACTGTATTGTCGTGAATGAAACCGCTCGTTAAGACGACAACTAGATCCCTTCTCTTATTGTTACATCGTGACATGACACTCCAGGCCATACTTTTGTTCTTGCTTGTCTCGTTTTAAAGCAACAAACTCAACAGTACATAATGCTATACATCTGTACATGTTGGATGGGGGGGAGACAGCAGCAAGACATTCGCTTCATTCTGAGACAATTAAATTTAGACCCCCCCCACCAAAGTTTAGCTGACATCAAAGACATGCGCAGTAAACATAATTCTAACCCCAATTTCGAAAGCTGTGTCTTCATGTACTTTAATCCGAATGACTATCGGCATAAACCACTCGTCTCGATGGGAATTACATTTTGATTGGAACGTGTGTGATCAAGTCAGAATATTCTAAATGGCGTGTTTAAATTAAGCATTTTTATTCCGGTTAGGCTTTTAATCCGATTAAATGTGTCCATGTCCACATAGCTAGTGACCTGGATGGCAGAAGCTGGAATTCAACCTGGAACCCTCAAAGATGCTGGCACAGGTGCCATCGCACCATGCCGTCCCCAGATCAAAATCTGGGAATTTAAATTTGTGAAACGGAAACAATACAAAAAGAATGCCATTGTAAGTTTATAATACTAACTCAGACACTCGTAAATGTGTCAGCATATTAGCTATTGCTAACAACACTAGCTTCTTTACATTATGATAGCACAAACAAATATGCATGAAAACACTCAGACAACACACATGGGCCGTTTAGTGACTCTGAATAGTTTTAGTTATCTTATAAAACATAACAAATGTTGCTGGGAGGGATGAATGAAAAATCTATATGAGTACAAAACACTTTGGGTGACTAGAAGGCGGAACAGCATTTTTACTTCCGGTTGAAAGCATCAAACGGAAGGAAATACTGTAGACGTTCACCCCGCAGCACTTGCAGTGAGCAAACTCATCTAAAAGATGACGCCATAGCACAAACAAACAAACGCCTTTTCAGTGTCTCTGCTTGTGTTTAATGAAAATTGTATGTTGAACACAAATCAAAAAGTATCGGCTTATGGTCCGTTGTTTACAGTAATAGGATTTTTCTAGAACCAATATTCGTCCATCGCTACATCACACCTCCGCATCACTATTTCTTTTTTAAAGCATATTTTACATGTTTTAGCCTAAATTAAGTTTTATATATGTATTACATTGCAATATTTGTCTTATTTTCTATTATGTTTTTGAGATTTTTAACAAGCAGTTCTTGCCGCTTTCAGGTTATGGGTGAACACTACTAAACAACAACAAATTCTGGCGCTGCTCTATCTTCACTGTGAAAATCATTTGACCAACTTTTAACAAAACAACTTATTCATGACCTTTATGTTTAACTCCTGCCTCATCAATAACACATCTCCACAATGGTGAAATTTTTACATGAGCGCTATCAAACGACAACAGCAGAATGTAGCGTCGGAGTCGCCACAGCACTTAAGCGTATCAAGTCAGTGTTGAAAAACATGAAAAAAAATTACAAAAATTAGGGGTATTTTATTTGAACTAAGAAAAATTATCTGCCAATAGAGCAAGAAAATTCGGCTTGTTAGGACTTTCCAAAACATGTCAAATTAGCTAACCTCAATGAACCCAAAAATACCTTAAAATAAGTCTATTCTCACTAATAAGAAGTGCACTTTTCTTGGTAGAAAAAAAAAATAGACATTTTTGCTCAATATGTTGAAATATATTCTTAAATGAAGTAAATGTAGTGCCATTATCTTGACATAATGATATGCGCTCGGCATCATGATTTTTTTTTTCATGCTTAAAGTAAGAAATTATTACTTTAAAAAAGCAGTTTTATACTTGTGTTGACGACACAGCTTTGCAACAGTTTATATTCTAGTTCCAAGTGAGTTTTAGTCAATATAGGTCATAACATCTCAGCTACAAGCTGTAATACGTTACTGAGATCATTTATGTCACGATCTGCTACGCGGATCATTTATTGTTTTGCCGTTTATGTCTTTGTTCATGTTTAGTTCTGGACTCGGCCGATTCCTTGTGTTTGAGCACTTCCTCGTTTGTTTTAGTTACCATGGCAACGTTATGTGCTCCTCCTCACGGGCTCCTGTCACACACCTGTTTCTGATTATTATTTGTGTATTCAAGCCCACCTGATTCCTTAGTTCGTCCTCGGCTCATTGTTTGCTTTTCGCGACACGTCACGATTTGTATCTGGTATCATAGATTATTTTGTGCTAAGTTCTGCCTTAGCTTCACGTGCGTTCGGCACGTCGTTTAGTTTTACTTCTGTTTCCTGCTACGTTTTAGCATTAGCTTCCCGTGCGTTGGCACGCGTTTTGTTTTTCCCTTTTTGCACCAGTGTTCTTTTGTTTTATTGTATTAAAATGTATTCTTACCTGCAATCCTGCTGACAGGTCGTGTGTGCATCCTCGAAGTGGCAACTCCGCGCAACAAATGCGCCGTACTGGTGACAATTTAGGGCCAAAACCCTTCAAACGAGTAAAAGACTCTAACGTGAATTCTGCTTAGTGAGAAGAATTAACTTATCAGACAGAAAATAAGCAAATATCGCCCTTATTTGAGATATTTAATAATACTTCGATTTCAGTTTTTGCAATGTACTCTATAAACTAGAAGCTATCAGCAGCTGTGAAGAAAAAGTGGAGCTGAACTCTTGTGATCTACTTCATCTTCGACATCAAAAACACAGCTTTGGCTTGAGTAATGTGCAATGACAACGCCAGACACGCATTGCTAATAACACGGAACGCTAAAACCAAAGCTAATTATCGTCGCTGCTACTGTCGATCAACTTTTTGCACAAAACACGCCAAGGGTTTTTTTCAGCACAGGGATGCCCAGTTTTAACTTAGGGTAATCATCCGGGATGTAACATGCCAACGTTGCTTGGAAGATCAAAGGCTTGATGCATCAACTTTTTATTTAATAGCAAAGCCAAAACAACAACCAGTTGAACTGTCCTCATATTGCTTCGCCCTGCACACATGCACTCACACTGTCACTAGTTCTGTGGTGCACAAACAGTTTGAAAATAACAAAACACCTTTACTTTGATAGCCAGGCCGCAACAATTATGAATAAAACAAAAATAAAATCCAATTTTCCTTGTTGTTTTATCTTCTTTGCGCGCAGCGGAAAGATGATAAGGCAGTGTTGACAAGGCTGTGGATACTTCCTGAATGTTTCAAATCACACATCATTTGTCCATTGCTTTCTTTGGACTCATATTTTGCTAAACAAATGTTTTAAAAAGACTAAAAACTATTCAAATGTGCACAAAGTAGAACAGGATCTAACAGCAGCATCACTACGCTGACTGGATGAGCACAGGAGATCGATCAGCACACCCACAATGGCTGCGCTGGTGGATTTGGCATGTTTCAAAATGTATACAATACAGTGTTCCTATATCGAGGTTCCACTGTACACACAGTTGTTGCTACACAGGTTAAAATAAGACAACAGTAAATGCCAAATAGGTTGCTGGTGAAATTACCAGCTCTTACAGAAAAGTACTGTAGCTGGGTCCTGCTTGTTGATGACTTCTAATCTCTTTGGTTCTTTAGTTTGTTCAACCTTTCTTGTTCTGTCTGTGAGTGTTTTTCCTCTGATGAAATGTGGTTAAAATGCTCTTCTGTCCTCCAGGTGATAGTGTGGGGCGACTATGGACGTTTGGACCACAAATGTTTTATGGGTGTAGCACAGATCTTACTTGAGGATTTAGATCTATCGAGCACGGTGATCGGATGGTACAAACTCTTTCCACCTTCCTCGTTGGTGGATCCTACTTTAGCGCCGCTTACACAACTGGCGTCTCAGACATCATTGGACAGCTCAGGACCACCCCCAGGTGTTCGGTCCTAGTGACCATCATGACACAAACCCTCCATCATCCCCTTAAATGACAAAATACAGAAACTATTGGACCACGATGGGCGGCAGAAGATGACGTTGGTCAAATAATAAAAGCCAGACAGAGAGACAGTGAATGAGAGAGAGATAGAACCAGCCAATCAACGCTTCGAAGGAGTCTGACAATCATTTCTCACACTTTCCCTTCTTTCTCTACCTGAGCTTTTGTTTTCAAGCTTTGTTATTTGTGTTCCTCTGGGCTGCAGGTTTATGTCCACCTTCATAATATTTCCTCTGTATTGGATTGCTTTCATTTTTTTGGGGCACTTGATCAAAGTCCTGCACTTAGTAGCGAAGAGTGCTATCAACCAATGGGTGTCAAACCTTTTTCACCATGTACCACCTCAAAAACACTTGGCTCTCCAAGTACCGTTTCAATGACCAACATTAAAATAAAGTAGCGTAGTGGTCATGAGTATTCGTAAAAAACAAGGCAGAGGTTTTATTTACCAAGTATATTTAATATTTTTGGCCATTGTAATCGTACACACAGTTTGAACGGTAACACTCTGTTTGATTATATAATTTTTTTTTTTTTTTTTTGATGCACCACTAAATGGAGCCCACGTACCACTACACAGTTTGAGAATCACTTCTATAAACACTATTGGGGTCACGTAAGGTCCAAAGTGAACACCTTCCATGCAGATCAATGCCTGCCTGGATTCCCACTGGCATTGCTGTGGCATCAGGGTAAGTCTAGCTGGGCACGAGGGCCTGCTGTTTGCATGACTGGGTCCACTTCCTAGGTAAGAAAAGGCCTACACACACACACACACACACACACACACACACGTACCCATCCTTTGTCTTGTTGGGAGGTACGAACGCAAGCACAAGAAGAGCTTGAATCTTTTGTTGAGGCAGAGGCAACAAAGATTTTGATCTTTGATGTGAACAAGAGATAATGGAGGCCAAAATGACGCATTGTTTTTGCTTAATTTCACCATTTTTTTTACCATCTTAGCTTTCCGCAAGTTAACATGTGGTGCAAAATCCGTCCGGTTTTGTTAATTTTTTGTTTTCCCAGTACAGACTGTGGTCCGGTCAGATTCGCCCGAACACCCAAAGCCCTTATACCATACGCATGTTTGTTACTTTCATTTCTTTTTGGTTTTGTTGCTTTAGTTTTGTTTTTACCTTGATGACAAAAGAGATGAACAAATTTAGAAAAATAAAAAAAGAAAGAAAGGAAAAAATGACGAAACTATATGTGTTAGTTCCTCATACTTTTAGGCCAGCTTGTATGTTGCATGTTCTTGTACAGTTTGCTTGTACTGAATATGAATACAAACCGAGAAAAAAGCCCAGCCATCCCCGTCCCCGACCAATAAGGTAGTGTCAGTTCCACACCTTCCACTCTGAATATTCATAGCAGAAATTTGCCTCGTTTTTTTCTTAGACCCCTTCGAATGACAGTGCTGTGCTGTAGTAAGGGGCATACTCCAGCCCCTGGTGATAATGAGGATGTACTTGTGACGTCAGACAGAGATAGAGAATGTGCGTAATGCAGCTATACCGTTACGAGTTTAAGAGAAATTATAAATATATAGATATTTATATATATATATATATATATATATATATACATATATATATATATATATATATGAGTATAGAAACGAGTGTATCTGCCTGTCTCCATGCACACCTTGTACATAGAAAACCAGCAGAGGTTATGAACAAGACAAAACATCAGTGACACACACACACACACATTCCTGTGTTTTCTTTATTTGTTTTGCTTTGAGAGGAATTTGCTCCCTTTTGTTGAGCTCTAACTGCTGAGCGGTACTGAGCCACAGGGGGGCGCTGGAAGGCTATCTGTTTTTCTCCTCAAGTTTCTGAAAACAAAACATGCAGAAAAGGTGAAGCATTGTTTTTCTTTCTACAAAGTCCCTCCTCCCGCTTACGATTGGGACTTTTAGAACCAATGAAGAATGCGTTTTTTTCCAGACCTTTTGTGGCAAATGTTGTGTTGAAACTCTCAGCAGTGTGGCCGACTGCCCTTTCCTTTGTCAGTATTACTTCACGAATGCTGATTGTTTACAGCCCATGGCTCCCCAGACCCAAACCACGACGCTCGAGGAAAGACGGAGAAGTATTCACTGCAACAGTTCTTGTTTGTATAACAGATGTGGCTCTACTGATGTGTATGTTTTATATTCAAGAGTTCATTTTTATTATTTACAAATAAAAGACTGTGCGGAAGAAGATACCTGCTTTTTCCCAAAGAAGAAGCCTCATTATTTATGCAGGAGTCAATGTTTTCTAGGGTTTCAGCCCAGTTGCATCAAATCACTGTTTTCCACCTTCAACACTTGACACAGCTTTTAATATGTGGCATCAAAGGGGTTTGAAATGCTTCAATAATCTTTTTATAGACAATATATTCGCCTTTTTTATGTAATTGTCCGAGAAATGTAATCTACTCAGTTCCCATTTATTTAGATATTTCCAGATAAGGGATTATGTTAAAACAGTTCTTCCGCAGTTCCCTAATAAACCCTCTAAATAAACCACAGATGAAATTATGTCTTTAAATCCAACAAAGAAAAGGGCTATCTGACATATACTTCATTTACTCTCAGGATTAGAATGCACTTCCATGCTAAGAATTAGAACAGCATGGGAACAAGACCTCCAAACATCAACAGATGACATAACCCGGGCAAAAATTGAGAAAAGGGTTCACTCATCCTCAATGTGCGCACGACACTCACTTGTCCAATTTAAAGTGATACCCCGGTTGCACTTCTCAAAAGCAAAATTATCTAAAATATTTCCCCAAATTAACCCATTATGTGATAGATGTAAATTAAAAAGGCAACACTAATACACATGTTTTGGCTTCGTCCAAAGCTAAAGGGGTACTGGAAATCTATCTTTGACGCACTCTCTATGGTCTTAACAATTCAAATCGATCCAAACCCTTTAATTTCTGTATTTGGAATCATTCCTGAAAGGATGGAGCTACCTGTAGGGGGTCATAAAATAGTGGCCTTTACCACCCTCCTCGCACGCCGCCTGATATTGTGGAAAGAGGCTGTCCCACCCTCAGTCTCCCACTGGATAAGGGACGTGCTAGCAAATCTGAAGCTCGAGAAATCAAGATATACATTACGGGACTCTGAAAACAAGTTTTTCAAAGTGTGGAAACCTTTTTTAAAGTTTTTTTTACCAATCCTCTACCATGGGTGTCAAACTATGGCCCGCAGGCCAAATTTGGCCCACCATGTAATTTTATTTGGCCCTTGAGGTAATATCAAATTAAGATTAGAGCTGGCCCGCCGGTATTATACAGCGCCAATGCCTCTGTAACACTGCATTCACCGCTGATACTCATACTTGCCAACCCTCACAATTTTTCCGGGAGACTCCCAAAGTTCAGTGCCCCTCCCGAAAATCTCCCAGGGCAATCATTCTTCCGAATTTCTCCCGATTTCCACCCGGACAACAATATTGGGGGTGTGCCTTGAAGGCACTGCCATTAGCGTCCTCTACAGCCTGTCGTCACGTCCGCTTTTCCGCCATACAAACAACGTGCCGGCCCAGTCACATAATACATGCGGCTTTAACACACACAAGTGAATGCAACGCATACTTGATCAACAGCCATGAGGGTCACACTGAGGGTGGCCGTATAAACAACTTTAACACTTACAAATATGCGCCACACCAAACAAGAATGACAAACACATTTCGGGAGAACATCCGCACCGTAGCACAACATAAACACAACACAAGAAATAGCCAGAACCCCTTGCAGCACTAACTCTTCCGGGATGCTACAAAATACATCCCCGCTACCACCAAACCCCGCCCTCCCCAATTTTTTATTTTATTTTATTTGATATGCCATTAATATTTTTTAATCATTATAATTATAATTTAAAACTCGATTTTGCATGTGACTATAAACTTATTTAAGCTTTGCTTGTTTAATATTCAATGCAAAACTTGTTTGGGTCCCTATTAAAAGGTTAATTTGTTCAACCTTGGCCAGTGGCTTTGTTCAGTTTCAAATTTTGGCCCACTTTGTATTTGAGTTTGACACCCCTGCTCTACACAAGTGCAGGAATAGCCCTTGACACGTATCTGAATATGACTGCCGATATTTCAGGCCTTGTCATGCTGCTTCTACACTGTGTTTTAGCTTTCAACTACTTTGTCTCAAATGCCTTGTATGGATTTTCATTTATTTATTTATATTATTCTGGGTACTTTCGTACGTACTCTTACTTTTGCTTTTTTATCCGTTTTGAGTGACAGCAAGTGTAGGGAATGAAGAGGGTTTGAATTTTTTGTTAATGTGAATGTAAAATCAATAAAAAGAAATATGAAACAAATAATAATAATAAAAGGTGCTACCTACAAAGCAAAGAAAACATTAGAGATCTACTTGAAATAGATATTTTACAGGGTCCAAGAGAAAACTATTTTACACCCAGATGACAAACACGACATTGAAAGTTACAAAACCCACGATAGTTTGGCTCCATTTTTCAACCGCATGCACCAGCAGGAACACCAGAACCACCAAGGCTACAAATACATATAATATGTAAATAAATAAATAAATGTGTTGTACTTGTATAGCGCTTTTCTACCTTCAAGGAACTCAAAGCGCTTTGACACTACTTCCACATTTACCCATTCACACACACATTCACACACTGATGGAGGGAGCTGCCATGCAAGGCGCCAACCAGCAACCATCAGGAGCAAGGGTGAAGTGTCTTGCTCAGGACACAACGGACGTGACGAGGTTGGTTCTAGGTGGGATTTGAACCAATGACCCTCGGGTTGCGCACGGCCACTATCCCACTGCGCCAAGCCGTCCCTATAATGTATATGTATATAGAATTTTCCTTCCTCTTCTGTTACCTTTCTCATACCAGCAGGTCCCTTTTGACATTTGTCCTAAAAGGGTCAAATGATTAATTATTTCTACTTTTAAAACATTTCTTCGTGGTTTAAAAAAAAATGTAATGTTGGTTCTTAGGTCAAAATGTTGAACAGATTACGTTTTACAGACCGTCTTCAAACCGCTTTATGACTGTGTTTTCTGCCCGTCAGCCATGTTGTAGTTTTAAGCGCTTCCTATCGAGTCTCCTTACAGATATGAGTTGAAATTTTACGTTACTTTGTATTAGAACACCCAACCGCGGAGGGTGCATGTGCATGTACGAGCCAGTAGGACCACAACAAGAGGATACAGGAAAAAGAAGGGGCTTATTGACTTTGGGGCGGTGTAGCTCGGTTGGTAGAGTGGCCGTGCCAGCAACTTGAGGGTTTCAGGTTCGATCCCCGCTTCTGCCATCCTCGTCACTGCCGTTGTGTCCTTAGGCAAGACACTTTACCCACCTGCTCCCAGTGCCACCCACACTGGTTTAAATGTAACTTAGATATTGGGTTTCACTACGTGAACTGCTTTGAGTCACTCGAGAAAAAGCGCTATATAAAAATAATTCACTTCACTTTAATGGCGAACTCGCGCAAAGCACTTCAGGTAAATATTTACCAAATATGGAGATATCCGTTAATGTCACAACTGGGAGTATTGTCATGAGTTATTTAAATTCCAAAGAGTTTGTTGGGCGGAAGTATGAAGGAATGCTAAAATGTTTTATAAATTTATCTGCAATGCTTATGCAGATCCCAAATACACACGAAAAAGGTACCAATAGGTTTTGCATTATAGACCCTCTTTAAATAATTACATTTTTATACCTCCAACGACAAGTTTAATTAGTTCTAAAACTGGATTTGCAATTGGAAAAGTTAATATTGGAAAAGTAATTCTACCATTAGACACACAGTAAATGGATTATACTTGTTTAGCAGGTTTCTACCTTCAAGGTACTGAAAGCCCTCTGATACACACATTCACACACTGATGGCGGGAGCTGCCATGTAAGCTGCCCTAACCATGAGCCATCAGGAGCAAGGGTGAAGTGTCTTGCTCAAGGACACAACGGACTTGACTAAGATGGCGGGAGCTAGGGAACGAACCAGGAACCCTCAAGTTGCTTGCACGTCCGTTCTATTAACCGATGCCCAGAACTTCCTGCAAAAAGCAGATGCGAGAGCAAAAAAATCTAATTATGCAATGGAAAAGATCTTTATACTTAAAAAAAAAAGATTTGTCGAGTGATATCAAGGATTATACGTCGATGGAGTTCCCAGACAGGTCGACGCCATTCTACACCACATAACAGATGGAAACTTGGAAAAGCATGGAGGTCTACAAATTTTTTGTGTGTGGCTGGGTCAAGGAAATTGGTATCAAGACTCTCCCGGATAGATATGCATTCATGATTTAACTTTACGTTTTGCGAGGACGCGTCCATGTAAACAAAGGAGCCCCTGACAGTTCGACAATAGTGACTAAATATCTTTTTAACAAACTAACAATTACTGAATCATCACCATATTTGATTTTTGACTTGTCACGTGTAGTATGACACATGTGTTTACAAAATAAACAGAAGTACTTTTCTTGACAAAGTATCATTGACCTTGGCTTCTGGTTTCTGTTTGTTAAAAAATTAGATACATATAATATCAAGATAATACTAAAATTGGAAATAATAAACGAGTATATTAAAAACATAACAAGAAAACATTGAACAAAGTGGTCACTGCAACTCTGCTCCCTTGGACTCGGGAGTGTGCTACTTTTGTCGTCGTTTTTCATAAAATCTTGCACTCTTCTGCCCTTTTTGATTACCTCTCGAGGAACTCTGAAGGGAGGTTTATCCTTTTCCCAAATTGAACGGTTCGTACAGCTGAAAACAACACATGCGTAGGACATTTTTCTTCCAGAAAGGCTAAATGGCGCCAAGTACCCATTGAGAACAGACCGGCTCGACCACCACACATATTCTATAAGCCGAGTGTGACTTCAGTCAAATCCAAGCAATGTTGTAGCAAAAGTCCCCACAAACGCTGACGGGAGAAATTTACCCAGACATTCTGAAAAATCTTTTTTTCAGGAAGATCTTTTTCCATAATAGCTGCACATTATAAGAAAGGTTGGCCAACCTAAAGCTGGCTAGCTTGTCTCAGCCCCGAAAACAGGTTGTTTACCACTTCCAGACCTGCGCTCATGAGCAGTACAACTGTATTGCGGCCTATACATTTATGGAGTAATGAAAAATATATTGCTGGTGTCCGGAGGATATTGTCAAACCTTGGGACTGAGTGAACTGCACAGGAAGTAAAAATGTTGAAAGACATAACAATGGAGGTTTTCTGTCTTGGCATATACACACACATTGCATCTCATTTTTCTGGAAGAAGAAATACTACGAACAAGATGAATGGAGAGTGGACTTATATGTAAGTGTGTGTCCAACACGCACGCCAAGTTAACTTTCAGTTTTGATCTCCGCTAAGGTGAGGCTGCAAGATAGACAAAGGAATATGTGGAGAGCAACAATTTTCAGAGAAAGACTTTAGACCACTCAGTTCTCTCTATCGCCAGTATATATATAGATATATATATATATATATATATATATATATATATATGTATGTGTGTATGTATATTAATGCCTGTTACATTTGGCCAAACACCAAATTCCCAAGCACCAGTGAAGTTACATAAAGTTACTGTACAATTACAAATGTAACACAGGCGTGTTGGCGACGATGTAATCGAAGAAAAAAGACTTTTCACAGTGCTGTGGTGGTGTTGGTAATGTTTTAATTTGTGTTAAAATGACATCTTCTGTGGTTCTTGTGTTTATGATCAGGTTATTGTGAGGAATATGCATTAGTGGCGATGCATAGCAAAAAAAAAAAATGCCAATCGGACATTCAAATAAATTTAAATTCAGACTTTCTGCTACATGTCTGTGACATGTCAAAAATAGTGATGTGCGACTCGATACGGATTAATCGATACTGCCGATACCAGGTCTGTATTCTCTAATATCGATTCTCAAACCAAAATATCGATACTTTTAATACTTCAGTTATGTGAGATAATGAGTAGCTAAATCAATGAGATCTTGTTGGAATGAAACAGGATTGGTGGTAATGACTTTTCCTCCTGCCTAGGTAAGTGCGTCCAGTAAAGTGCAAGCGAAGCAGCTCACTGTACTGTGCTCAGTCATTCAGTCTTGTTGGTTTATTGAAGAAATGTACTGGCAATTAAAGCGAGTCACTCAGTGTTATATCAGCAAGTGTTTATATCGTTTTATTCAGGCTATTTGGAGAAACTACATACAGAAAATATAAAGCAGATAACATATTTAGTGCAGAATAATGCCAGCATTGTTTCTCCCCTGTGATTTTATATAGTTTGAAGATGATTCCCCAAGACCAGCAACACTTGAAATACACTCCTTTTTAAAAAATTTCCAGACACATTAGGTATAGTATTGGCTTAGTATCGGTGATAAAAGACTAAATATTACTTGATGAACATCTTAACCCTTTTTTAAATTATTGAATCAAAGATTATTGAAGTATTTAATATTTTTTTGCTTACTATGTTGTATTATTTATGTATTATTTTTTTGTTTAATTTCTGTTACAGAGAACAAGGAAATTGGTTAAAATTGCTATGATATGAAAAGGGGTATCGGATTAAATAAGCTCTGCTTACTCCTTTTCAACTGGAATTGTGTGATGCATTACATTGTATTACATGCATGTTCAAAATAGTAAAGTGAAATGAATTGTATTTATATAGCGCTTTTTCTCTAGTGACTCAAAGCGCTTTACATAGTGAAACCCAATATCTAAGTTACATTTAAACCAGTGTGGGTGGCACTGGGAGCACGTGGGTAAAGTGTCTTGCCCAAGGACACAAAGGCAGTGACGAGGATGGCGGAAGCGGGGATCGAACCTGCAACCCTCAAGTTGCTGGCACGGCCACTCTACCAACCGAGCTATACCGCCCTGGTATACTGAAACTGAACTGAACTGTGCATGTCTTTGGGGGTGGGAGGAAGCCAGAGTACCCGGAGGGAACCCACACAGTCACTTGTTTCGGTGAGAAAATTGTGGTTAAAAAGTCAGTTCTGACCGGATATCAGCTGAGCTTGTGCCGTCCATATAGCTGCCGTCGACTTCCCCGAGACACTGCGCGTCAACATCCGGCCGTGGACGTACACCTCCGACTATCAGGTACTGTTAAACTCACTAAAACACTAGCAACACAATAGAAAGATAAGGGATTTCCCAGAATTATCCTAGTAAATGTCTCTAAAAACATATGAATCTGTCTCAATGCAACGCGATTGCAATCACGTTTTTTTTTTTTTTTTTCTGGTCCGTCGCTATCAATATCCTCAAACACGAATCTTTCATCCTCGCTCAAATTAATGGGGAAATTGTCGTTTTCTCGGTCCGAATAGCACTTTTTTTTGGAGGCTCCCATTAAAATCAATGTGAATATGTGACGAGCCTCCACACTTGTGACATCATCGTCTGCGACTTCTGGTAGAGGCAGGGCTTTTCTCCAGTTGCGAACTTTATCGTGGATGTTCTCTACTAAATCCTTTCAGCAAAAATATTGCAATATCGCGAAATGATCAAGTATGACACATAGAATGGACCTGCTATCCCTGTTTAAATGAGAAAATCGCATTTCAGTAGGCCTTTAAGTGGATGATTACTTCTATGTGTAGAAATTGTTGTTTATGATTGAATCACTTGTTTATTTTTCAACAAGTTTTTAAATATTCATATCTTTTTTTCCAAATAGTTCAAGAAAGACCACTACGAATGAGTACTATTTTGCACTGTTATACAACTTAATAAATCAGAAACTGATGACATAGTGCTGTTTTTGTTGTAGTTTCATAAAAAAATAAGAATCCAAGTGCAGATCAGTAAAAAAAAATCTATATTTAATAACAAAAAAATCACTGGAGAAAATAAATCTGTAGTAACGAAAAATCAGCTCCAGGAAAACCGGGCCAAAAGTCTGTCCACCTTCTGAGGAAATACAAAAGTGCAGGAATTACAAATGATTCGGGGCAAAGGTCAGAGGTCAGAGTAAGTGAGCACGGGCTGGATTGTACCGCAGGCAACGGACAAACTGGCACTGGCTGGGTGGAGATCCAGGGTTTAAGTCAGGTGGTTGATTACAAGCAGGTGGGCTCGGATAACTGGCAGCACGCCTGCAATTGATGACCAGGTAGGAGACTTACAGACACAAGAGGGGGGGTATGAAAACAAGAGGGAAAATAAGGCAGGAGAACTGCCCTCATGACAGTATTTTACTTCTTTGTCTCTTTTTTTCAACCAAAAATGCTTTGCTCTGATTAGGGGGTACTTGAATTAAAACAATGGTCACAGGGGGTACATCACTGGAAAAAGGTTTAGAACCACAGCCCTAGAGTCGTGAAGAAAAGTAGAGTTAGCAGCACGCCGAGGGTTGCAGGCTCAACTTGTTCTCCACAGGACGGAACAAGACACGGTTCATCTTGAGGGCTCACTTCCCGGCCACCGTCCAGCTTCTCTTCTGCTCCTCCAAAGGTGCGCGCAGAAGAGACACAAGGTGGATCCACTGCTGTTTGCGTGGACTCTCACTCTAATTTGACACTCTTGGTTAAAAAAAAAAAAAAAAAAAGAGTGAGAAAACAACTTAAAGGAATGCTTTTTTTATTAGGTCAAGTCCTGCATGTGAATTGGACAATACGTTCATTAAATCCTATGTTTTATTATTTCGGATTATTGAAGAAAGTTTGCATTTTTTAATGTCATGTGTTATTCATGTATTGAATAACCAGTCAAATATTAATCCGCTGTATTATTACTATCATCATTATGATTATTATTATCCATCCATCCATTTACTACCGCTTGTCCCGTTCGGGGTTGCAGGGGGGCTGGAGCCTATCTCAGCTGCATTCGGGCAGAAGGTGAGTTACACCCTGGACATGTCGCCCTCTCGTCACAGGGCCAACACATTATTATAATTATTATTATCCATCCATCCATTTTCTACCTCTTGTCCCTTTTATGATCGTTCTTGTTATTATTATAGTTGAAAGTCCTCATGTCAGGACTTAATGACTGTCGCACATGAACCACCAGTAAAGACACATATGCTTTGTGACCATATTATAATATGTATTATAATACAATACATTATTTATTTGTGTCGTGTGAAAACTATTAAAGATAATACTTGTTAGTTTTGCCGAACACTTGTATAAGTACAATCATCAGTTGATATATTCGGTGCAAGAAGAAGTGCTTTTTATTATTATTAACAGAGGTGGGTAGTAAAGCGCTACATTTACTCCGTTACATCTACTTGAGTAACTTTTGGGATAAATTGTACTTCTAAGAGTAGTTTTTATGCAACTTACTTTTACCTTTACTTGAGTATATTTATAGAGAAGAAACGCTACTTTTACTCCGCTCCATTTATCTACATTCAGCTCGCTACTCGCTACTTTTTTTTTATCGAATTGTTAATGCACGCTTTGTTTGTTTTGATTTTGTCAGACACACATTCAAAGTAGGATCTACGCATGCCTGCGTTTCACCAATCACATGCAGTCACTGGTGACGTTGGACCAATCAAACAGAGCCAGGCGGTCACGTGACCGTCTCACGCTCAATCCGACTTAAGTTGAAAAACTTATTGGGGTGTTACCATTTACTGGTCAACTGTACGGAATATGTACTGTACAGTGAAATCTACTAATAAAAGTTTCAATTTGTCAATCAAAAGTGTAAAGGAAAAAAGACACATTTTATTTTAACTGTACTTCCCGTCAAACGTCTGATCGCACAGTTCCTGTCTTCACAATAAAAGTGCTGCTCCATTGCGCCTGCGCTAACAAAATAAGAGTCTCCGAAAGCCAGCGCGAACAAGCTAGCAAGCTACGGAGTTTACCGCCAATGTATTTCTTGTAAAGTGTATCAAAACAATATGGAAGCTGGACAAATAAGATGCCAAAAACCAACGACTTTCATGTGGTATTAGACAGAAAGGAGAAACTTTTTTTCTCCTCCATTTGAAAACGTGGACGTTATCAGCACTACTGTCTGATTCCAATCAATGCAAGTCATCAGAATCAGGTAATACACCAACTTATATTCTTGTCTTCATGAAATATAGGAATCTATGTGTTAAACATGCATGTATATTGATTAAAACACCTTTAACATGTCAACAAAAACAGAAAAATAAATAAATATAAATTATATACTTTATATATATATATATATATATATATATATATATATATATATATATATATGATATGTGTGTATGTATATGTATATATGAGGTAGATCACCTCGACTTGGTCATTTATTAAGTAATTGATTGACATTGAAAAACTTATTGGGTTTTACCATTTAGTGGTCAATTGTAGGAAATATGTACTTTACTGTGCGATCTACCAATACAAGTTTCAATCAATCAATCAATGAATGCCTACTGAGCCTATGGTGCTGTTAAGTTATTGTGGCTCAATTTGCCTAATTTTTATTTTATTTTAATGTATATACATATATATTATTGTTTTAGTTGCTTAAGAGATATTCCTGGCTCTGAATTTGCTCATTGCTATTTTTATGTTTTTGTGCATTATTTGTTGCCGTAATCATTAAACGAACAGGTTACTCATCACTTACTCAGTACTTGAGTAGTTTTTTCACAACATACTTTTTACTTTTACTCAAGTAAATATTTGGGTGACTACTCCTTACTTTTACTTGAGTAATAAATCTCTAAAGTAACAGTACTCCTACTTAAGTACAATTTCTGGCTACTCTACCCACCTCTGATTATGAATACATATTTTTCCCACAAAAAAGTTTGCGCACGCATTTTATTTCGCTTACTTTCCGATGGTTTTATTTCTCCTTTTCTTGACATGTTTAACGGCCGGGATTTTTCCAGGCGCGTACGAGCCTCTGCAAAAGAAGGATGGCTCGGCTGTCGTGGAACAGGGACAGAGCATGTGTAAACAAACATGCAGAGTGTAACCTATAATTGCTCAATTATGATAATAATATGTCCTCCCGGGTCTCCGGAGACGCACTATGAACACACAAGTCGAGGAGTCAGATGGCATTAGACGCAGGGACTTTGCCAGTAATGGAGGCTTTCTGGTTAAGAGGCAGACTGAAACAGAAGGGTGTCATGTCAGATTAGATTTGTTATTTCCCCCCTCGGTGTTAATGCTCCGAGAGGCCCCCTAGTTTGCTTCAGAGCCCATTAGAAAGTGGCGGCCGTGATACAGCCGTCATTACCGCGCACCGCCGCTTAATCTAATTAGGGAGCCCAGAGTTCTCGTATTGATATTCATTAAAAATACATGATTTATCACCGGGATGTGGGAGGTGTGCGACACGCTCAGTCCTCCCAAGGTGGAACACATGCACGCCGGATTTGGATATATCTAATCTTGAGGATTTATTCCGCGCTTTTATTTCTCTCCATAATGATCGTCATATTTCTGAAGGAATGCATTATCCTATTTAGCATAGAGAAATTGCTTTTATTTATTTTTTTTACAAAATGTATTTAAAGAAACACATAGGAGAAAAAATAACAATAACCTTGTTATGGACGGGCATTAACTGTTGGGGAAAAAATATATATTTAAAAATAAAAGCACTTATTTTTCATCAATCTTTTTTTCTGCTGGATCTACTCTCTATTTTATGCTGCAGCTATGCTACATGGTAATTGTTATATATTGTATATATGATATAAACTTATGATATGTCAGTATATACCATATACTGTACTTGTAAATATTACATATATTTTATATTGCTACTACGGTACATTTTTAGTGTATTTTAAACCTGCATTGTCCTTTCCATTCTTTGTAACTGAGCTGCTACGTGGAACAATTTCCATTAAACTTTGTCTAAGTCGAACATTTTTTATTTACAAATCCGGTTTGATTATAACATGATTCGCTCCAATGGGAAAAAAAATGAAACTATAGTTTTACTACAAAACATGTTTAATATTTTATTACTTTTAAACAATATTTTTCATTTACACCAATTCATTCCGGTTTGATTTCAATACGGTCTGTCCATGGGGGGGAGGGGGGAAAGAGAGACACAATTAAAATATTCTTTCTTTGAAAATATCATGATTAAAAGAACATTTTTCTTGAAAAATATTGTAATTAAAATATTGTGGATGTCCAGTTGATGCTGCGCGGGCCCCCACTCCTCTTACACTTGCGGCATCCGGCCACTAGAGGGAGACCGACTCCGTGTTTGGAGCTACTACTGTATAACAGCCACCTCTAAACATATTTTCACTGACCATTATTACTAACGCGTTTAACCATCATCATCCAGTTCAGTCGAAAACATTTTTGAAGGCAGGATCATTTTGAAAAACGAAATAGTTTGCAAAACGGTGAGATATGCACACTTTACTTAAGTTAAATGATGTCCCTTCACTTTGCTTCATTTATGGCTCTCTATGGCGAGTGTAGGCTGCAGTGCTGGGCTCCTATACTTGCAACACTGAGGTCCCAAGTGTACCATTCACCCTCGTCATTCATCTTCATAACAACCAGTTAGTGTAAAATTAACAACGACTTAACTAACGGCGGCCATAAACGTGCCGGTGCATTAGAGGCAGATGGATGGCGCTGATGTGGGCTTAATAAGCAGAGCTGGGCCCTTCTCGGCTACTTTTAGGGGGTGATGCTCGCTGGCGTTTTTAATTGTGCGCCTCACTTTTTAGGAGGTTTTATCATCATTTCAAGCGATTTGCATTGTGACTGTCTGTGTGTGTGTATGTGTGTGTGTGTGTGTGTGTGTGTGTGTGTGATGCGGGGGGTGGGTGTCTAGGTAATTTTCTGTATAGCTGCGTAATCCTGCCTTATTTCATCTAATACCAGCCGGCAGACGCGCCGACGTGTGCGCACATCTCGCGACGTGATAATAGTCGCCGGTGAGAATCCAGTCTGCTCCCGTTTTTTTTTTTTTTTCTTTGTAAATCTTTTAGGACGAGCTGGTGAAATTGACAGTGGCGCGCGCGCGTGCGTGTGTGCGTGTGCGTGGAAGAGAGGAGATTTATGTCTGCGAGTGTGTTGGGATAGCCGAGTGTGTTGGGATCGTGCACATGGAAATTCTTCAGCTCAAAACCCAAGACTTTGCGTGACGGGGATTTGAAGCTGCGCATTAGAAATTAAGACGACACCTGAAAGTGTTGGAAATGTTATTGCTTGAGCAGTTTTTTGGAAGCAAAACGTTTTTGACAGTGTGAAGATTAATTATTTAAAAAAAAAAAAAAAAAACTGGAAAAAGTACGTTTGGACCACAAATAAAATGTATGTTTTCAGTCTAGTTCTTAACCTGGGTTCGATCGAACCCCAAGTGTTCGGTGAGTCGGCCTCAGGGGTTCGGCAGAGGTCAGAACACACCCGACTCATCGTCTTAATAAAAACTTCTTCCTATCGGCGTATTACGGATACGACAACAGCAGAAGTCAAACTGATTTGCAAGTGTGTCATTTGTTGTGAGTTTATGCAGTCTAGTGTGAGTTTAGTGTCGGTTTTGTTCTTTGAACTGTTCATTTGTGACCAGTAAAAAAAATATGGTAACACTTTAGTATTGGGAACATATTCACCATTAATTAGTTGCTTATTAACATGCAAATTAGTAACATGTTTGCTCTTAACTAGTCATTATCCATCCATCCATCCATTTTCTACCGCTTATTCCCTTTCGGGGTCGCGGGGGGCACTGGCGCCTATCTCAGCTACAATCGGGCGGAAGGCGGGGTACACCCTGGACAAGTCGCCACCTCATCGCAGGGCCAACACAGATAGACAGACAACATTCACACTCACATTCACACACTAGGGCCAATTTAGTGTTGCCAATCAACCTATCCCCAGGTGCATGTCTTTGGAAGTGGGAGGAAGCCGGAGTACCCGGAGGGAACCCACGCATTCACGGGGAGAACATGCAAACTCCACACAGAAAGATCCCGAGCCTGGATTTGAACCCAGGACTGCAGGGGCTTCACGGTGGCAGAGGGGTTAGTGCGTCTGCCTCACAATACTAGTCATTATCAAGTACTTATTTATGCCTTATTCGGCATGGTCTCATTATAACCCTAACCCTCTAGCCCAGTGGTTCTAACCTGGGTTTGATCGAACCCCAAGGGTTCGGTGAGTCGGCCTTAGGGGTTCGGCGGAGGTCAAGACACACCCGACTCATCGTGAAAGTAAAAACTTTTCACTATCGCCGTATTATGGATACCCCCAAACAATGTTCCCTCTAATTTTCCATCTGATTCGCAGGTGTGTAATTTGTTGTGAGTTCATGCACTGTGTTGGTTTTGTTCTTTGAACAAGATGATATTCATGCACGGTTCATTTTGTGCGCCAGTAAAAAAACATTTTAGTATGGGAACATATTCTCCATTAATTAGTTGCTTATTAACATGCAAATTAGTAACATATTGGTTCTTAAATAGTCATTATTAAGTACTTATTAATGCCTTATTCGGCATGGCCTTATTATAACCCTAACCTTCTAACCCAGTGGTTCTTAACCTGGATTCGATCGAACCCCAAGGGTTCGGTGAGTCGGCCTCAGGGGTTCGGCGGAGGTCAAAACACACCCGACTCATCGCGTAAATAAAAACTTTTCCCTATCGCCGTATTATGGATACCCCCAAACAATGTTCCCTCTAATTTTCCATCTGATTCGCAGGTGTGTAATTTGTTGTGAGTTCATGCACTGTGTCGGTTTTGTTCTTTGAACAAGATGATGTTCATGCACGGTTCATTTTGTGCACCAGTAAAAAAAACAAACATATAAGTTTGTATTGAATTTGAGAAAAAAAACACATTTCATTTTTCACTAAAGAAGGGTTCGGTGAATGTGATTATGAGACTGGTGGGCTAAGAACCACTGCTCTAACCCTAACCAAATAACTCTAAATTAAGTCTTTGTTACTTTGAATATGTTCCCATACCAAAGTGTTACCAAAAACACATAACTTTGTCTTGAATTTGAAAAAAATAAACATTTTATTTTTCACTAAAGAAGGGTTCGGTGAATGTGCTTATGAAACTAGCGCGGTTTGGTACCTCAAACAAGTTTAAGAACCACTGGTCTATATTCACTATGACGCTATTTTTCTAAAAGCGCACGCACGGACGCACGTGTTTTTTTTTGGGGGGGGGGGGGGGGGGGGGGGGGGGGGGGTTTAAAAACAATCTAAGCAGCGACCCGAGAGAGCAAGAAAGAGAAATGAAGGTGTGAAGAATGGGGGCTGGGGCGCCTAGGAGCTGATTTATATGAGGGGCCCCCGTGGTCATTTCCATATATTGAAATGCGCCCCCAGTTACCCGCTTTTCCCTGGAGCTGTGGTGCATGCAGAGGAAGGCGCGCTTGTGACAGTCGCCGGTCTCGCCTCACACGCACGCGCGCACGCACACGTGCCTGTACGCGTGCGCGGCGTGCACCTCAGTATTGTATAGTCTGATTTATGGTCGGCCACGCGCGCTGCCACAGTCCGTATAGACACCACATGATGCGCGCGCTCCCTGCTTGGAGAGATGCCTTTGCGCGCGCACGTGTGTGTGTGTGAGTGTATATGTGTGTGTGTGTGTGTGTGTGTGTGTGTGTGTGTGTGGAGGAGTAAGGGTGAAAAGAAAACAATAGAAAAGTCTTTGTAGGTGTTGTGGAGAGGGTGCATAGAGAGAGAGAGAGAGAGAGAGAGAGAGAGTGACGTGGGCAGTGTGACATGATGCTCCTATAAGCGGGAACCAATTCAAGTTTATCTGACAAACACACATAAATCTCTTTAAGGGCGAGGAAGTTTTGCACTGTAAAAAAAATTGGGCCAGGATTTCATAGCATTTAACTCTATTAACACATAGTAATCAGCATTTAGTGTAACCCTTCAACAAATGGCTGTAAATATTTAACAATGCTGTACTCTACTGTAAATGTTACTGTGAAAGTGATGCAATCATTCACTGGGAATGCACTAGAACAGTGGTTCTCAAATGGGGGTACTTGAAGGTATGCCAAGGGGTAGGTGAGATTTTTTTCAAATATTCAAAAAATAGTAACAATTCAAAAATCCTTTAGAAATATATTTATTGAATAATACTTCAACAAAATATGAATTTAAGTTCATAAACTGTGAAAAGAAATGCAACAATGCAATATTCAGTGTTGACATCTAGATTTTTTTGTGGACATGTTCCATAAATATTGATGTTAAAGATTTCTTTATTTGTGAAGAAATGTTTAGAATTAAGTTCATGAATCCAGATGGATCTCTATTACAATCCCCAAAGAGGGCACTTTAAGTTGATGATTACTTCTATGTGTAGAAATCTTTATTTATAATTGAATCACTTGTTTATTTTTCAACAAGTTTTTAGTTATTTTTATTTATTTTTTCCAAATAGTTCAAGAAAGACCACTACAAATGAGCAATATTTTGCACTGTTATACAATTTAATAAATCAGAAACTGATGACATAGTGCTGTATTATACTTATTCATCTGCTTTTTTTCCACCAAAAATGCTTTGCTCTGATTAGGGGGTACTTGAATAAAAAACATGTTCACAGGGGGTACGTCACTGAAAAAAGGTTGAGAACCACTGCACTAGAACATTGTTTTGCATTGTTGTAATCTCGACTACAGAAAGAGTTGTGTATTTATACACACACACACACACACACACACACACACACACACACACACACACACACACACCCACACACACACACACGCGCACACACACGCACACACACACACACACACACACACACACACACACACACACACACACACACACACACACACACTCCATTTTCTACGGCTTGTCCCTTTCGGGGTCGCGGGGGTACTGGAGCCAATCCCAGTTGCACAGTCGCGGAAGGCGGCGTACACCCTGGACAAGTTGCGACATCACCTATAAGTCATTATTGTTAGAAAGTAGAAGCAACATCTTTTCAAAATCATTAAAGAAAAATTACATTAAGCGCTTCTCATCTTGAGTTGCAGTCCACGAACTAAGACAATAAAAGTCTTTCATCGCAGCGTGATCTGTTTCCTCTTTAGTCTCGCAGTAAAACATGAGAACAAACACGCCGTGTATATTATATTGAGCCGTGGAGGCATCAAACACTATAAGAAGATCACGCACGCACGTTCGGATCAAACACATGATTTCATGCGCGCTAACTGCAGCAGAGACACGCGTGGTTGCACATGCACGCACGCATGCACGCGCCCGTCCCGTCCAAGTCATAAGCGAGCAAGTTTGAACCTGCAGAATATTTCACTCACTGGTCATGCATTTGTTCCCCTTTGACGTAGAATCTCCTCCTTCCTCCTCATGGCGACTCTCTCTCTCCTTCAGTCTCTCGACCATCACCCCCCCCCCCCCCCCCCCCATCCTGATGGCTTCCCCCCCCCCCCCCTCTTCCCCCCTAATAACTGGCGCGTCCTCTTCGGTCAGTGCGTGGATCTTCCTCCTCTGCGCCGACACGCAGGTTGCTCTCCCGCTCTTCTCTCCTTCTCTGCGCTCTTCTTCTCTCGCTGCTCCCGAGCCACTTTTCCCCTCCACGCGTCCTCTCACCGCGCACGCAGAGCGGCGTCTTCCTCCTCCACGCTCCACGCAGCACGAGTGCGCCTTCGCCGATGTAAAGGCTGCCGACTTATATTAGCAAAGCCCCTTTTATTACAAGACTATTTACAATCTCTACCCCTCCTCTTCCTCATCTTCTTCACTCTATCCCCTCCTTCTCCCCTTCGCGCCCCCCCCACGCCCCCTCCCCCCCCGTCCCAGCGCCAACCTGCAGGCGCATCTCGAACTTCTACTTATTCTTCCGTCCATATTTGCTCGCACACACACACTCGTGGACACTTCGTGCAAAAAGGGTCACACACACACACACACACACACACACACACACGCACTCGTTGACGCTTCGTGTAAAAAGGGTCTCACACACACACACGCACACACACACACTCGTGGACACTTCGTGTAAAAAGGGTCACACACACACACACTCGTGGACACTTCGTGTAAAAAGGGTCATACACGCACACACTCGTGCACTTCGTGTAAAAAACGGCCACACGCACACACACACACACACACACTCGTGGACACTTCGTGTAAAAAGGGTCATACACTCACACACACACACACACACAGACACACACGCACACACACACTCGTGGACACTTCGTGTAAAAAGGGTCACACACACACACGCACACACACACACACACACACACACTCGTGGACACTTCGTGTAAAAAGGGTCACACACACACACTCGTGGACACTTCGTGTAAAAAGGGTCACACACACACGTACACACACACACACACACACACACGCACTCGTGGACACTTCGTGTAAAAAGGGTCATACACGCACACACACTGGTGGACACTTCGTGTAAAAACGGCCACAAACACACACACGCACACAAACACACACGCGCACGCACACACACACACACTCGTGGACACTTTAGGGCCACACACACGCGCACACACGCAGATACACACACACACCCACACACACTCACACACACACTCGTGGACACTTCGTGATAAAAGGGCCACACACACATACACGCACACGCAGACACACTCTCGTGGACACTTCGTGTAAAAGGGCCACACACACACGCACATGCACACGCACTTAGATGACTTGGTGTGAAGTCATCTTTACCTTCGCGACGTGCTATACAACTTGAACATTTAGATTCTCACCTGGTCACGCTGGTATCATTCCACGGGCGTGGAAATGACGTGCCAGCGCGTGCACGGGTGACTTGGTGGGATTTGGGCCATTACGCACTCTAAAGTTTTCCAAGTATTTTAGACGCACGCGACACAAGCGTTCTCCTTAGACGCGTGTGTGTGTGCGTGCGTGTACGGGAGTATCATTCCCGCCCCACTCCGCGGCTCCTCTTGCCCTGTTTCACGTCCCCCCGCCCCCTCTTTCTCTCTCTGCATATTGCTTTCATTATACATCTCTCCCCTCTCACTCTCTCTCTCTCTCCTGCACACACACACACACACACACACACACACACACACACACACACACACACACACACACACACACGAACACACGCACGCACGCACGCCCTTCCAAGTGTGTCTTGTCCGGCCCCCCTGATCTTCGTGTCCATTGGCTTCCACGGGGTCTATTCCTCATGTGCAGCCCCGCCCCTCCCCTCTCCAATGATCGTCCATTGGTGTTGTTATTGCGAGTCCCTCCTCCCACTCCCACTCCCACTCGGGCGCCTGGGCCCTGCCCATGTTTTTTTCTGCGCCGGGTGTCCGTCCACCGCCTGACGTTCAAGTTCGCCGGGAACGTCACGTCCGTGCACTTGAACTTGCACGGGGGTGGGGGGGTGGGGGAAGGGTGGTGGTAGTGGGGGGGGGGGGGGGGGGGGGCGTAGGGGGGGTCTTTTGCCATTTTTTTTTCTTCTTCCATCGCTCTCCCCTCTCTCCTCTCTCTCCATCCTCACACTCTCTCTCTCTTTTCTCCGCTCTTCTTTCTCAAAAAAGCCATGAAGGCGATCCCGCGATCCATCTTCGCCTCTTCGCCATATTTGTGATTTTTTTGTTGTTGTTGTTGTCGTCGTCCTTTTTTCCATCCTTCAAATGATTATTTTTGCTGTTGTCCGTGGATGACGAAGGCGCCGGATGAAGACATTCTCTTGTCCCACCGGAGTTTCCGATGCGTAACCCGGGCTCTTCTCCCCGGTGTGATCCGCACTGAGCGCCGCCGCCAGCCACCATGTCTCGCCGCAAGCAAGGCAAACCTCAGCACTTAAGTAAACGGGATTTCTCGCGTAAGTACCCTCAAAAATAATAATAATAATAATAATAATAATATCCACGCTTTTGCTCTCGGTCACTTTTCGGTTGTGCGTGACAACACCTGGATGTGCCGCTCGGACCTGCGGTCAGATAAAGTGTGCCGAAAGTGCGACAAGGGGGGAAAAAAGACAGTAAGTTTGTTCGCCTTATTGCATAAGAGCCACAAAAAGGACGACATTTATGTTTCCTTTACGTCTTTTACGTCCGGTGCCCTCGCGGTCGGTCCGGTCAGAGGAGGCGCGCGCACGACGTCCCCTCACCGGCGAGGGAGCGCGCACTCCCGCGCGTGCTGGAGAAAACCTCACTTTGTCACTTTTTTCCCCTCCTCTCTCTCGACTTTTGTTTATTATTCAAACTTAAAAGTGGAGTGTTCACATTTCAAGTTATATTTAAAAGACCAGTCTCGTCGAGACCTTCAAACCTCATGGTTTTCCATTTTGTTTTACTACAAAATGTCAGCATTCGTAAACAAGTAAGTAACATTAATTGTGAAACTATTTACATAAAAATCCACCTGAGTTGTAATTTGTCGCCTTTAATAGGCATTAAATTGTAATATATGACGTGGAGACAAATTAATTTGTTATTAAACTGCAGGGTGAGTTATTATGTTGTATTTCAACCTCACAAGTAGTAGTTAAAAAAGAAGAAAACACATGAATATATTTGCGCATTTTTATGCTTCAGTGTTTGATTATGTTTTGGTTTGTTGACACCCTGTCGCCCATGCAGCTGTTAGTGTTAAAATGTATTTTTTTTTTTTTAGGGGGTGGAGGTGCGGGGGAGGGGGTGTGTTGGTGCTGACTGACAGTTACCATGGCGATAAACTGTCGCTAGGCGGCAGAGCATGATCATAGAATGCAGCTCATAGTTTGAACTTGATCACTTTCACTGCCATCCCTCCACATACTCATGGGTGATGTGTGTGGACTGGGGAGGGGGTTCCTTACATGCACCCCCTTCCCCCATGCACCCACTATTGCACATATCACAACAATACATCACTTCATGCACATTTTATGTTTATATGCTTTAATGTCAATCAGCAGATAACAGTGTGTGATAATAACTTACAATTATATATATAATTTTGTTTTATATATATATATATATATATATATATATATATATATATATATGCATGAAGTGATGTATTGTTGTGATGTATATATATATATATATATATATATATATATATATATATATATATATATATATATATATATATATATATATTAAAGCTTAAATCGTCCAAAACAAAATTTGTCAAAAATACTATCCATTTTAAGTAATACTATTTACATGATATGTTGTTTCTGGGTGTAACCAATGTTTCGTTGTTGTCCCTGAAAATAAACATAGAAATGCAATATTTACACAAAAAGTGCTTCATGATCCTCAAACACGCTGCAACAAAGGGGGTTTTATTGTGTTATTAGGACATCCTGTCTGTGCGTCAACTGATGCCATCCGAGCCATTTCCCCCGCTGAGTAACGGGCGTGAGGCTGCTGACCCGAAGTTAAATCACAAATAGTTGAAGGGGTGGGGGGGACCGTGTGGAGGATGATACCGAGGTGAAAGGGAGTCATGGCGGTGGATTTATCACGTTATCTTCATGTCCCAGTTTGCGCGCACATGTGTGCAGGAGTGCAGCGTTCGACTGATAATTCCTGGAGGGGGTGAAGTCCACATAACGTAGAACACACACACTCACACTCACACACACACGCGCGCGCGCAGACTTGCATTCCTATGCACTCCAACCCATCCCTTCTTTTATCAGACAAAATCTGTACCATTCAACCCAGACATTGACAATTAAAATCTATTTTTTGAATCCTCAGTAGGTTTTAAGTTGATTAAATTGTGAAATTGGGCGGCGAGTAAAGAAGGTAAAACATGCTCGGCGTCACACTCCTCACCTCCGACTGCGAGATCTTCTTTAAAAAAGGACACTGAATTAGGATTCTTTCATTCTCAACCCCCCCCTCCACGCCCTTCCCGCCGCAGGTTGGACAAAAGCCTTCTTAAAAGTCTACGTTTGGAAGGGGTGTGAGGAATGGAGTTGAATGACTCATTTTGGGTTCTTGGTGTACAAGTCAATGTAAGACCCTCAACACACATTTAACATGTTTGTTACACTTTTTCTGCCAAATATATTCCCAGTCATTGGCAAATACATTTCATTTCCGCCTTAAAACTATACTTTTGCAAGTTTCCTAAGCATCTGTTTAGTTTTGGTTGTTTTGGTCGCTTCAGTTCATATAAAAGGAAGGAAAGATGTATTGATGTATTTGCTTTCTAATTTCCTTCCTTTTGCTCACTCTTCCTCAATCCTCCCACTCCTATTTCTCTGCCTCCTCATCGCCAGCAGCCGATGCTCGATCCGCGGCAGTCATCTCATCGGAGGAGCTGTCGGAGCGCTGCTCGGAGCACTCGGAGGAGAGCGGCAGTCTCAACGGGCACCGTCCGGGCTCCATCGTAGGCCGGCTCACCCGGCCGGGTCATCACGACCCTCACCTCTCACTGGAGCAGGACCTGCTGACCTGCGGACAGTGCCAGGCCACCTTCCCCCTGGCGGACATCTTGCTCTTCATCGAGCACAAGAGGAAGCGCTGCCACGGGCCGCCCTGTCTGGCCGTGGGCCGAGGGCTGGACAAGCCCCCTTCCCCCTCCCCGGGCCTGGCCCTGACCCCGTCCCCCGCCTTGAGCCACCTGCGCGGTCGGAGGAGGCCCGTGGAAGTTGGCATCCAGGCCACGCTGGCAGACGACGATGACGACCGTTTCTCGTCGCCTCGGGGAATCTACCCCAAACAGGAACTCCTCCCAGGTAACCAAAACTGCTTTCACACTTCCTATAATGCACTGCGACTCTCTGCGTTTTGCACATGGCGCCTCGCAATTGGAGAAGCAGCTTCTCTGAGGAGTTTGTAGTTTAACTTTGGAGTGTGAATGAGGTTAAGGAACAAAATTTCTCATTGAACACACGTCTTAGACTTTAAAAAAAATAGAAGTGCCTAAAAGGGTAAATCTTCTCGCTGGGGTCCCTGTGTGGAACTTTTCTGTACTCTGAAGTCCATTTCTGTACATCATCAATTAGTAGCAGTTAAAGTAGAATTTGAATAACAGCCCAAAGTACTTCACATTGCAAGGCCCTCTTAAATAGCCTGATAGTGCCAGCATGATGAAAAAGGGTTCTTGAGCACTTAATTAAAGAGAATATAAGCTCAGTACACATAGGTCAAATCCTAAAGGATGTTAAAAATGGTGAATACAAATTGATAAAATACAAATGACGGCAATAATCATAGAAAATATCATTATTATTGCTATTATACATAATGGCTATATATATATATATATATATATATATATATATATATATATATATATATATATATATATATATATCTGTGTGTATGTGTGTGTGTATATGTGTGTGTGATTGTATATATATATATATATATATATACGTGTGTGTGTCTATATATACATGATTATCTGTGTGTGTGTGTGTATATATATACATATATATATATATATATATATATATATATACACATATTATATACATACATATAACACACTTCTATTAGTATGTCCTATCGTCGATGAGCTGAAACATTTTAATGCCGGGTGTACGGCACACGTTTGTCAACTTGAACCCTTTGTGGTAATATAAAAGTGTACTTTTAGCCTCTTAAATGTCAACTTTGTACTTTTGAATGAGAACCTTCTTGAGAAATAGTAGAGATATTTTCTTGTCTTTTTTATTGAGAGTGTCTAGTTTACTTTGGAAAACACAACATTTATGTTGTTTTGCGATAGCATATGGTGTTCTTTGTGTGTGTGTGTGTGTGTGTGTTGTAGCGTCACATGACAGGAGGGAGTACTGAACTGTTCTAAGGGGACTACTGTTGTCTAAGAAGACATGTTGAGTCTTGCTTTTGTAAGGATGAGGGTTGGGAGCAACAGCTGGAACAAAGTGCCTATTTCTTGTTTTCCGACTAAATCAGAACTCACAAATCACATAGTGCCCTTTGTGTCAGTTTTTTTGTGCACTTATAAGTGTGTGTATTTATGACATGAGAGTAGTGCGGCTTCTTCCTGAGTTTGGGCGTGCAGAACGTGTGTGCTTTTAATACGTGTGTGTGTGTGTGTGTGTGTGTGTGTGTGTGCTCGCCTCTCTCTTATGTGGCCTGAGCAGATGTGTCCGCTTGGTGTGGTTTCCCCTCTTCCATTGCCACATCATACCCAACTAAATTCAGCCTGTAAGTCCTTTAAACGTCTTCTTCTCCTGCTTTGCACCAAACCTCCAAGGTAAAATAGAAGAATAAGCCTCACTTTGCATCGTGAATCAATCAAACAACACGGAGGGGAAGAGTCACCTATATAAAGCATCCTAACGCCACTAATTATTTGCTGTGCTTCCATCCTTTCCTCCATGTGCATTTTAATTAGCAGCAGTTTTTAGCGGCCGCCTGTCTATTGCAAATGAGCTCGTGCAGAAAGAGAGCGTGTAAAAGACACAATAAAAATACACACATTAACATTATATCCTTTCCCAGAAATCCTAAGTGCTCCAGTTTGTTTGTGTGGAAAGTCATAAAGCAGTCAAGGTGTGCACACCCCACTAAAGAAGAAAATTATTGACAGCCTAAAGCACGTTCCACCTTTGACCTCCTCTGCATTTTGACAAATCTGTCTGCGTGAAAGAGGGTTTCTTTTTTTAGGCCTGTGAGTATATATGTAACCACACGCACACACTCGCCAACTCAACTGGGTTATTAGAGACATTTACATCATAATGCAGGCATCTGGGTGCTTCAATAGCGTTGTGTGTGGGAACGTCTCGGCGCACTCAAACCGCTGAAGAAAACAGTATAACGGGGCGATGTATGCCGTCTGCGTGACGATGCATCGCAGAAAAACAACAAGTCTCAGCCACATGTTTGAAAAAAACCCCAAACGCATCGAGTCTGATGATAAAAGCCAGTATTCCCCTTCCTGCCCCGTTGCTTTCATCCTAATTGACCCCAAACTGTCATGGCGAAGTAAATATGTCACCAAAAAATCCTGCTGCAGCTTCAGCCTTGATTAGCGCCGCCCAACCTTCCTAATGACAAAACAATGAAGAGGGGGGACGCTTAGTGTGTTTTTATTTATTCATGCTGACTTGTTGTGTTCAAGCCGCATCACGACTAATATATTTGATTTCCACTTACAGTAAATGAAGCCAGTCAGACATCAAATGAACTCTAAACACAAATATATCTTCTTTCCAAATAGAGCACGTTTTGTGCTCGATTCAGCAGTTATAGAAAGTGTCGTCGTCTTCAATCACTGTTGCACGGTCCAAATATTCATCCATTGTGATTTATTGTTTTTGTGTGCAACAGCAGTATCAGCCTTAACATATCTGCAGTAATTTCTGCAAATATGATCTATATTTGATGCTTAGTTTTATATTTCCATTTTGTTGTGGCCTGTTTTTGTTGTCCAGATCCGCCTGCATGATGTGATGGCTCCCTGGCTGCTTGTTGTGAAATGTGTGTATCTGTGGTCCGAGTGCGACAATGATGCTCCAGCTGCAACGCTCCGAAAAGCACAAAGCACCGGACTCGTGCTAGGCCGTCGCTATTTGCATATCAAAGAGCTACGGCCGTGGAGAGGATGCATTTCTCGTGTGTTCGCGTGTACGCGTTGGTGTGTTTGTGTGCGTTTGTGCGTGTGTGTGTGTGTGTGTGTGTGTGTGCGTGTGTGAGTAAGCGTGAGTGTGCATGCATTTGTGTGAAAGAACTGTATAAGCAAATCAGTGATCAGTGATGCAAAAAACAGCATACCTCCCCATTACCCCCCGCCCCACACACACATTATGCACCCTCTCTTGTCCATTTATTCTATTAATCCCTGACTGAGATCAAAATTGTGATTATAATCCCTCAGGCGCATTTCATTCAAAAAAAGCATAACTAATGTCTCAAAAGAGAGTTTAACGTGTGCATGTGCGTGTGTGCGTGAATGACCACATCTCTAATCCCGACACGAGTTTAATTGATTATAAAAATCTTTGTTTAATAATTTAATAACTTGGATTTATTTTTGTTTGTTTTGTTTTATGAATGCGATTGGCAATTGCGCGCCTCATCACAAGATAAAGAATAAACCCTTTTCTCGATGGCCATGTCAGTAACGACATTTGTTAATGAGCTGAAATGGAGCCAGAAGAAATAACTGTTCATCCTATTGACCGATGATGTTATCGGCCCACAAACTGTGCTACCCTATCAATATTAGCTCATTAGCACAGACATTATTAGTGATGAACTTCAAAATGTACTGAGACCCACTTCAAACTATCGATGGCATCCATTAGCACGGCAATGATGAGTTATTCCCATTCCAAGCCCGCTAATATGATAACTGTGTGTGATGTATTGTTTCCTAATTATCACTTTGTCAATGCTAATGCAAATCACCTTAATACATATTAGTTCATCTCCAAGGCCCACTTATTTTCTTGCTCGATATCAGATCCTCAGCCTCTTGCTTTTGTTTTTTTTTGTTTTTTTAATTCATTTTCTTTTTTTTACTCATGCATTCATCTCCCCCCTTGTGTTCATGTAAATCCAACACTGCCGACTGAAACTGCACCCTTTCGGTTGTGACTGGTGTGCATCTCTCACGCCGCGGCGAGCCTACAAAGAGATTTCACACACAGGCTGCCATCACTAATCCATTGTGGACCCTGTTTCGTTCTTTTCCAATGAAAGATTTATTAGTGAACTCAAGCGTAGCCGTTTTCAACTTGAATCTTCCAGTATGGCAAGAAACAAACTATTTAAATCCATCCATCCATTTCTACCGCTTATTCCCTTTGGGGCTGCGGGGGGCGCTGTGAGTTGTAAACGTAAATATCTTTCTGGATGCATGAAATATCAGCTGTGGAATGAGAGCAAATACATTAACTTGCTGGTGTGGCCAACAAATTGCATTGTGTTTTTTAGGCACTGTTCATGTTATTTATTGTAATCCCAGAAATGTGTGGTTTGGAGATGGAAATAATGCAGAAACAGGGAAGATTTTGACCAATATTAACAATAATATTGCAATGCAGAAATTATGCTATCATGTTCTAAACAGTATATTTTTGATGAGAATTAGATGATACGCTGGGGCATCCAAATGTGGGGAGAGGGTGAGTGGAAATGAGGCATTCGAGGTCTCCAAGCAAGGGGAGGGCTGGAGGTTTGTAAAGTTTGAAAAAAATAATTTCGACCAAATATATAAAAAAAAACAAAAAACGTCCTAAATGTTAATATTAAAAAAAACATATAGCCGTGAAATTCCAATAACAAGGTTGCTTCAGTCAAATTAGGAATGTCTGAGACTACCTACACCTCCTCATCGAAAATGCAAAATGGGCCGTTCCACCTGGATAGAGTCCAACCTTACTTTAAACACTTCACTCAACACAGACGTCATATTGTAGTCAAAGCTAACCTGTAAGCGTTCACACACAAGGATGAGGTGATATATTTATTGTTTTTTTACCTTTCTTTCATCTGTGGAGAAGAGTTGTAAAAAAGTTGCATATTTGCATGTCCTTGCACATAAATGTGGTGCGTTCAAAGACCCTCGATTAAAGATAGAAACACAGCAGTGATTACTTCTTAGAAACAAGGGTAGAGTTAGTTTGTGTCAAACCCCAACATGCAGAGATGGAGGCAGGCATTGAATAAGAAAACATAATTTAATTAAAACTAAACAAGAACAAACAAAAGGGGTACAACAAAGCGCGTGCACAGGCGGATAACAAACAAAGAGAGCTAGCATGGGAACTAGAAAATAAACAGACCTTAGCTTCCATGCTAGCAAAAACAAAAAGGCCTAGCGTGGAAGCTAGCAGGTATCGAGCAGGAAACAGAAGTCGTACATGTAACATGAAAACAAACTTGGAAGCAAGGAACAAAAGACAGTAAGCTACAAACCACTATCGAATATAGCTTACCGCAACGCTGCATTGACACAATATGATACAACACGACAAGTAGCAACGGCAAGATCGACATGATAAGACAATAATCCAGCACTGACTGGAGGACAAAAGTAGGTACAAATAGGAGCGGGCTGATTGACACCAGGTGTGGCCAGGTGCCAATCAGCCACAGCTGAGGGGAAAAAACGCTCAGGGAGAAACACAGGAAACAGACAAAATAAGAGGGCTGACAGTAAATACTACACATACAGAGGAAACCAAGACAAATGCAGAGGAAAACACTAAAACACAAACAAACTGTCAGGGGAATGCCTGACAAAGGGGAGACTTAACCCCCAGAAGATGCACTAATTATAATATTATCCTGATAATAATAAAGTATTATTAGGATTCATACCATCTGCTGATGATAATCCTATGTGTGTAAGAACATCTCTACTCTCCAATCTAAAGTAAAGGAGATACTGTTTAAGCTAATAATTTCAGGATATATGATTATTCATATTCTGGCCACTTTATATTGAATTTGTGGGGACTTTTTAGTAAAAACAACATTTTTATTCTTTAAAAATAACATTTTGGGTGGTTATTTAGATATGTTAATCCAATATTTAAAAAAGCAAAAGCCTATATTTGTTTTTTTAAATATGATTTTAAAAAGCTTGTTTCAATCATATCCATTCAATAACCTAAACATATCAGGTATTGATGCAACGACGTTGGGCGACGATGTGTCCGGAAGCCCAGATGTTGGTGCTACACCCATGATGATATGTCAAAATATGTTAGTGAACGAAAAATATGTGACAGAATACCTGCAATTAGACATACAAAAAATAGAGCTGTACCTCAACCTACGAGCACGTTGCGTTCCATGACCAAGCTTGTAACTCGGATTACTCGTATTTTTAAGCTGCCCTCCCAATTGAAATTGATTAAAATAAGTTTAGTCCATGCTTGGTTCTCCCCAAACACCACAATATTAACATGAAACATGCCTGTTAAAAAGATCAATCAAACTTTGAGATAAGATTTTTTGTTTGAAAGCAAGTAATAGTGGTACGGTATTTACAGTAATCAGTATATTCACAAATAATACACAGGTAAAATATTTAAAATTTTCAGAACCACCAGCTGCTTCACTAATTTATTAGTGCCCATTCTCAATACTTATTGTATTTGAGAGACGGTTTCTTTATGATGGTTGAATCCAGGGTGTACCCCGCCTACCGCCCGAATGCAGCTGAGATAGGCTCCAGCGACCCCAAAAGGGACAAACGGTAGAAAATGGATGGATGGATGGAATATTTTACTCTAGAACTACAGCGGAAGTTGTCCTTCCCTGAGCTCACACCACGCTTTTATGGTCTGGGGAGTTCTCGTGAGAAGTGCTGCTTTGAACGCTGGTCGTCAACTTGGTAGAACAGACTTCTCAAGAGTAGGGATGTATCTAGTAGTAGGTACCGGTAGTTTTTGGTACCGCTTCCTAATTGGGTCGGTCCAGAAGGACACACTGTAATCACAAAAAGGAAGCAAAACCACACAGAAGTTTGTAACAATAATATTTCCTCCACAAAAGTCCCTCAAAGTCAACAAGCTGCCACTGCTACAGTACACATTAAAACCAGCTTTGAATAATAACAAATAAGGAAGCAACACCACAAACAATTGTACCACAACAATATTTCCGCCTCAAAAGTTTATTTAAAGTCATGCACGTTCTCTCAGTTTAAAGTGAATGCACTTTACTCATGACCACTGCTAGCACACTTTATCAACAGTCCTTGTAGCGATCCAGTTATCCACAGGGCAATATTAATTCACTCAAAAAAGTGAATAATTGAAGTAATATAATAATCCCTAAAGTTGTTCTAAAGCAAGATCACATCCCCTGACAGGTCTCTTGTCACTGTCTGACATCACTCCAACACGCCTTGCAGAAATGTGTTTCAGTTCGTTCTGTCTCTTGACTCTACAAACTGGATTATTGAGCATTACACTTGCTCACTGGGTCTTTTTTATACATATAATGCACACTACACACACACACATACATCAGTAGCTGTCAACACTCAATATGGCCTCCGGTCTGTCAATCAAATACGTCCGTCTTCAATTTAAACAAAAATAACAATTCCTATTGTTACAAGATGCACACCCACCCAACAATTGTATTGATTTATGTCATATATTTGATTATATATCATGTAAAAGGTCTGTGCTCTGCACATGAATGAATATTATTTCCAGCTGAGTGTAATTGTAATTAATAGAAACAGTTAGGGATGTGTGTGCTGATGATGACAACTGCATCATTGCACCTTGCACTGAAAACACAGAGTAGTTGTGTTGTTTTAAGACTTAAAAAGCAGGTGTTGATAGAAAAATAACCTAAACAAAAAACTTCCCTGCTATGAGATGTTACATGATGTTGGTGGTGTACAACCGCTTGTGCTAATAAAAATTGTAATAAAAAATTCATTTTTTCATATCTTTATTTACACCAATTATGTATAGGACCGATAAAGGTACCGATAAATACCGGTATTGATGTTGGTATCAGTATCGAGAAAATTATAATGATATACATGCTGCTCACGTGCCTCCTTCCAACTGAATCTCCATATTACCGTGAAAAAGACTTGTTTTTTTTATAGCTGGACCCTCCTTCTTTGATTCTGCCAACAAGCATTGCTAGGCTTGAACTGCCTCGTGTTGGTCACGATAGCACTTCTTTCTTTATTTCAAATAATATATTTTTCTTCTTTTTCTCAAAGTTTCTATGGTTGGAGAACAAACATATGTCCATTTTCAGCTATAATACAATGCGGGTGAGGAGACCGGATGTTTAGAGGTGGCTCCTCCGACGTTCATTTAACATTTACTACTCCCCCTAACGGCATGGAGGCTCTCGTAATGTGAACTACGCTCACAAAGTAATCATGAAAACAAGCCGATACACAGCTTTTATCTCAAGATACTTGTAAGTTGAGGAACCTACAGGTTGAGGTACCACAGTACTTGCTAAAATAAAAAGTGAAGATGGCTGAATTCATCTAATTCTATTGGATTTAACTCAAAATCTGATTACACACATTAAAATGCTCAAAATATGTTCTGACCCATTTCAGGCAAATTTTATTACATTTTTGTACAAGGTTTTAATTTGAAAATGGCTCTTTTGAGTAGCATTTGTAATGTAACAGGAGTGAGTTTTAGCAATGACTTTTAACTAGATGGCATTTATGCTAATAGACACATAAGAGTGATTCAAGAAAAAAAAACAATAATAATGGGGTAATGAGACTGTGCTGAGGTTACAGTAGGTGTGGTAAAGTCTTATTACTGTAAAGAGGAATGACTTACTGTAGTGCTCCTTCCTGAACTGTTGCTGAAGGAGCTGCTCATGGCCTCCTCAGTGTTGTGTGTGGTATCTGTTGTACATCATATTTGACTCCTTGATGGTGCTCAGTTTATTGCCTTATGATGTTACACTTTTTTTGCTTAACGATTTGGTTCTTTATCGATTCTCTTATTGATTTTCATTTGGATAAAAAAAAAAAAGCAAACAATTTGATTAGCAACAAATATGTTTAGTTTCGGGGGAAAGAAAACACGAGTATACAAACACAACAGTGAGGTCTTGAAAGACCACAGCCTTGATTGGCTGGCAGAAAAAAATATGTTTTTTCGAAAATAACCATAGAATAAAAATAAAAATGTCAAGTAAAATGTTTAATATTTTTCAAATATAAATGAAAAATATAATTTTTTCAAATGTGCAGTGTTGAGCGCTCAAAAGTAACAACTTCATCAGTGAAAGACAAATACAAGTAAGTCATGTACGCTGCGCAATTTGTCAACCATCAACTATGAACATTACCTATTATTTTGCTTTTTAGGAAGCATGCGCGATATTTCTGATTAATCACGGTGTCTCCAGCTGTGGAGAACACCTCTCAGACAGGAAGGAGGCGTGCAAACTGTCTCTCAGCCTCACCGTAGGCAGTGTTAGTTGGTTAGTTTCCTGCAGTATTATCAGCAGACGACATGCTGACTTTGCCGTCGCTGCTGTTGGTGATTCACTTCCGTCTCTCAGACATTGAAACCGCGACATTCATTCAACGTTTTCACATAGTGAGTCTGCTAATGTTTCTGCTGGTCTTTTCTCAATTTCTAAAGTTGCCCTTTTGCTTTCTTTCTTGTGAAAAATGTTAAGGCTGTGCTTGCGATGTCATGTGTGCTCACAGTTATCAATAAGGGAATTGTTACCAAAAATGTGCTGGTTTTCAACAAGAACCGTTTTTTAATTCCCATCCCTCGTCAAAGTACTGAAACAAGATTTTAATTCGGTTACAGGGTGCTTTACAGCTAAATATGGATTGGAAAATGAAGTTCCTTTACATCCTGTATAGTGGAATGACAGCATGAGCTGTTTAAAGGCCTACTGAAACCCACTACTACCCACCACGCAGTCTGATAGTTTATATATCAATGAGGAAATATTAACATTGCAACACATGCCAATACGGCCTTTTTAGTTTACTAAATTGCAATTTTAAATTTCCCGGGAGTTTCGTCTTGAAAACGTTGTGTAATGATGACGTGTACGCAAGACTTCACGGGTTTTTAGGAAATATGAGCGCTGCACACACACACAGCTAAAAGTCGTTTGCTTTAACCGCATAATTACACAGTATTTTGGACATCTGTGTTGCTGAATCTTTTGCAATTTGTTCAATTAATATTGGAGAAGTCAAAGTAGAAAGATGGAGTTGAGACGCTTTAGTCTTTAGCCACACAAACACACGGTGATTCCTTGTTTAAAATTCCTGGAGGTGGAACTTTACTGTGGATCAGAGCGCGGTCAAGCAAATATGAATGACGACGGAATGTCAACCAGCAGGTTTCGGTGAGAAAATTGTGGTAAAAAGTCGCTTTTTACCGGAGATCAGCTGAGCTTGTGCCGTCCATAGCTGCCGTCGACTCCCCTGAGACACTGGCGTCAAGACACTCGTGGAGACACACCTCCAACTATCAGGTACTGTTAAACTCACTAAAACACTAGCAACACAATAAAAAGATAAGGGATTTCCCAGAATTCTCCAAGTAAATGTGTCTAAAAACACCTGAATCTGTCCCAATGCAATCGCGTTTTTTTTTTTCCTAGTTCGTCGCTATCAATATCCCCAAACACAAATCTTTCATTCTCGCTAAAATTAATGAGGAAATCGCCTTTTTTTCGGTCCGAATAGCACTTTTTGTTGGAGGCTCCCATTAAAATCAATGTGTATATGTGAGGAGCCCTCACCCTTGTGACGTCATCGTCTGCGACTTCCGGTAAAGGCAAGGCTTTTTTGTCAGCACCAAAAGTTGCAAACTTTATCGTGGATGTTCTCTACTAAATTCTTTGAGCAAAAATATGGCAATATAGCGAAATTATCAAGTATGACACATAGAATGGACCTGCTATCCCTGTTTAAATAAGAAAATCTCATTTCAGTAGGCCTTTAAGGTGAATCTAAGGTGATGAAGTCGATGGCAGGAAGTAATCTGACCCATGTGTGGGAATAAAAGCTATAGACAAAACAGATAGCAGCAACATTGAGTTGGGTGAAATAACAAAAGAGCAAAAGTGATCACATTGCGTTGCCCAACTCTTTGATTGACAGCTGATCCCTAAGACCACAGGCCGCAGATGGTTGACCACAGCAGACCCCCCACATATAAAACGATGGCAAACAGATCAACATGATCTCCGAGTCGGCACTATTTACCGTGGCATCCCTGGCTTCAGCACTACTTTGCATTGCACTGATGAGGGCAGATTGTTTATTGATCACATTCTTTTGTGTTTATCGAGGCAATTCAGCGTCCATGCAACATTTACTCCTCGTGGCAAGAGAGGAAAGCGGCTGTTTTTGGCTCACTTGCTGCTCACTGGGTGTGTTTTTTTCTATACAGACGCACACTCAGACTGCTCAGGGGTTGCACATGTTACTCTCTTATTATCTTGAAGGCTTCATAAAACTGTTTATACGCTACAAAGTTTATTTATATGTGCCAGTGGATTACAGGCCAGTTTTTTAACACACACTCGACACACACATATTTATCAACGCCTTCTAAGTATAGCTATTATGACATACACTGATACGTCTGAATACAAGAACACGGAACAAGGAAGACGGGTGATCCTTTGGTAGTTTTTGCATTTATGAGAGAGCGATCATTTACTGACCTATATAAATGATACACACACACACATCATAACACACACACACACACACACACCCTGTGTTATTGAGTGGGTCTAATCCGTTACAGTGTGTCTGCAATCTGCACTTGACATCTTTCTCTCCAGTCAATGAAAAGCGTGTTGATTGCCTTATGGAATAGGATCCATCTTTAAAGTACAATATTGCACTGATTAGGGCTGCAACGATTAATTGATTAGAAAAAGCTTTGATTTGTATCGTCTGTTCCTCCGATTAATCCTTGAGTGTAACGAATAAACATTTGTAAAATATGGACCGCTTGGAGTATCCGGAACTTTAAAAATGCAAATATATTTTCTGCACAGCCGTTGAAATAGAGCACACGTGAAAGTGGCTGTGAACAGCGCAGTTTTTTTCTTTTTTTAAAATCTAATACACACATGTTAAAAGTGCTATTTCAGTGTTGATGATTTAAAAATTTTTTTTTTTTTAATTATGTAAATTATGGCAAGCAGATTTATTTGTATTTATTTTAACAAACAGCAATGTGAATCTTACAAAAACTCACGATAGGATTCAGATTGTTGGGTTGTTGTTGGATTGTTGTGGATTCTTTATTTAAACTGATTCCTGCAATTCAATATCTGCAATTAAGAAAACTGGAGATGGCCTGAAAAAAACTTTTGAAAATTGATTCCTAAACTTTTAAATAAAAAAATCACATCATATGAAAATGGCAAATTAGATGTGAATGGATTTTTTTCAGCACCTTGTCAACTATTGTCTCTAAAATGACACTCAATTAATCGAAAAAGCTTTATGATAGATTACCTGATTACTAACATAATCAATCGTTGCAGCCATAGCACTGGTGGTCTACCCACATTATAAAATTATTTTATTTTTAGGTTATCAACTTAAAATAGGTTGCAGCAAAAATCATTTAAATAGCTTAACACATTTAATATTCACATTTATTTTAATTTACATGACATTTATTATTTATTATTATTTATTTATAATTCATGAATGGGAGTTGTATATTTTGTGTGTAATTCGTACAAACTCACACGAGCACAATGTATGCAATCTGGCGTGTCAATGCAGCTTTCCACACATATCTACAATATGCATATGATTTAACTTGATAAGACATTAGCAAATTCTTAAAGCTGACTGTGCAGAACATGCACATCTTTAAATCCAAATTTTCACTCCATGACGCATATTAATTGACGTTGTCATTGTCAGACATATACTGTACATAACATGCAAAATAATTCACTTAATCATAAGGTTAGGTGGTCAGTAACATCTTCTTCATTGTGAAAAAAAAACACGCTACTCTTTCTTCACAGTATCATTTGTCAAAATTATTAATATGAGTTCTTAAAAGTATTTGCAGTTGTACTATAAAAATGCACAAACTGGCACAATGTCACAAACAATGACAAATAACAGTCACAGGAATGCTTTTTTCTTACACTCATAAATTGCACCCCACACCCCAAAACACACACACACACACACACACACACACACACACACACACACACACACACACACACACACACACACACACACACACACACACACACATACAAACTGCCACCAGCAGCAGCACTGACTTTTCTAGATAATTTGCGGACGCTCATTTGAATTTTAAGCGCTACTTTAATCTTCAAAGCTCAAATAGCTTTATGAATATGCATGCGATGGGCAGACTTTAGTTCATTACCTAGTTGTAAATTCTAATGACCATTAGTTCCTCACAGTAATTGCCAATTGTTTTGCATTTTTGATTGGCCTATTACTATGCGCGTTCGCGGTGCACATCAGCCACGGTTGTCAAAGCCCGCATGTCAGGGGGTGTTTTCATGCTTGTGTACGTGTGCTGTGTGTTTGTGCCTAGGGTGAGATGTGTGTGAGAGAGCGATGGATGTTTTTTTCAGGCTAATATAAATGAAAGTTGCATTATTTTTAATTGTGATGATTTAGAGCACAGCCAGAGATTGGACATATTTAATTTACATGATGTCTCGCCTGTTCCCTCATTACAGCACTTGTCTTACACACACGCACACACACACACACACGCACACACACACACACACACACACACACACACACACACACACACACACACACACACACACACACACACAATATAGACAACAAACCATCTGGCTGGGTCCTATATGGGTCAGCTGACATTGTAAAATGCTTTCTCAATGCCCATCGCCCTCTCTCTCTTTGGCAGCCCATTTATTTTGCACGTCAACTGTCACTTTTCTTCAACATTTAAATATTTTTTTTTTCCCTCTGGTTGACTTGCGTTAGGTCCAATTTTTTAAATTTGTCCTTTAGTTGATAAAGATGATGCAGTCATTAATTGGAGAAAAATTGCGTGTGTGTGTGTGTGTGTGTGTGTGTGTGTGTGCTCTTGTATTTCTACCCCTCTTGAGATATCAACAAGGAAAAGTACCTTCCATATGAGGAACGATGAACAAGTTAGGACCAAAATAATGGTCCCAAAACGGAAAAACCATTGCATCTAATAGAGAGTGTCTCATTTGCACCCCTGGTGGTGAAATCTATTAAAATTAGGGTGGTCCCTAAAAGGAAGGATTTTTAAAAGTGCTCCCCCTCTGGTCAACATATGAAATAACAAGTGTGTGTAAAAAATTTAAGTGCTACCCCTCTGGCCAACATATGAAATAAGTGTTGGTAAGAAATTGAAATGTGCCACCTTTGGCCAAAATGAATAAAAATGAATAAATAAATATGTATATAGAGACATACTGTAATAAGCAGTTTTTTCTAACAATGTGTCTACTTTTTTCTTATAAAACTGGGAAAACTTTCTCATATTCTTTCTGTTTCTGCGTTGCAATATTTTCTCGTAAAAATATTACTTTTTCATGTCAAATTATTACTTTTTTAATGCAAAATGGTGACATTTGTCATTTAAAATTCTGACTTTTATCACAATATCGCCATTTTTTCTTGTTCTTGTAAATAGTGAACTTTTTTGAGTAAATATGTGACTTTTGTCCTAATTTTGCCAAGTAAAATTTGGATTATTGTTACAATATTGGCAACTTTTTTAAGTTTTCCTTAAAAATTGTGGCTTTTGTTTAGTAAGATTACACCTCTTTTTATTGTAAAATTGTGACTGTTAGTGAGTAAAATTCCAACTTTTATCATAACACAGCTCAAATTTTCAGTTTTTCTTGTAAAAGTTTGACTTGCCATTCTTCCATCCATCCATTTTCTACCGCTCGAGTAAAATGACGACTTTTATTATAATACTGCCAAAGTTTTTCTTGTGAAATTGTGACCATTTTACTTGTGAAATTCCAACAAATGTTTTAACAAAAACCTCTCTTATTTGTGCATAGTTTGTATATATTATTAATGTTGTAAATACAAGCTTTTTAAATGTCTAGAAAGGGTGGTCCTAAAAAGGTAGGCATTTTTTGGAGGTCTCAAGAAGGTAACAAATATAAGAATGTCAGTGTGTGTGTGCGTGTGTGTGTGTGTGTGTGTGCGTGTTTGTGTGTGTGTATGTGTGTGTGTGTGTTGCCAATTATGCACACATTTAGCCATATGCATGCATGGAAACACAGCTTAAGGGTACAATCATAAAACAAGTCAATGAAATACAGCGTGGCGCAGTCGGAGAGTGGCTGTGCGCAACCCGAGGGTCCCCACCTAGTACCAACCTCGTCACGTCCGTTGTGTCCTGAGGAAGACACGTCACCCTGCTCCTGATGGGTGCTGGTTAGCGCCTTGCATGGCAGCTCCCTCCATCAGTGTGTGAATGTGTGTGTGAATGGGTAAATGTGGAAGTAGTGTCAGAGCGCTTTGAGTACCTTGAAGGTAGAAAAGCGCCTTACAAGTACAACCCATTTATCATTTATCATCATAGTACAATTAAAATCCAAACACAGATTGAAGGTGGCCCCAACAGGCATAAATCTTGAGGTTTGCCTTTCATATTTCCTTTCTTGCATCATCTTTTTATCCCCAGCTTACTATTCCACATCCTCCAAGTGTTGTGAGGTCCTGATGACAAAAGAAACGTGATGCATGAAGTGTGTGATTGTGTGTGTTTACAGTGTGTGTTTTCTTGTTGCCCTTCTTCAACTCACAAATATTCACACATCTTCATACTTCACATATATACTGTATACACCTGTGACTGCCGTTCACTTCAAAGTTGATCATATTGAACTGGGTAACTGTATCCACACCACAGTACAGGTAAATTATTAAGCAAATGAGCTTTTTTAGGTCGTAGGATGAACTGATGGACCATTTTTTCGTGTGTGTGTGTGTGTGTGTGTGTGTGGTGTGTGTGTGTGTGCGATTGTGTGTGTGTGCGAGTGTGTGTGGTGTGCGTTTGTGTGTGTGTGTGTGTGTGTGTGTGTGTGTGTGTGTGTGCGTGCGTGCGTGCGTGCGATGCTTGGTCTTAGGCCAAGAGCATGAATAATTGATCCTGTGCCCGCTATCATTTTCTTGATGTAATTGCCCTGTAAGTTATGATGAAATCTAATGGATAATTTATCTCCCCAAAATGTAATGGCTAAAATGTACTTTTTAGCTATTTTTCTCTCTCTTTCCCCTGTGGGCGTTCCTGCACGCATGTGTGTATCTTATTAACACATATTCTACTGTGTGTGGACCAAATGGGGGAAGATAGCACAAATATGTTGTTAGTGTAAATACAACACACCAACAAAATAAAGCAGTTTTATTAGCAAAATATGTTTATTTTTGCTGGAGTCAAATTTGTTAAATCTCAGCCAACAATATATATTGTAGGTTGAACATACCTCATTTTCTGCATGTTTATTTTTTGTTAAACTAAAACTGGTGTTAAAATGTCACTCAATTTTAACAGCATGCAGTTGAAAGACAAAAAAAATCTAATATTTAATATAAGTACATCACCCCGGACATAATTCTGGTTGAATAAATAATAGAAGGACACCTTCCTTGAACTGTAGTTGCCCTTTGATAAATACTAACATAAAGAAACAACTTTGTGTGCATTAGTGTGTGTGTGTGTGTGTGTGTGTGTGGGTGTGTGTGTGTGTGTGTGTGCGTGTGTGCGTGCGCGCGCGTGCGTGCGTGCGTGTGTGTGTGTGTGTTTGTGTGTGCGTGCGTGCGCGCGCATTTCATTGTATATTTTAACTCCTTGCACAGATGTTAGGCAAGTGAGTATTTGAGTATATCATCATTTTTATGCATCATTTCTAACACCCAGGGTGTATAAAATTGATGCTTATTTGGGATGTAATGATCAACAATTAACTAAATTCCTGACGTTCTGTACATCGTTTCAATCTTAGTTACTGTAGAAATATGATCAGTCAGTAAATAAGTAAAGAAACTGGACTCTGTTAGTAAAAATGACACTTTAAAAGATACTGATCATTTTGAAGTGCAGTTTGTTACCCAGTTGGAAAAACAGAGTCGGTCGATTGTTTTGTTGCCGTCACTTTCCAACAAATTCGGCGTATTGGCTGGTTCGTCTGTGTTGATGGGATCATCTTGCCCATTCGGTTGGAAGTCGAAATATTCCCACACATTTGACTCTGCAATCCTCTTTTTTTGTCCTAATTTTGTCACTTTGCAAGGCTTTTCTAGGTGCATACTGTGTGAGCAAGCTCGCGGTTATTTAAATGACTGACAAGAGGGTTCACTTCGTTCATTTACAAACGTTTGTAATTCTGCTATTGAATAAACACGCTCAGGTGCTGAGAGCGGTGCAAAGAGTGAACCCTCTTGCGCCCCGTTTGAAAATGAGATACAAAGAAAACTAAAACATACAAATGGTTGAGTTGATTTTTGTTTATCATTCAATTCATTGATTTACTTCAATTGATCAGCGTTGGCCTTTTTACATCCCTTTTACCTATTGGATTTGAGCTTATCTGTAGCTGAGATAGGCGCCAGCGCCCCCCGCGACCCCGAAAGGGAATAAGCGGTAAAAAATGGATGGATGTATGTATTACGGAGGGATGATGTGTCCCAAGGAGATCAAGGTGTGTAGAATTGTAGCTTGTCTTTGAATGTGCTCATCGTATTGAATAAGAGGCAGAATACAATTGCTTTGTTCTTCAAGCAATGGTACATCTTTCACAAAGATACACATATTTGAATGCAGGACATTCGCCTCCATGGCATGCATGGAAGTAGTCTACAGCGTGGTCAGGGCCACCTTCCACTCCTGACCTAAACCCTTCTGAGAACATCTTAAACTGGAGATTTATGCTGACCACAAGCTGTCCAGCATTGCTCTGGACAGTTTCTCGCAGGCTGTGGTTGCATTTGGACAAACAGTTGATCATCAACAGATTAAAAAACTGACAATATGTACCAAGGTTCCATGGATAGAAGACTTTTTGGTTGTTATTGAAAATAAAGCCGACTATATTGTTTTTGACATTTTGACTTGTTATTTTCACTTTAACAGATGAAGAAAACCAAGTGTGATGGGAAATGTATTTGCATAATAAATGTGAACACTAAAAGTTGTCCAATAGCACACATACAGTAGATATTTTCCCAAGAAAGCCAAAACCTCAGTTTTATTTTTTTAATTTTTAGCTTTGAGGTTCATTAACATTTTATGATATATAGGCACAGTAGTTCAATAATCAAATGAATCCTCAAAAATATAAGTAGCCTAGTAATGGGTGTCTAAGTTTAACCTGAAATCGGAGATGCCGGCGGGCACAAGTACAAAAAGCAATATGGCTGGGCATGGCGTTGACATGTTAAATGTAAATATTTGGTGGTTTGATGGGTGCTTTTTTGTCGCTGTCTTGCGGACAACATGAGAGACTGAGGTCAGTGATCACAGAATGTACTTTCTACAGTCAGTGTGCAGAGCATTCACTTAAATGACCCAATCCAAACAACCTTCCCTAGTCATGGCACAGAATAACACAATTCGACCAGCACACAAAATCAACAAACATTTCACACATAACACAACCTGCGCACTGAACTTTGTAGATATTAACATTTTATTGGATATTGACAGAGTAGTTCAATAATCAAATTAATCCTCAAAAATATAAGTAGCCTAATAATGGGTGACTAAATTTAACCCAAGGTCCATTTGCTCTTTTTTCTTCCTACAGTACATCTTAAGTTTTGTTCCTTTTTCCAATAGAGGACACATGTCCGCTGGAGTACATACACACCCACACAAACACACACACACACACCATATTAGATTTTTTTATTGTCTTGAAATGTTTTATGGCGGTCCTTAATACCTCATTAATTCCTGTTTGTTTCATGACTCACTGGAAAGTGTGAGTATGAACGTACTGACAGCCACAGAAACCTATGTGTGTAGACACACACACACACACACACACACACACACACACACACACACACACACACACACACACACACACACACACACACACACACACACACACATTTATCGTTGCCATACAAAGAAATGGCCGGTAGACAAAGTTAGGTGATGAGAGAACTTGGGGGTTGGAAGTGAGGAAAAAGTCGAAGACGAGGGAGTGAGGAATGAGGAAGAAAGGGCATAAGAGTAGAGTGCCTCGAGGCCTGGTGTGCCTTGGTGGGGGGTGGGATATGGATAGATGGGTTGGGGTCGTGAGGGAGAGAGAGGGGAGGGGGAGGGCTGAGCCCTGACGACCGTGTCCATTGAACTTGGCCTACCTCCAACTGTTTGATGAGACCAGTTGTGTGTTTTGCGTGTATTTTCGTGCATTACCCGCCTTTCCCACACCTTTACTCGCACACACACACACACACACACACACACACACACACACACACACACACACACACACAAAGCTTTATTGTTTGTCATGTGTGTTGTTGGCTTCACGGTGACAGAGGGGTTAGTGCGTCTGCCTCACAATACGAAGTTCCTGCAGTCCTGGGTTCAAATCCAGGCTCGGGATCTTCCTGTGTGGAGTTTGCATGTTGTCCCCGTGAATGCGTGGGTTCCCTCCGGGTACTCCGGCTTCCTCCCACCTCAAAAGACATGCACCTGGGGATAGGTTGATTGGCAACACTAAATTGGCCCTAGTGTGTGAATGTGAGTGTGAATGTTGTCTGTCTATCTGTGTTGGCCCTGCGATGAGTTGGCGACTTGTCCAGGGTGTACCCCGCCTTCCGCCCGATTGTAGCTGAGATAGGCGCCAGCGCCCCCCGCGACCCCAAAAGGGAATAAGCGGTAGGAAATGGATGGATTGATGGATGTGTGTTGTTTTCCGTACTTACATTTGCACACAAACGTCATCTTTTTTCTCCAACATTGTGATTGTAATTCCAAATTCCATTTTAGACTGTATCCTCTGTTTTTGTTTTTTTAACGTAATGAATTTTTTAAATATGACCGGCACAATTTCTGATCATTAAATGTACATTTATATAAGCTCGGCTTAATTAAAAGAAACATGACTTAAAATCCACAATGTTTAGTTTTTTTAGCTGCTCCTAATGTTAAACTCGGGGTGTCCAAACTACGGCCAGTGGGCCAAAATCGAACAAGTACAACAAGCAATCTGACGGGGCAGGGTGTTTACATGTTAAATGTAATTATCTGGTGGTTTGATGGGTGCTTATTTGTCGCTGTCTTGCGGACAACGTTACAGAGGCCAGTGATCACAGAATGAACCTTCTTCAGTCAGTGGGCACAGCATTTACTTAAATGACCCAAAAGCACCTTCCCTAGTCATGGCGCAGGAAATAAAAAATCCACCAGCACAAAATGTCAACAAACACATATATATATATATATATATATATATATATATATATATATATATATATATATATATATATATATATATATAAAATCAAAATTACATCCATTACATGCAAAAAAGTCCTTCCACACTTATCCATGTTTGGCACATTTTTGCTGCTTGATATTTCTGATCGATTACAACACTTGAAGGAAGCCGTCACGAAGGTAAACAATGTAGCAGTTGAACTTACACATGCTCATAATATTCAACTTTAATAATTATATAGTATATATATATATATATATATATATATATATATATATATATATATATATATACATGTAATTACTTTACATGCAGTCAGCTTTCGGTGCCCCGTCAAATATTTTTTAGCCCGATGCGTCCCCCCCGGTCAAAACGTTTGGACAGCCCTGTCTTAATTTTTCATTATTCTGACGGCGTTACTGTATGAGCAAATAACACTACAACATTGTTTTTCTCTGCACCTTCTGTATCCTGACTATATGCATGGAGGGTACACTACAGGCTTTTTGTGGCCCTAAACAAGATTTTGTGTGTGGCCCCATTTCGGTCTTTAATATTATTCCTTTAACGCTAACTATAGTGTTGTTATATTTGTTTGTTTTCACAGAACACAGCCATCATAATGTCAAAATGGTAGACTATAAAAAATATTTGTTCATATATTTGCGAGCTTGATATGCTTTATATTCATCCTACACTGGGATTAAAAGTATTTATTTATTTTATAATTTATTTCATTTGAAGTCTTACAAAAAAACAACTATCAACATGATTTCAAATGAAAAGGAACAGAAAGCAATATAAAATTATGATATCTGCCCTTATTCACACAATTCCAACATTTGTTTTTCAGCTCTGAATACTACTACGGCAATATTTATATTTTATAACATACAACAAAATAAACAAACAATCATTTACTCCAAATTACATACTTTCATTGGCCTACTGCCATGCTCCAGATATAACAGATTGCGGGAGAAGTCCCAACAAAATCATTCATTTATGCAGCAAGGACACAAGCTTGTATTGTCACCTGCAGAGTTTGATAAAAGTAGCGGATTCGTTCTCCACACAAATGTCCTCAAGGCAACCATTTTCAAATTTGTTTTAATTTTGTTCTCCAAAATGCCAACATCTGAAACGGTAAAAAGAAATTGCTGACTCACTGACAAGGTTCAGCGTGGAAAGGCTTGGTGTTGGCCAACGATTGAGCTAGTGCATGTAAAACTTCATAGAAATCTTTGAAAAAACATAAATAATTACAATTGACAGTAATTTGAGTAATGTGTGCATGACAACACACTGAATGTTATGTCTATCTACATTTGTAACTTTTTACTCACTTTTAATATGAGTTGTTCCTTTTGTAGCGCACACATTGTATTGTTTATGAAGTGTCATTAATGCATGATGCTTGTTGTGCACATGTCCGTGTGAGTGCCATATGACAGGGCAGATGGTAAGTGGACCTGAGTTGCGGTATAGGTCTTGATAGCATGTAACATGAACCCTAACCTGGACATGTTGACACCTAATTTATGTTCAGTCGACAAACCAACAACAATATGGATAAATCAGCTGAACAACACTTTGCAACAAAAGACTGTGGACCTGATCCACTAAGATCCAAATACCAATCGCTAAATTCAATCTTTACAGTTGCGTGTACTAATTGTGGGCGTGTTGCCTGTAATCTACTAACACTCTGTACAATTAATAAAAAGTGCAAAAGTTGTGCAGACCGCCTTGTTTAAATGTGGACACTCATTTACTGCACTTCATGTTGTCATCAATCATCAATCAATCAATGTTTACTTATATAGCCCTAAATCACTAGTGTCTCAAAGGGCTGCACAAACCACAAAACAAACCACTACGACATCATGCTCCTTACCTGTAGCGTTTTGCTATATTTTGAAAGATGCAGCAGACCATTATGTACCGCTTTTTCTGGGCATTTTAGAAGGAGTCCTGCAGTAAATCTACAATGTAACTCACTTTTTAAGAGGGGCTGAATGTCCACCCTAGGAGATCCTGGCACTAATTGCAAGTGTGTGACCCAGACACAAGAATGTGTATATTACCCCCAAATTTTTTTAGAAACAGTTTATAGTACAGTATTTTAAAAAATGAACTTAAACGTATGTATTTAAAAAATAAAAAATGCATTCTAAATATTTAATAAATGCGATCAAAAGTCTGCTTGCAATGACCCTGGGAGCCGCTCAATTCTGCCTATAAAGCCTTTAAAAACATTAAACACCTCCATTAGGGTTTTATATACATGATGTAAGTATATATGTAATGTAGTAATGGGCATATTTATAATAACATTTTATATTTATGTATTTTGACCAATGTAAGCATATGCGGCGCATTAATTTAAAAAACCCATCACGTTTGCTTTTTTCTTAATCACTGATTATTACTCACCACAAACTTCATGAGAACCAACAAACATAATAAAACATCTCTTACTGTACAAGGTCTGCTGTCGTTAGGAAGCCGCCTGATAGAATTTTATTACATCCGCGTTTAGGTGGGGGGCTGGGGGGTTGGTTTGTGTGTGACAAAGCCTCTATTTGTGTCATTCTCGGCAGTTCTGGGACATAAATGGCTGTCAAGGTGTACCAACTTGCCGGTATACGTCCTCAGCCATTTACTTTTCAGGTGAGATTCATGATTTATGATCTACAATAAACTTACAGGGAGCATGGCAGCAAGGAAGCAGCAGACCACTCGATGATGTAAACATAGGGACACACGGTAGTGATCATGGCGTCGCTATAAATAGTTTGTCTACGTTAGCGCTTATAATAACAATATCTCTAATACTCGCCCGATTGTAGCTGAGATAGGCGCCAGCGCCCCCCGCGACCCCGAAAGGGAATAAGCGGTAGAAAATGGATGGATGGACTTGGCTAATCATTAAGTCAAACATGTAAATAAATGGAGTATTGTTGGCACTTTTTGAATGTTTTTTTATTGGATTTTACGGGTGGAATAGAGGAGCTCCCATTGGCTCTGCTGTAAGTGAACTTTTATTACAAGTTCGAATGCCTTTTCAAAAATCCATCCGTCGTCATGTCTTTCATCATGATTGTCAAAGATAGGCAAAATTTAAAAAAAAAGTGCAGTTCCCCTTTAAGAGACACAATTCTCTGTGCACAAGTTTTCAGGTTTGCGTGCGCTATCATGTTTGCACGTTTGTTAATACATGCAAACCTTTAGTAGATGAAGGCTTAAATATACAAAGAGGTCAAATGCATGATGGTACAATTCTTTCTGCAATAATGTGACATATCTCTCAGAATGATTTAGTGCAGTTGTAAAAGTATGACATTGTTGTTAAACTGTATTATTATTTGCAAAGGGAATTGTTTGATACTGGCATTGTCACAGTCATATAACATATGTCGCTTCCAGGTTCTGTGATTTTGCATGCTTGTTGCTGCTTTCGGTTTTTTGTTAACATCCGCACAGCTAAAATATCATGTTTAGAGACCAAGGAGTTGGTTAAAAATTTTGGGCACTGTCCCATCTTGCAGTTTGATTTCGAAACAATTCTTTTTAAAATCCAGTTTTTTGGCCGTGTTAATACATAGATCTGCTTGGCTTGCAGCTACGGCACCCTATCAGCTACCTTCTTCCTCCCCTGCTCCCTAATCTTATGTAAACACAAAGATCCGCTTCAGCTTCTCCTGGCAGATGCAGGCGAGCATTGATGTCCGGCTGTGATACAAAAGCGTGGATTTAAAGTTTAAAAGTGCTTAGGGTAAGGGGGTGTCTATTCGGTGTTCTTTGTCATTAACCTGAAAGAAAGGAAGATGGTGTGCATCACATTGAGTAAAGTCTACAGCAAAATGTTGAAGGGAAATCATTGTTCTAAACTGGAGAGGGTTAAAGGAGAAATATATTTCTTTCTTGAATAAAAGGGTGGCGGGTGCTTTAAAGTGTCTATTCTGTTGCAAATGCTGATGATTAAGGCAGAAACTGCAGGAGGCAGACAAAAGACAAAGATAAAGGGAGTTGATGGAAAGCAAAAGATGTCTTCACCATGCAGAAAGAGACATGTTGTGACATGACCCATGTCCAGCCCTATGTAAGCATAAAAGCATCTGTCTTCCAAGATACATTTTTATGCATGCAAGCGTGTGTGTGTGTGTGTGTGTGTGTGTGTGTGTGTGTGTGTGTGTGTGTGTGTGTGTGTGTGTGTGTGTGAGAGAGAGACAGAGAAAGAGAGAGGATTTATCAGATTCTGAGGATGTCTGAGTTGTCTGTGCCTTTGAATGATCTATGGCTAGTGTTTACCAGGCCATATTTTGGCTAGGCCTGCCATCACTGGCCTATGAATGATAAATTACGGATGTCTATCGGATTCACCCGAGCACCTGTGGTCCCTTGTTCTCCTTTCACCCTTTTACTCGACACACCAGAGACATGTTTTAATACTTCGATGTAGGGCTGGGCGATATGGTCTTTTTTTTAATATCTCGATATCTTTAGGCCATATCGTGATACACGATATATATCTCCATATTTTGCCTTAGCCTTGAATGAACATTTGATACATATAATCACAGCAGTATGATGATTCTATGTGTCTACATTAAAACATTCCTGTTCGTACTGCATTAATAGATGCTCATTTTAAACTTTCATGTAGAGAAGGAAATCACAACTAAGTCAATTGACCAAAACTGTATTTATTTAACAGTTATTAAGCAGTGGCACACACATTCATGTTATTTCCAAAACATAAAATGCAAGATTGTTAGAGACATTTTAAAACAAGCTATTAGTGCACTTTTGTGTAATATGTCACCAAGATGACATATCAAAACAACACTGAATTAAAGTGCACTTTTTGTACAGAACGCCACTACAATAGTTTAAAACAAATAAAGTGCACTTTTGTGCATGATTTTGAGGGCGTGTGGCACCGAATGGAGATGTTGAAATGCGGAGTAAGGACTTTTCATTCTCTAGCAGGTGACTTTTCAAATGATGCTACATATTAGCAGTAATGCTACTTTTTGTAGAAACGCTTTAGCACCACACTTGACAAATTACGGTTGTCAGTTCGACATATTCCCACTTGAAGCCAAACCACCGCCAGACGAAGGACCCCCTGCGTTTTTTCTTGGGAATTAATTCTTCCTTCATTTGTTACCAGATTCGCACCTTCTTTCTCTCGTATTAGGGCTAGCACCACACCTAACATTACCCATGCTGCTACCTCGCTGCTCCGTGAGGGCGTATACATATGTGACGTATGACGTGACAGTATGTGATGTATGTAAGAAGGTTCGCTTGCTGTCTGTGAGAAGCAGAGACAACAGAGTGGGAAGAGCCTGTAGTGTAATGCCCGCAGCTAAAAGCAACTGCGTGAGAACGTACACTCGAATATCACAATACAGTCATTTTCTATATTGCACAGAGACAAAACCGTGATATATCTAGTATATCGATATATCGCCAAGCCCTACTTCGATATTGTTCTTTTTTCAGGAACGCAAACATTTTTGAAATCATCATTATTATTTTTTTTTTTTTAAATCAATTTCAGTGTCAATCAGATGATTTGATATGGTAATTATTGCACAGTTTTTCCATTTACAGTAAAGCACTGTAAAAACGCAGGTAGATTTATGGGTAAAAAAACTGGCAGCTCAGTCGCCACAATTTTACCGTAAAAAATTATTATTTTTTTTTTTATTCATTAGGTGTAAAAACCGTGTACATTTTTTGGTATACCAGATAGGATAAGACAAGGACAATACAATTAATTCAATAATCAGTAATTAATAGCCAATAATCCAAGCCTTTTGATACTGCGTTGCCAAGAGGTCTGTCTCTCTCTCATCCTCACATCGGTGCCTGTCTGGGTTCTTAATCCTTAACCCTCGTAAGGTGAACACTTGTGTTTACGTTAGGTCATCAGTTTGCCTTTCAAATGCTTTAGTCGGTCGCTAATGAACTTTGTTAAGTGCTGACTGAAGGCATTCCTGCTCTTTTATGAACACAGTTTGCTATTTGACTTGAATATTTCTTCTTCATTAAGATGGCGGTTGGTGAGTGAGAAAATGACTACTTTAAATCTCCAAGTGAGTTATTTTTCATAGTTTAGAACCAGAAACGTGTGTTGTTTGTGTGTTTGTGGAGTACGACATTTGGCTTTTTTTGACTTGTTGTCCACATTTAAGTGATGCAAAGTCAGGTAAAAATGGTGGAATTAGGAAAGTAACCAGCTTTAAACTACCTGATGTCACATTCTGATGACTGCCAAGGTCTGAGACCATGTTGTTTCCCTCTGGTCTCTGTTTCATTTCCTTCTTGTTTTGTCTCCTCCTAAACGGCCTCTCCTTACCGCTTTGCTGTGTTTGTGTTTCCTCAACTCGCTTGTCTCAGTAGCAGTAAATACCCTTGCTACCTGACACAGATCCACCTTTCTACTTGACCGCGCACACAGAGAAGGCCAGCTGTGTGTGCGTGTGTGTATCCGAAGAAAAGTGTTTTCCCCAGTGACCCTCTGCCTCCTGGTTTAAAGGACTGAGCGACGCACCCTCTTACTCACTTCCCCCCAAGCAGACTCCGTCTCTGAGATAAAACAGGTTTAATCTTTGACACGGTGTCCTAACTGGCCTCTTTGCAGGTGAGGAGAGCCTCTTGGGGTTTGTGTGTAACTGTTAGACTCACTCTGACCTAAATTTGGAAGGCAATAGCCCCGAGGCTTTGTGTGTGAGTTTGTGATTGTGTGAATGCCTTCTTTTATGAAACTGTGGGTTTTTGTGTTTCCGGTCTTTAGTTTCCCCCCAACGCTTTTTGCCCTCTATATTTTTCTTGAGAAATACAACTATATCAGACATTTACTTCTTAATCCGCACAGCTGCAGCTGCCGGTATGTCGACTGCTCACATCCATCTAGTAAAGAAACACTCTCCTGCATTCACAGCCTGATTGGCCCCAATTTTGATGATTTGACACCAGCAATTTTAGACCTAAATGCTTAAAAATGGGAGTGAATGAGCTTTGCCAAAACCCTGACAAATCTAACAATGCTTCTTCACTACTAGTAATCCATATAACGTAAAGGGCCTGATTTACAAAGATCCAAATACCACGTGCTAAACAACTTGTGCAATCTTTAAAATAGCGTGTGTACTAATAATAGTTTTGTTGTGTGCGATATACTAAACTGCAAGTGCAATTGGAAAGTGGTGCAGACCTATTTAAATGAGGATTTTGCTTGTACTACACTGGGCATCACCATGGAGACACTCATTTACTGCAAATTCATGCTATCATGCTCCTAACTGTGGTGTGTTCCCATGCTTTCTAACGAATGGTACACATGTACCACTTTTTATGAGCATTTTGGAATCGGTCCTGCAGTGTATCTACATTGACAATTTTTTTTTTTTTAACGCCAAAAGTGTACTCATTGGAAGGAGGCTGCACTTAAGACACACAAAAAATGGATACGGAAAGAAGTTGTTTTATATTTTAAAAATAATGTATTAATATTTTTTTCAATGTGAAAAAAATGAACAACATTTAAAAAACACCAAAACGCATCATTTGAATTTGTTTTAATCAGCCTCTTACATCCTCTAACATAGGGCTATTTAACCAAATTGCTTTGAGGGCCACATTTCTACAAAACTAAGGAGTGAGGGTCCAGACTGTCTAACCAGCATCCTTTACAGTAGACATTTGATGTTGGTCTATTTTTGTCAGCGTAACAGGAGTTTTTAGCTGGTCAATGATCATTTCTAGACAGATAGATAGATAGTACTTTATTGATTCGTTCAGGAGATTTCCCTAAGGAAAATTAAACTAGGACAACCCTGTGTGGTTTTACGGAAGTTTTTTTTAACCTAATTTTCATCAAACCTAGTTGAAAAACATAAATGAGGAAAAAGAGAGGACCTATAACAAATTTTGAGGAACACCACTACTATAATCAAATAAATTGAACAAATGAAAACTTTTTGCATCAGAAGTAAAGTTACAGTAACACCATAGTTACATCAATCACATTATGACAAAATGTGTAAGTGAGAGGACTAAAAAAGAGAGGACTTAAAGGGGAGCTTTTAGGAACACCACAGTTATGTAAATCACAAGTTTGGACATGAGTATTCTATGTTTGCTAGAAAGGGTGAAATGTCAACGTAAGGATCTGCAGTGGTCCACGTTCTTCTATACAACAGGAGCACTCTAATCTCTAATTTGCTGCAAAAAGATTATTCTCCCAAGTTTTGCTGGCCAGATTTGGCCCGCGGGCCGCCAGTTGAATAACACTGCTCGATCAGCTAAAAAATCATAAAATTATGTTGACACACACAGGAGGATTCTCATCTGTCCATCATTTGTGCAGCGCGAGCACTCATCCTGCAGCCGTGTGTGGAGCTGTCAGTTTGCACGTCCTTTCCAAATGTGCTAAATGAAGCGCAACGTTGTGCTCACCAAACAGTGATGAGTGTTGATAAATCACATTGCGCATGATGAACAATAATATTTACATCTTGTCCTCCCAGAACGGTGCCTGTTTTGATGATCAGCATATTTTCTGCATAATAATGGACACACATGCAGAAAATGAATTGCACGCCTAATTTTGCACATTTAACTGACGCAATCGCACTTTGCATAAATTTTGTAAATAATCTTTGCGTGTGCTATTAATTGTTTGTATGTATTTTGGTATACGCAAACCTTGAGTAAATCAGGCCCAAAGAGTGAAAAAGTCATCTCCATCGCAAACATCTGAAGTCAGACAACCTGGAATAAAGAGGGCCTGGATTGAGTGGCTGTTAAGCGAGTCAACATGTGTTCTTGTAGTCAAAATGAAAACATTGATCAGGTTCCCGCGTGTCAAGTATTTATAGTGCCTTATAAATACTTGCTATAAATCTATAAATTCTGAATGCACAATGTTATTCAAAGGCACAGGTTTGTAGTCAGATAGGCATGGTGTTTTTACACACACATACAGCACATTTAATAATTTATTCCTTCAGGTGAGGACTTAATTGCTCCAGATTACACACATTTTGGTTATAGAAGTACAGGAAAAGGTAACAATTCTCAATCTGACTAGCTTGCTCATTTGCCTTTTTATCTGTAATTATTGTATCTTAAAAGATTGATTGATTGATATGCTGACACACCAGAAGGGTTATTCATGTACAAATCCACTTTTGACATAGTAGTGCAGAGAACAAAGGGGAAAGCATTAAAACAATCTTATGAAGGTTATCGGACTCTTGTATAACAATAAATATGACATGATCCACTAAGATCCAAATAACAGGTTATGCATTGATAGTGGGCATGTCGCAGGTGATCTACTAATACTCTGTATACAATTGATAACAAGTTCCAAAGTGGTGCAGACGGCTCTATTTAATGAGGATTTTGCATGTATACCGGCTGTCACCATGGAGCCACTCATTTATGGCATCATATGGGCCAACAGGTAGCGATCCGTCATGTTGTTGCAGCACACAAAAATAATTTGGACCACCTTTTCTGGACAATATTGATGTGCAATCAAGACAACAGAACCCACTTTTAGCATGCTGAAGGTCTGCTCTGCAAGGTGCTGTGGTGTTGTGATGGTGTGTCTGGAATGATCCAAGGGCAAAAAATATATTTTTATAGGAGATATGTTATAATAATATATCACTTATATGAAAAAAAAAAAAAATGTCCTTAAAAAAAAAGCAGACACCAAAACAATTAACTGATTAAGTTTTGATAAGCCGCTTAGGTCAGTGGTCCCCAACCACCGGCCCTTGGCCCGATTGGTACCAGGCCGCAGAAGAATTTCTTTTATTAATTTTTATTTAAAAAAAAAAAAAAGTTTTTTTTTTTTTTTTATTAAATCAAAATAAAAAACACAATATACACTTACAATTAGTGCACCAACCACAAAAACCTCCCTTTTTCATGACAAAAACGTCCCTTTTACATTACAAAAAAAAAAAAAAAAAAAGATCCCGCCCCCTACACGCCGCCCCCTACACGCCGCCACTGGGCCGCGGGACAAATTATTAAGCGTTGACCGGTCCGCGGATACAAAAAGGTTGGGGACCACTGCCTTAGGTCATCCAGCAGCTCTAAAATAATCAAATAATATTGCTAAAAAGACGTTATGTCTAATTGTTTTATTTCTGACAGTCGAAATATGTTGACACATACACAGACGGAATGTTCTCTGTCTCTGTTGTCAGTTTTTTCAGCGCGATTGCCCTCTTTGTTATAGCCATTTGTGCTAAATATAGATGCAAATTATAAGCGCTAACGTGAAGAAACTATTTATAGCAGCGCCGGGATCACTAGCTTGTGTGCCTATTTATACATCACCGGCTGGTGGGCTGCTTCCTCGGCTCGGTGCCAGTGGAAGTTTATTCGAGATCATAAATAATGTTTCTCACCGGGATAGTTGAAGGATGAGGACGTATTATGAGAAGTTCGTCAACTTTGGCATCCAATTGAGACCCGGCAAGACATGCAAAATCGCTTGGTTCCATGTCCCTTTTTTCTTCGCGAGGATTATGAGTCATTCTTCATCTCGACGGGAATATAACAAGATTTTATTAGTCGGCATTCTGATGACACCAGTTATTATATTATATGCATTTTATATATTGTATAATATACAGTAAGTGATGTTTTATTATATTTGTTGGTTCTTATGAAGTCTGCAGTGATTAATAATGCTGTCGAAGAAAAAAGCGGAAGCTTTTCTGCGTTTTGGAATAAAAGCGATTAGTATGCTTAAAATGAGCAAAATATATAAATATTACTTCTTATTATAAATGTGCCCATTACTGCATTACATATATACTTGCAGCATTAATATAAAATTTAGTTTTTGGATGTTTTTTAAGGTATTTGCAGGCAGAATAGAGCGACTCACATTGTAAGCGGACTTTTGATTGCATTTATTTATTAGTTGGAATGCATAAAAAAACAAAAACATATGTGTTCTTGACTTATATGAGGACTGTGAATGATAGGCAAAATTCCCCAAGAAGTACAGTTCCTCTTTAAGAGACGCGGTATCAAAAGTTTAGTCGATCAGCTCTGCGTGTTCTATTAAGTTTGCACGTGTTTTAATACACACAAACCTTTAATAGATAAGGTCCATGATCATTTCAAGTTATTAGTAGGGTAATTAAAGCTTATACCTTAAAAAACGGTTAAAAAAATGCCTCTGTGACATCCTTTAATCTATTATTAAAGATGTATTATGTAGACTTATATGAGGACTGTGAATGACAGGCAAAACTCCCAAAAAAGTGCAGTTCCTCTTTAAGAGACGCGGTATCAAAAGTTTAGTCGATCAGCTCTGCGTGTTCTATGAAGTTTGCTCGTGTTTTAATACACACAAACCTTTAATAGATAAGGTCCATAATCATTTCAAGTTATTAGTAGGGTAATTAAAGCGTATACAAAAAAAAAATGGTTAAAAAAGGCCTCAGTGACATCCTTTAATCTATTAATAAAGATGTATTATGTACTTTTGATAAAATTGCCACTTTGCCAAAAATGTATAACAAATGATGGAAACCAGAGGTGGCCTAGTGGCCTCAATGTTAGCTACACAGTCAGGAGAGCGAGGGTTCAAATCTCTGTTCAAACATCTCTGTGTGGAGTGTGTGTGTGTTCTCCACGTGCATGTGTGGGTTTACTCTGGCTTCCTCCCACATTCCAACAACATGCATGTTAGGTTAGTTGGAGACTCTAAATTTTCTTGAATGGTTGTCAGCGTGTATGTGCTCTGCCGACCAGTCTGCAACTAAAGTCAGCTCAATGAGGACCAGCGGTGTAACAACTTTGTCTGTAGTTGTACCATCTCCTGAAGAAGGTTAGGCAGGTCAACAAAAACAGCAAACTTATGTATTGTTTGCAGTTTTGGCTCTTTACGGATACATTAACTGTGTGTGTGTTATGTAAATTACGTCACATAATGTAACAGTCTAGTCAGGGAATGTGACACGGACACAAACAAAGTACAACAATGGAAGACATTCAGCAAGTCATGTTCTTTCCTTTTGGCATGTCGCCGTCTATTATTACAAGAGCAACTTTGGTGGAGATGAGGTGTGCTCTGTGTTGTCATTTCAATGCCGATATAGCTTTGCAAATATCCATCCATCCATCCATTTCCTACCGCTTGTCCAAGCCACCTCATCACAGGTCCTTTGCAAAGATGACTACCTAATTAACCAGTTATTACAGTTAGGATGTTGTTCTATGCTTTCCAGGTTTTATTGATATATACAAAAAAAATCATCAGACTGTACTTACTGGCTAGTGCTACTTCAGATGCCCGGGAGCAATCCCACAGTTCTTGTTTTCACTGCGATGCTTCCCAATGATGGCGAAATTGACCTTTTAGGAATATTTACCATGTAATGCAATTATACCACTAATGGATTTGGCCCACTGATCTTTTTGTACGCTGTGTCGACGGTCCAGTAAAGCACTGTTGGCTTCACTCTGGCACACAGACACACACGGACCATGCACACCAGTCGGGCCCTGTGCTCATTTGCGTGTGTATGTTCAACATCTATAATCCTCCCTCTCTTGTGAAATCACACACAGGCTCAAATGAACATGCGTGTGTGCACACACAGCCACTAATGCACACGTGCACACCAGACCCCTTGTGAGTGTGTGTCTGCCAAGTCGGACGGCAGTCTGCCAGCAAATAAGGGGGCTGGGATGGGGTGAGGGCTCATCTGCTCGGGTTAGCCATCTATAGCCCCACCCACCCCCACACACACACACACAAACACACACACACTAAAGCAGTGCCTACTTAGATTAACAGGGTTAATTAGCACAACATGAGCCCTGAGTTGCCCACAGTGGAGGGACGTTGAGCTCCGGCCGGGATTACAGCAGCACCAGTGCCCCATGTTCGGTGTCCCCAGGTGCAGACAGATTTATCTATGCATATTGTCACTTGATTGTGCTCGTATTATATATATATATATATATATATATATATATATATATATATATATATATATATATATATATATATATATATATATATATATATATATATATATATATATATATTAATATATATATATATATATATATATATATATATATATATATATATATATATATTACATAGACACACGTTTACACCATTTCGTAACAAGTAAAATCGAATTTTTGCGCAAAAGCGACTTATTTTTCGCATTATGCTTGAACACAGATTAATCATACTATTTATTTTGAGCACACACTCCTTTATCTTTGCTCCCTGGCAAATTTGGCTTCAAAATAGACCCTAATGGGACTTCAGAAAAAGCTGTAAACAAGTTTTGAGCATATAAATAACGTGCATTGAAGTAAAACATTTGAAAACATTTTCTGTATGACATTCTGACTTTAAAATTGCATTTGTGTCAAAATACATTTTTTAAAATTAATTTAAGTTACGCAAGCAATTTATTTCTGGCAATTTTATGTGGGCCTACTGAGGATGTCGTAGTGGTTTGTGCAGCCCTTTGAGACACTAGTGATTTAGGGCTATATAAGTAAACATTGATTGATTGATTGATTGAATTATTTGCAATTAATCCAAATTCTAAAGTGTGAATAACATTTTTCCGACCATATTAGCGCACTGGGTCTACATAACATGTAGTGCCGTTTTTTTGGTCAAAATGTGGCAGAGATTATATTTTACAGACTATCTTCAAGCCGCTTTTCGACCATCTCTCCAGGATGCACCATTTTGTGGGCAGTCTTATTTATGTGGCTCCACTTTGACAGTGGGTTCTCCCCATCGTCTTGGTTGTACAGGTAGTTTTTAGCGCTCCCATAGCGAATCTACTGCTAGATATAAGTTTGAACTGTATGATACTTTGTATTAGAAATGGTAACAGCAGAAAATGAATGCCCCACAACAAGAGGGAAACAAAGAAGGAGCTTATTAACTAAGGAGTCGGCGTAGACTACAATGGCGAATGCGCCCACATTTTTGGGGAATTATTTAGGTCCCAAACACACATGAGCAGATACTAATAGGTAAAAAAAAAAGTTGGGTTTGCATATAAATTGCAAAACAAAACACCAGATAACCTGCGATGAGAATGCAACTTGTCTAGGGTGTAACCCGCCTCCCGCCCAAATGCAGCTGAGATAGGCTCCAGCGACCCCTCGCCACCCCAAATGGGACAAACGGTAGAAAATGGATGGATGGAACACCAGATAATATATCGCCTAATAAGTGCCATTTCCATGGAGCGGTGCAACTTCATAGCTTACCAAAGTCACACTCAAACCTTTTGACAGATTTTTGAGCGTCATGGATGATGTTCTTTATTCACAATGAAACATCAATGTTTTGGGCTTGCTTGCTGGCCTCATTTATTAAACAGGCGTCACATTACTCTGTGTAACTGCTATCTACCGATCACACTTATCATTACCATGTACCAAATAAAATTGCTACGAGGTCAGCAAGCACAACCAGAATTATTCCTTACATTAGGCGCACAGGGTTTTAAGGCACACTGTCAAGTTTAGAGAAAATGAAAGGATTTTAAGTGTGCCTTATAGTCCCCCCAAAAAAACAGTAATCTAAATTTAAAAAATGTTTGTCAGGACTAATATATACAGTACATAGGGGTGTAACGATTATTTCGATTAGAAAGAAAGTGTCAATTTATGAGTGTAACTAATAAAGATGTATTAAATAGAGTACATATATAGGGTGTCCCAAACTTTAAATATGCAGAGGTTCTCACGTCAATGATGATGATGTGCATTTAATAGAAACAAAAAATTGAAGGTAATGGCAAGCAAAAAATCGTAGTGTATATCAACTGTTTTCCCTAAAATGCGCATTGAAATTAGAACGTGTGTTTGATCTGATTACTCAAATAATCCCACAGATTATCCAATAGATTACTTGATTATTTAAATAATCGATATCTGCAGCCCTAACTGTATATATGTGACTGAAAATTAACTTTAGCTAGGATATGTCTGTTGTTACAGTTTGACATTGTGACACACTATGGGAGTAACTCGATTTTCATTATTAATCTATTTGGAAGGATCTGACAAAGGTCGAATTTTATAAAAATTTAAGCAGTTTTTCCCATAAGAAATAATGTAAATTCAATTAATCCATTCCAGACACCTTAAGGTATTTACATAAAATACCTTTTGATAGAGACTAATAATGATAGTTTCACATGCACAGAATAGGGGGAAAATACAAATAAGTGATAAATGAAACGGATAAATGAACAGGTAACATAAATTGAGCAATAAAGGGAGGAGGAGGAAATACAAACACGGACCTTCGTATTTTTCTACAAGTTTTCTTTTTACCTTGTACACAAACTTTTTTTGACCTGGTGGTGACTTAATTTGCAGTATAGTCAATCATTTTTTTAAAAGTGCAAAGACTGAGTTACCAATGTGTGGGATTCTTTGTTTCAGCACTCAATTCCGCCGACCAATTTGTTACAAGCAATGTTTGGCCTACGATAACCTCGACTGTGTAGGAAAACGGGAAAACCAAATCCTACAAAACAAGAGTTACCACTATGTGTGAAAAATACACCTTTATCTATTATTAGATAATGAATAACCTTTATCTATTAATTAGATAATGAATTAGATGTTGGGGTGTATCCTTCAGGGCCCTGCGATGAGGTGGCAACTTGTCCAGGGTGTACACCGCCTTCCGCCCGATCATAGCTTCGATAGGCTCCAGTGTCCCCCGCAACCCCGAAGGGAGTAAGCGGTAAAAAAAATGGATGGATGGATGGATGGTGGATCCTTCATGTTTATACAAGTAGTCTACACTGATTGATTTGTCCATATGTGACATTTATCTTTTTTTTTTTCCTTGAAATACGACCCATAACTCTTTCATATGTATTCATAATCTGATATGTATCCGATGCGGAAGTGAGACCTACACCTATTAGAGCCATGTTTACTTACGTGAAGACACTGGAACGCTTGTGACTTCTTATTTTGTGCGCATGCAGTTCACTTCACATACCCATTCTGTTCATCTTAGACACCACATCTTTTTTTGTAATGTCAAAGACTACATAAAAAGATCAGATTTGACAAAAACATCCAGATTGGGTTTCATACCCTGCAGTGTGAACATGGCCTTAGTGTCAACTTTTTTTTTTTTTTACATTTTCGCTCAATCACATTCTTGCAATGTTGTTGGAAAGCCCCTTTCTCTTGCGCACAAAGTGTGAAAAAACATCAAAGCCCTTACCTCAAAACCATCTTTACACGTGTTGGGGTAAAAAAAACCCTCAAGGATGAAAGTGTGATACAGCGTTGAACGGGAGCTATCTTAAGGCACAAACTGCAAGTGTAGAGCTGTGTTGGCCGTCAGGGGTTTTGGCGAGATGTGTGAGGCGTGCTACTGTCGGGTTGAGATGATGTGCGTTTAATGGCGAGAAAAGGCAGAACGGAAGTGATGGGAGGTTACGTCAGATCACGTATGCAAGAGGGAGGCACACTTTAGGAAGAAGCCACTCGCCGAGGAAGACAAGGGCAGATGGTGCATTTGTGAAATGCAACAGTTAGCTGAGGTCTTTGCCAGTCTAGACTAAATATGCTATACTCTCACACCCTTTTTTACGTAACCTCTCTTCCTATGCAGTGTCTGGAAAGCTACAGGGCGGAAAATCGTGGACAAGTTCCAACTGTTTTTGTGTGTGTATTCATCATAATGTGCTCCAACACTGTGGCAATAAATCAGATCAGTCGTCTACTTTCTCCGAGGAGTACATTTGTATTGAATTACAGTAACAGTGACTCACGTCTCTCACACTGGTGACTTTATAAAAAAAAAAGATATATATATATATTATTGGCTCTGTTATTACTGCCCTTTGATAAATGATGACTGAAGCAAAACTTGGTATTTAGTCTCTCAGGTTTGGAACAGTTGAAGATGACATATCAGTCTCACACTACCAGCTAAATGCACACTGTTCTTACTTGAGGTTCTTATTTTGAGCAGAATCAAATATATTATTGAATCCAACTACATGTTTGACATTTACATCATATTTTCCTGAGAACTAACGTCCTCTGATTGGTCTATTTTATTTTTGTCACAGTTGAAAAAAAAAATGGAAGAAAAATAGCCCTGTTATGCAAAACATGTCCACTGCAGTGGACATTGGTTCTCATGAGGATATACAACATTTACACAACCCGTGTATGCTTACATGTTACACACGCAATGTTGGTCGAAGGGGGCTCCATCCTATTTTCTTCTGAAATCACTTATACCAAATAAAAATGGCTAAGAGGCACTCATTTTTTTAATGTTTATTTTCAGGGCCGTCATCCCAAACAAAGAGAATAAACGTGTTTTGCCAGAGCATGAACGAAACGTATCGGAAACTCACATTTTGCATTAAAATATGTATTTTATTTAGTATGCATTTATTTCTAGTGCAGTCATCCCAAACAAAGACAATAAACGTGTTTTGCCAGAGCATGAACAAAACGTATCGGCAACTCACATTTTGCATTAAAATATGTATTTTTTTTAGTATGCATTTATTTCTAGTGCAGTTCTTTTTCCATTGGTTTTTGAGCCATTCTGACAAAAAGAAACAGGAGTACTTAATATTTTTGACCTCATGGCTCAATTTTTCCACGACATAGGGGCTCGAGGTCCACTCTAATCATAACACTGAATTAGTCATCTTACACTTGATTTTAATTGCATTCAATAATAATAACACTGAATTAGTCATCTTCCTCTTGATTTTAATTGTATTCAATAATAATAACACTGAATTAGTCATCTTACTCTTGATTTTAATTGTATTCAATAATAATAACACTGAATTAGTCATCTTACTATTGATTTTAATTGCATTCAATAATTACATCTAACCTTTTTACAGTTTAACAGGATAATCATTGTCAAATGACATGAATCCATCCATCACAACGATTATTATCAAGGCTTAAGTTAGGCTGATTACAACAATAAATACTAACCAAATATACTAGGAAGGGACTAATAAAAACTGATGAAACATAAATGAAATTACAATTATGGAGTGCTAAAATGAATACATTCTAACTAAATTCATAATAAATGGTAGCAAAATGTAGTTGTTTCTTAAATATACCGTTAATGAAGTTAAAGTACAAATAAAAATACAGCTTCAATTTTATTTTTTGTAATCCTCTATACTTTAGCTCTAGGCTTATTCTCTATGTTTGATATTGTCACTACTGCTATACAGGGTGGGAAAGTGTATTACACCTGAGTATTGTTGCAGGCCGTACAGACCACAGCTGAGAAACAATTATTTTTGGCACCCCTTTAGGGGCATTATTTTACAGGCAATCATTTTTAGGAAGCATATGTGGTTATTGTATTTATGCTATTTTGTGGTATATTTTTATCAAATTGAAGCATCATGTCTGAATTGTTCACGAGTGAGGGAAGACTGGATCACGAGATCGACAGGCGAATCGGTGCAGCGTCTTCAGTAATGCGGATGCTGTATGGTTCCATTTTGGTGAAGAAGGAGCTAAGCCACAAGGGAAAGTGAAGTGAAGTGTGAATTGAATTATATTTATATAGCACTTTTTCTCTAGTGACTCAAAGCGTTTTACATAGTGAAACCCAATATCTAATTTTTACATTTAAACCAGTGTGGGTGGCACTGAGAGCAGGTGGGTAAAGTGTCTTGCCAGAGGACGCTCTACCAAGCGAGCTATACCGCCTATAAAGCTCTCAATTTACCGGCTGATCTACGTTCCCATCCTCACCTATGGTCATGAGCTTTGGGTTATGACCGAAAGGACAAGATCAAGCGTACAAGCGGCCGAAATGAGCTTCCTCCGCTGGGTGGCGGGGCTCTCCCTTAAAGATAGGCTGAGAAGCTCTGTCATCCGGGGGGAGCTCAAAGTAAAGCCGCTGCTCCTCCACACCGAGAGGAGCCAGATGAGGTGGTTCGGGCATCTGGTCAGGATGCCACCCAAAGGCCTACCTATGGAGGTGTTTCGGGCACATCCGACAGGTAGGAGGCCACAGGGAAGACGCAGGACACGTTGGGAAGACTATCTCTCCCGGCTGGCCTGGGAACGCCTTGGGATCCCCCGGGAAGAGCTGGACAAAGTGGCTGGGGAGAGGGAAGTCTGGGCTTCCCTGCTTAGGCTGCTGCCCCCGAGACTCGACCTCGGATAAGCGGAAGAAGATGGATGGATATCTGAATTGAAAATGTTTATAAAATAGTAAGAGTTGAAGTAAATATTCTTTGACCTTTTGGTGAACTACTTATTGGTTGGTGTCCGCTGACCTACAATTATTGAATGTTAATTTATTTAAATGCTTTAACTGGCTCTTTCCTCAGTTTAGAAATATCACATGTTATTGCTTATACCGAATCACTGAAATAAAAGTTTTCAGACTGTAATCCGCTACTTTTTTCCTACGCTCTGAATCCTGCAACTTATAAAACGGTGCATCTAATTTATGGGTTTTTCTACGCTAACAGCCGTAATGTTTTATATTGAACAAATAGTTTTCAACACCAACAGAAACATACAAAAGGTGTGATATTGTTTGTGCTATGGTGCCATCTTTTGCATGAGTTTGCTCACTGCAGGTGCTACGGGTTGAAAATGTACTTCCTGTATTCGTCCAAAGCATTTGTTTTCTGCTAAGATTCTTCATGCATCACTCTGTTTTTAAGTTTTACAGTATAACTAAAATAATTCATACCTTTTAAACCATCCATGTGTGATGTCTGTAGAGATGTTTTCATGCACATTTTTACGTGCTATCGTAAAGTGATCAAGTTAGTTTTTCGCATTAGTAAATATGCTAACACATTTTCAAGTGTCTGTGTTAGTATTAACTTACATTGGCATTGTTTGTGTTTTGTTTTTAGTTTCGTAAATTCACCAAAACATCACCGTGGTGTTATTGAGTCTGTTTAAATGATTGAAGAGCTAGCTTCCGCAGCTAGTGGGTCCATGACGATGACTTCTGTTTTGTTTGATCAGCCGTTTTACTTTTGTGTGACAGGAACCGTTCAGAAATAATCAAGGTATGTAAATAAACATTTACAAAATCTTTTGTAGCAGTATATATCTGTGGTTTATGGTCCAGTGCGGCTAATATATGTAATATATAAAAATATTAGTTTCTTCTCAAATTTGGTGGGTGCAGCTTACTATACTGTATGATACTGCTCAATCAGTGTAAGAAAACACAATTAACTGCATTGAACAATAATTAATGGCATGGTTTCCTTAGTTTCTGTCTTTCTTTCAAAAGAGTCATAAGTGAGGAGCTATCTACCTCCACACCACATGAGATAAGCCTTCAGGATACACTCTCCCAACCCCTGTGACCCCGACAGTACCAAATTCCATCTTCCACACACTCACACACGCATGTGTACTCTTATATAAATAGGTGGACATATAGGGAAAGAAAGGTGGTGCTGGAAGGGGACTTGTTATATGGCAGTGGTTGTAGCACATACACACACACATATGCACCGGCGTGTGCACACACTCACACACAACCGGCTATGCTATGTTTCAACTTGATTTAGAAGGCTCAGCTGCAGGCAATGGGGGTAAAAATGAGGGCGGAGGACATAGACGGACAGACGGAGAGAAATGGGGGAGTACAGTTTACAAGTAGTAGGTCTGGGAAGGGAGAAATATAGCGACTGTATAACTGTTTTAAACAGAAACGGTTCAGAGTTTTATGAGGTCCAGTAGTCGCTGCCGTGTAAGGAAAAGTGTGCTTTGTGGAAATGCATGTGTGCATCTGAGACCATAGAGTTGAATTTCATCACTTGTGCTGAAAATATTGGAGCAAGACTTTTTAGAACATAGTGTCATAAAATGATTGTGTCAGCTATTTTATATGGGGGCTTTTTCTCCCTTCAAAATCCATTCCAATAATGTTCTTTGTAGATCATTCCGAATGACTGCGATGATGCCTTTGGAGAGACATGCATGTGTGTGCTTTTAATGATGTGACTCAGACGGTTCTGGGGATGGCAGAGAACGATATCCCACAAAACTGCGAGAATAAAAGCTCATCTGAAAGCCAAAACAGATCCATAAATGGATGCACATGAAGGCAATGGTGCCTTGGCTTTTATCACTTCATCAGGAAAGTTTTCCAGCAGCCTCTGAGGAGTAAGAAAGAGTGTGGATTCTAGTCAGCTTGTATTGTTTATTATTTTTCAAATGACAAGTGACCCATCCAACATAAATAATTGGACATTATGATAGTTAAAAATGCACATCCTGACACCCTTGCATTATGTGGATGAACGTTGGATTATAAGTAGCAAATACTTAGTGGCTATCCAACAACATTGTCCTTTATTGTCATATATGAGCGTGTAAAAACTTGTTCCTTCCCCCTCTCAGGTTGTGCAATAGCTAAACAGGCACACACTTGTCTAATAGGTTGAGTGACCTTCTCATCAGGAAGCAGTTTTCTCAAGATTGCCTAATAGCTGCTTCAAATATGATGGCCTTGTGGTTTATAAAAAAAAAAGCTGAAGAGGAGGAGGAGAATGTCCGACCCCAAATGTGAAGTGCACCTCTGTGTGGGGCCTCCTGGATGTTTCATCAATTTGTGTTCCACTGTACATTTTAAAGCAGATGTATTTGTTACATAAAGTGTGAGCGCATGTGTTGACGGATGGGTTGAAGTTTTGTTTCCATTCTCTACCTGCCTTAAGACACAAGTAAAAAGTAGATTGTAAAAAGGTGGTAATAAGCAGGTACGGAAGCCCTCCATCTCCTTCTAGGAAAATATGGCGTCAGTGTGTATTTCGCTTTAAATCATGCCTGAACCTGACCTGACGTGAATCCCAGTGGCTTTCTACTTGCATGAAATGGACAATGTTTACCCTGGAACCGGAGCTATGTTCTGCCTAACAGAAGCCCCCTGTGGGCTCATGCTGTATTCAACATTCAACATTATTCAGCAAGTGTTTTAACAGTTGTAATTGAACATTATCACATTGCAACACTCGAATGGAAAAAAAATGTTTAGGCTAAATATGTATGGCTGTCAAATTTTCATGCATTAACTGATGTGATAAATCCCCCAAAATAATTGCATTAATCATGTTAAAACACCATGATCAGGTCAATGTATACAAATATACATACGTATATATATATATATATATATATATATATATATATATATATATATATATATATATATATATATATATATATATATCTGTATATATATATATATATATATATATATATATATATATATATATATATATATATATATATATATATATATATATATCTGTATATATATATATATATACAGATATATATATATATATATATATGTATATATATATATATATATATATCTGTATATATATATATATATACAGATATATATATATATATATATATGTATATATATATATATATATATACAGATATATATATATATATATATATATATATATATATATATATATATATATATATATATATATATATATATATATATATATATATATATATATTACCTGTAGTGTGGTTTTTGGATCAAATTTGCTGCTCAGTGATTGTAAAGAAAGTGACTATCACCATCAGCTACTACGGTGGTACCTTGACTTAATTAAGAGTGCTCTAACTTAGGAGTGTTTTGAGATAAGAGCTGTCTCTCAGCGAATTGTTATGCTTTAAGTTGCAAACAACATTTTTAGTTACAAGTATCTCGGTCATCAGTTGGCATAGCAAATACCACAATGAACTCTGTAAGATCCAACCAAAATATACGGTCTTAACTTTGTTTTTCCAACTATGGAAAAGGAATAAAATGAGTGTGAAGGGCTGATTTGAGATACTGTGAATTTTGAGTTGAATTAAATTTATATAGCGCTTTTTCTCAAGTGACTCAAAGCACTTTACATAGTGAAACCCAATATCTAAGTTACATTCAAACCAGTGTGGGTGGCACTGGAAGCAGGTGGGTAAAGTGTCTTGCCCAAGGACACAACGGCAGTGACTAGGATGGGGAAGCAGGAATCAAACCTGCAACCCTCAAGTTGCTGGCACGGCCACTCTACAAACCGAGCTTAACCGCCCATTACAAGTGTTTTAAGTTAAGAGCTCCCTTCCAGAATCAGTTTAGCTGTTAAGTTGAGGTAGTACAGTATTTGCCTATATAGTTAAGCCGAAAGTATTAATTTTGACTTGTTAAATGATAAATGATAAATGGGTTGTACTTGTATAGCGCTTTTCTACCTTCAGTGTAGTCAAAGCGCTTTGACACTACTTCCACATTTACCCATTCACACACTGATGGAGGGAGCTGCCATGCAAGGCGTTAACCAGCACCCATCAGCAGCAAGGGTGAAGTGTCTTGCTCAGGACACAACGGAGGTGACTAGGTTGGTACTAGGTGGGGATTGAACCAGGGACCCTCGGGTTGCGCATGGCCACTCTTCCACTGCGCCACGCCGCTCCTTGTTCTAATGATATAAATATATGTACTAATCTTTACATCCATTTGGAGTTTTTTTACCCAATTCCTGGTAATATTGTGGCCACAGAATAATGTGCACTACTACAAAAGTTACTTGTAACGGGGTATGTCTTCGACTGGGGATTTTCATTGATGAAAATTATTCAACAGGTTTTACGTGAGAAAATGTTTTTTGAATGCTGGCAAGAGCAGAGCTAATGGTGATCCCCACAAATAAATAGTTATGTTATTTAAACTTGAACAAAGTTCATCACAACTTTTTCCACCTTAAAAAGGCTAAATCACAGTAGAGATTGGCTAGTTTAGTGAGATCCTCAGATCTCTGCTTCAGCCCTGAGGTAATCAACTCGTCTCCGTCCCACACAGGGTTCAATGTCCGACAATTCTGACTTTGAGGTCGATAGTCGACTCACACTCCTCTGAATCCAACCATTTAATAGTCAACCATTCTAAGCTGCACCTACCTTACTCAAAATATTAGTCTGTTTTGTTTCCTAAGTTATTTCCAGCTAAAACAATACCCTACCCAGTTATTTGCCAGACAAAAATTGTGTGAAAAGTGCAAGTCATTTGAGAATTGACTGTATAGTGTCATGTTATGTGGTCTGGATTATGTTTTGTTATTTTCTGCTAGTTTTGGATTCCATTACTTCCTGTCTTTGTGCACCCTTGTTGGTTTTAGTTTCTATGATGACTCCATAAGTTCCTGTTTGCACTTCCTTGTTTGTTTTGTCACTTTGGTTACTCATTGTGTTCACCTGTCTCTGATTAGTGCTCGCCCGCACACCTGCTTCTTGAGCACTAATCAGAGGCAGCATTTAAGCTTGTCTTTGCCAGTCAGTCGGCCTGGCGTCATTGTTCGTTTCATGCTCGGATCTTGCCACAGTAAGTCTTGTTTGTTTCATGCAATGCCTCTGTTCTTTTCATGCCATGCCAGGTAAGTTTTTTTGTTTATTCATGTCACAGTTAGCAACTTTTGTTTCATGTCCATAGTTTTGTTTCCAGGGTCAAGTTGTGCTTTCGCCTTGTGCGCCGTTTTGTTTTCACCTTTTCTGAGTTAAAGAATAAATCATGTTTATACCTGCACGCCATGTCCCGAGTGGTCTGTCTGCCCTCCTGGGAGAACGACCCCGCAGCAACCTGCGACCCCCCCAACTTGACATATAGTAGCTATAGTACAGTACCTAATACTACTGAGCAAAAGTACAAGCGAGCTTTTATGTTTTTATTATATATTTTACAGTGTATTCCTTTTATCATGGTGAAAGTGTAAATACTAAAATCAATCCAGTGACCAGGATTTAGCAAACATTACATTTTGGTGAAACTTTGTAGAGGACGGGGGTAATAATGATTTTGTTTTAACTTTTTCTGACAAAACGTGAAAAGATGGCAAATTTCTTTTTTCCTGTGCTTTTAGAAAAATGTAAGTTTTACCACAAAAAAAACAAAACAATGAACATTATTCTTGTCGGGTTGTCAACCAACATTTTGACTTCCATGCCACAAAAAATAAAGAAGATGCAATTTACAGCAAAATAAACAATATTCTTTTAAAATGTATTCCGCATGTGCTACACTTTGATAAAACTCAACATGTGGATACTCCTTTACCTTTATCTCAGGGGAAGAGGTCTGGTTTCTCAATTGTCTGTGTTTGGCGCTGTCTCTGACCTGTGGCTTTTTACGAGAACACACATTTTATCCATGGCTTTTAATGGCATATAAAAAAATCACTTCCTCGTCAAAATCCCTCTCTTAATAGCTTTTCAGAGTTGTTTGGAAGCTGTTTGGGTTTGGTCATTAGTGGACCATAAGCATGTGTGCGTGTGCGGGCGTGTGTGTGCGCGTGTGTGTGTGTGCATATGCGCGTGTGTGGCATTTTGGAAATCAGCTGACAGACTGTAAGATTGTTTTAGGTGGGATCGAGGGGGAATGCAGGCAGTGCTTATTAGAGTGGGGTTTTTTGGGGTTTGGGAGTGTGTGGTGCAGCACTTACGCCATACTGGCCCTGATGGGAATGCCAGGCCCCCACGCTACTTTCCAAATCACTAATGGAGTATCTTTGGACACCCAAACACTTATCTTATCTTGCCACATACCTGCAGATAAAACAACTATTCTACATGCTACTCTCATTTCCATGGATGTTAAGAAATCCATGCGTCATGTATGTTCCGTGTGTCAAAAAGATCATCACTTTTAGAACTGTGTCTGCTACCTCCTTTCACCCTCATTGCTGTTCTCACTTCTTAATTATTTACTGGCCTTTTTGTCCTCTCCTGGTGGCCCGGCCCCAGGCATATTAGTGTGTGTGTGTGTGTGTGTGTGTGTGTGCGTGCGTGCGTGCGTGTGTGTGTGTGTGTGTGTGAGTGTGTGTGTTTGATTGTGCGCGTGTGTTTGTGTATGCAGAACCGAATGCAGCTTCTCACAAAAACAGAAGAGCCTTTCACATCCATCACGAGTCTTTTGTCACTCCCAAAAGCTATCCACACCATATGCTCTATCAGCCGTCGACCAGCCGCATGCACACTGAAGCCATTTTTCACCGCCAAAAACACAAATTTGTCCTAATGTTGTTGTTTTTTTACATTGGACTTTTGACTTTTAATAGTATGTTAAGTTATGCAGCACTCATGAAGAGTGCAGATTAATTTGTTTTTGCCGAAATACATCCATCTTCTACCGCTTGTCCCTTTTGCGGTTGCGGGATGAAATACTATGCTTAAAATTGTAACTACAGTTGAAATCCAAATGAACTAATTCACCACTTGAATTGAATATTGAGTTTCATTTTGTTCCCCTTTGTATTTTTTCTTGTATGACAAGTTGGATCAACAACCTCCGAAGGTTGCATATCTCCTATTGCTATTATTATGTCCCGATATGGATGGATTAGTGCAAGCTTGGGGTGTGTTTTCCTGGGGGAACAGCGTTTATTTTATTTTTTTCACTAGCCATTGTTTTTGTGGTGGTCTGCTTCAAAAAACCCAAGTACTACAAGTTGGTGCTCTAGCATGGAAGGCGATAAAATCATATTTTTTTGGCAGCTTCTCTCTTAAAACCAGTGTAATTTTTTTTGGTTGTCTGGCAACAATCCTCATTGACCTAGTATTTTTTAGGGTGTAACGGTACAAAAAAATTTCCGTTCGGTATGTACCTTGGTTTAGAGGTCACAGTTCGGTTCATTTTCGGTACAGTAAGAAAACAACAAAATATAAATTTTTTCGTTATTTATTTACCAAATTTATAAACAATGGCTTTATCCTTTTAACATTGGGAACACTATAATAATTCTGCCCATGTTAATCCACATTAAACTGCCTCAAGTGGTTGCTTAGATGAAATAAAATGACACAACTTTTCTTCTACATATAAAAAGTGCAACATTAAACAGTTTCAAGTCAACATATCATGCTTAATTTATTACAGCATTGGGGAAGCCTGTAGTTGATTTTTTATAATGTAAATGTTATATTTGTATCAACATGTGATAGCAGGGACTCTGCCATTCAAAACTAGGCTGCTACATTACTAATGATTAATGTAACTATAGCTGAAAAATAGTACAATAGCAATAGGAGAGACTATTCATCCCTGAACATCATGGAGTTCATGAAGGCTTTATGATGTACTTACATTATTACAGTATATACACTATTAGAGCCAGAAACTCCTCATTTAATATAATGTCCTTTTTTGCTGCTACTTCAAAATCGGCTTTCTACCGCCACTTTTAAAATTTGAAAAACTTAGCCCGGTTTCAGCTATCGACAGGAAAATCGCAGTTGACGTCTATCATGACACACATAAAAGTTTCAGGAACCCATACCTGAACATTAACAGGAAGTCAGCCTCCTTTGTTTTCGTCTTCATCCATCCATTTTCTTCCGCTTATTCCCTTTGGGGTCACGGGGGGCGCTGGTGCCTATCTCAGCTACAATCGGGCGGAAGGCGGCGTACACCCTGGACAAGTCGCCAACTCATTACAGGGCCAACACAGATAGACAGACAACATTCACACTCACATTCACACACTAGGGCCTATTTAGTGTTGCCAATCAACCTATCCCCAGGTGCATGTCTTTGGAAGTGGGAGTGGGAGTGGGAGTATTCGGAGGGAACCCACGCATTCACGGGGAGGACATGAAAACTCCACACAGAAAGATCCCGAGCCCGGGATTGAACCCAGGACTACTCAGGACCTTCGTATTGTGAGGCAGATGCACTAACCCCTCTACCACCGTGAAGACTGTTTTCGTCTTCAATTTTCGGCAAAAAAAGGGTGTACTTTAACAAATTCCTCCTAGGGCCTTTGAGCAAATGAGTCGCGCTTAAAATTACAGACACTACACATACAAGCAATGATACATTTCAAACCAATTTTTTTGTTAGGACATGAGATGTGGGCGTGGCATGGTGCCAAACTTTGCTCCGATTGTTTTTGGCCATTTTTCTGCAAAATAAAATAAGTCATAATTTGACAAAAATCTCCTAGGGACTTTAGCCAAATAAGTTTTAGTTTAAATGACACATACTAGACATAGAGGAGATGGTAAATTGTGGGCGTGGCATTGTGCCAAACTTTGATCTGATAGTTCGCCACAAAACCTTAATGACTCGGTTTTGCATGTTCTGATCTTTAACCTAATTGCTACAAATGACGATGACAGTCTGAAGTGATATTATTTTATTTAATGTTATCTTATTTTTTTAAATGTTATCTTATCTTGATTTTATTTTATCTTATTCTATTTTACTTCAGCGGAGCACTGCAATGGCCCTATTGAAATTACTGTTTTTTTCTTCTTTTATACGTTTGGACGCCTTATTGTGGCCTTAACATTCATGAACAATTTCCATATTTCGCAGGTGGGTAAGGTATGGCAAAAAAATGCATACTTTGGGGGTGCCAACATTTTTGTTGGTGGGTCAAGGCATTGGGAAGGACGTGACCGCAAGCGACTTGCGTGCCGGCCGTCTCTCGTAAACCCTGCGGTGCAATAGGGGAGAGGACCCTACTCGCAGCTTTAATTGAAATTGAAACATGTATTTAAATAAGGCTCTTTAATAACCCATTGGGTCCAGATGACCGAAATTTCACTAACAAGTTCTCCTTATGTATTTTTTGCTTCTGAAAATAAATCTTGTTGTCATTCCCCATATCGTATTTTAGTAATCGATTGATAAGGAACTGTACTTGGAACGCCCCCTTTCTCGATTTGCCGCCCCCTCTTGGTGTGATGTCATCTACGGAACTGGAGCCTATTTCCCCGCTAAGACAGTATGAATGAAGGCATGTAAAACAATTATTTTGATTACTTAATTGACTGTGTTTGTTGTCCTGGTCCATGATTACTTTAAAGCTGATAAAGTTTACATTAAAAAAGACAAAGAAAATAATCGCTATTTGCTCGCCATTTCCTCTTCTACAGACACCATAGCCTGTGTTCTTCACTCTCTGTCAGCATTTCCCCAAGTATCTCGGGAAAAATATCAGTAGAAGAGGACACACAATAGATACTAGCGGCTTACATTTTTGTTCTCTCGTTTTTAAGCGCCAGGTCTGCTTTTGTTTTTTCGATTTTTCCTGTAGACCTCCTTTTTAGGTCCAGAACTATGAAATAAATGCCAATGTTGTAGGACCCTTTAAGGAGGTGCTGAAGGAGGATCTTGTGCTGTCTGTCGAATCCATCTGTCTGATCATTTTTACACAAACCAAAATCTGTCTCCATCATCTTGGTTGTGGTTCTAGTGCTTGCACACCTTGTTTCTCTTGGAGGGCAAAACATTTCTGTTGGCGAACAGCACAGGGTTTTTTTCTGCGAGATCCATCCCAGTCGGCTTGCGCACACACACAGAACCACACAGCTGAAGAGGCAGGTAAACTGCTGTTCGTTTCATATTAGCACAGTCATATATTCTGCCTGTCGTGCTTGCTTTTTTCCCTCCCCGTCGTCGCTCTCAGTTTTTTTCCCGGCCGATGTAAAATGTCTGGGGGATCGATCGGTCTCTTAGGGTGTAGTGACTGCAGCTCTAATGAATGAAGTCCACAGTGTTTGTTAATCAGACAAGGTTGAGAAAGAACACTGGGAGGGAGTTTGTCTTCGTGCTTCATCTTATTGTGACGTCAGCTGGTGTTCATAATGAAGTTCCAGACTTAAGCAGAAATCTCTTGAGGTAATTAAACCCCTCACGGCTGTTTAATTTCACCTTTTTTGCTTTCCTGACCAAACTCTACTTCTGTTTGAGAACGCCTGCAATCAATAGATAACAATACATTTAAATTAACGGCACCTCTGTGACGTACTTCTGTAACAGTGGTCATTCAATGCAATTAGGGGTTGTCCACAAATCCCCACTGATTGAGGGTTAGGTGGAGCAGTGCTAACAAACGAGCTAAAACCCATAGAATGTTAAATTAATTACATTTTAAGACAGGTGTCTCCAACTATAACCTTATGACCTACTGATACCTTGCCAGGTATTTTTTTTTTTAATACCAAATAATATTAGCTTAAGCTTTCAATATTTGTGTAGCTATTCAATTCAGAAAATATACATATGATCTGTTCAATTACATTCTTTTCTTTTTTTGTCCAATACAGTTCAAAATCACGTTCAACTGTTCTATTACAAATTACCACAAAATACTGCAAAGAACATGACTCCACTGTTTGAATGGAGATCTGCTGCCTGATTTAAGTACAATTTAAATGTTGCCAGTCATTTCAATAAAACATAAACTCCTTTTTTTTGTCAAAGTTGTGATAAAAAAAAACTGAACTAGAAGAGAATGCATACTGAAGTTCTAGATGCACAAAGTCAATGAACAACACGTTTGTTGTCCTTTTTTCTCGCTAAACTAGTTTATATCCTTTGTTTGGGTGGAAATAAGCAATATAATTAAATCTTGCAAAAAATTGTAAGTCTCTGCCATTTTCATTTTGTAAAGAGAAAAATAGGTTGGAGACATCGGGAGTTTAGGGTTACACAATGTACTGTCGCACGACCATACCAGCTATCATCTGTTTCTCGCTTTTTAAACCCTGCCCAAAAGTAATGGGTTTTTTTTCAGAACGATAACTAGTAAAATATGAAAAAATCTAAAAAAATAAATAAAAGTATTAAGTATTTACAAACTATTAAAGCAGGTGATTTGGGGTCGTTTTGGTGACATCAGAGACACTCTTCTCCTGATGATGTCTTTTATTTATTTTACATTTACTAAGTTTTGTTCTTTATTGTGTTTCGTTTTATCGATTGTTTTAATTTGTATTTTTGTTCAGCACTTTAGGAAACAAAACTGTTTTAAAATGTGCTAAATAAATAAAGTGGATTAGATTATGACACTCTGCTATTGGAACAGATTAGGAAGTTACTGCACTTGGGTAAAATCACTCCATAATGTTAATATTAAAAAAAAAGCAATTCATTTGAGTTCTTACTGCATCTTAAATCCCACTTGTGAGCCAAGTACTTAAATCAAATGCTTTAAAAAAGCTCCCTATATACACCCAAAACCCACTGGAAGTTGAAGCCTTGTCTGAAAAGTACTAGCAGCGCTAACTATCTTGAATTTGAGTGTTTTTGCTGCAGCCTAAACTGTGTCTCTCCAAGGTGAACTCTTAAGACTGTGAGAGACAGTTGGTGTTAAAGGCAGGATGGCGCATATTTCCTCTCCTTCCTCCGCCACGCTTCTTTCTCTCCTTCACCGCAAGCCAGAGCTATCTTGGAGGGTATAGGCGCTTTATTGCTGATGGCTCATAAATTTGTATTAAATACGTCTCCTATCGATTGGCCTTAAATGAATACAATTAAAGCGATCTGTACTGAGTACTTTCCACCTGGAAGGGTAGAATAGAGGGATGGCCAGTGAGGTGGAAAGGGAAAGATGGGGATTGAAAGACTACACACGTTGCTGTATAGCCTTCCCTAAGAACCAGTGTCCTCTGCAGTGGACAATTGCTGTTGGTCTTTTTCTTTTGTCAAAATTACACGTTTAGGGACAGGGGATGAACGTAGTGCTTTTAAGCGATTAATTAATCTTTTGTGTTAATCTCATCTAAAAAGTGCTGAGAAAAGCTCTCAACTGGAGGCATGGCATGGTAGTGTTGTCACTGTCACTCAAGCACAAGAAGAGCAAGACAACTGGCACGCATACAGAGACAGTAACGTTGGTGATTCTAATTTTGATTAATGCGATTAAGAAACATAACTGCAATGACTTCAACTTATTAATTACACCCCTAAAAAAGACCTGTTCTATAAAACACAAATGTTCATTGCAGAGGACACTGGTTTGTACAAGGAGACGGGTTGGCAACCAAAAATATTGAAAGAGCCATATTGGACCAAAAAACAAACCAAAAAATACTTCTGGAGCCGCAAAAAATTAAAAGCCTTATATAAGTCTTATGATGAAGGTAACACATGGTATAAGTGTTTGTATTGGCTATTACCTATCAAGACGACTATGTTTCGCAAGCTGACGCAAATCTTTATTGATAGAAATGTTGAAATTTAATATTTATTCTACCAGTTTTTGTAACATTGGAAAACATTAGTAAAACGGAGGCTTTTCAGAGGGTGAGATAACTCCTTGAAATCACTGACTTAGAATGGCCAAAGTTACAGATGTGTGTGTCCAAGTTAATCTTTACAAGCTGGGTAACGTTTGCTGTGGTCTGGAACAACATGACACACAAACAACTATCAGAAATGCAGCCAATATTACATACAGATAATGTGTCATGATACATGCAAATATAAATTAAATACACCGAGGAGATAAGGATATTAAATGAGCTCAAATATACCTACAAATGAGTCGTAATGATGCTATATGTGCATACTGCTAGCCTAAATAGCGTGTTAGCATCAATTAGCTTTCAGTCATGCACTGACCAAATATGCCTGATTAGCACTACACACAAGTCAATAACATCAACAAAGCTCAGCTTTGTGCATTCATGCTCAGCATGAAACGTTTGGTGGACAAAATGAGACAATGGAGTGGCATAAAACATGTCTTACTATAACATCGTGTAAACTACGGTGTGTTCAAGGCCCGCCGGAATTAGTTGGACAAAATGACGCTCGCCAAATCCTCTCGTCAGTGAAGCATGTTTAATATAAACAGTAGGATTTCTAACAATTAGGAAGATTTGTATCAAGTTTTCTCTCTTAAAGAAACAATATTACAACAATAATTATATTTTTTCCACCATCTTTTCCATTTTCATACATTTTTTTAAAAAGCTACAGGGAGCATCTACGGCGGCTCGAGAGCTGCAGGTTTTTTGACCCCAGTACTAGGATAATGACAATCATGTATAAAATGAATAATGACACATATTATAATTATTTTTAGACCTAATGATGATAATTCAAACATTTTCCAAAGTGCACGTGTAATAACCAGCAGTAAATTGTGTTTAACCACTAGTTGGGGCTACATCTTTCTGAAAATCAGCGTCTTCTGCAGAGGACATTTGTGTTTTGCTTGAAGGGGAAGTTGACTATGATGAATTTAGTCTTTTCTGACTTGTACATGTTTGATCGAGGGCCACATGGAGAAAAATATATTCCCTAGTGGGCTGGAATGGTAAAATCATGGCAGGATAACTTAAAAATAAAGAAAACTTCGGATTATTTTCTTTGTTTAAAAATAGAACAAGCACATTCTGAAATTGTACAAAACATAATGCTTTTTGTTTTTACACTTAAAAGTTGCGGTTAATTGAATTCTATCTTTATTTGTTGTTATTTGTATTTTCTGAATAAATGATGTGATAATGTTCATCAATCAACTCACTGGTGTTAATTTTCAATCCATCAAGATAAAAAAATATACAAACCCCGTTTCCATATGAGTTGGGAAATTGTGTTACATGTAAATATAAATGGAATACAATGATTTGTAAATCATTTTCAATCCATATTCAGTTCAATATGCTACCAAGACAACATATTTGATGTTCAAACTGATAAACATTTTTTTTTTTTTCAAAAATAATCATTAACTTTGGAATTTGATGCCAACAAATAAGTTGGGAAAGGTGGCAATAAATACTGATAAAGTTGAGGAATACTCATCAAACACTTATTTGGAACATCCCACAGGTGTGCAGGCTAACTGGGAACAATTAATATAATTCGCTTCGCTTCATTGAAATGCTAAGTAATTCACAAACAAGGATGGGGCGAGGGTCACCAATTTGTAAGCAAATTGTCGAACAGTTTTGGAAGAACATTTCTCAACGAGCTATTGCAAGAATTTAGGGATTTTACCATCTACGGTCCGTAAAATCATCAAAAGGTTCAGAGAATCTGGAGAAATCACTGCACGTAAGCGATGATATTAGGGACCTTTGCTCTCTCAGTCGGTACTACATCAAAAACCGACATCGGTGTGTAAAGGATATCACCACATGGGCTCAGGAACACTTCATAAAACCACTGTCAGTAACTGCAGTTGGTCGCTACATCTGTAAGTGCAAGTTAAAACTCTATTATGCAAATCGAAAGCCAATTATCAACATTACCCAGGAACGCCGCCGGCTTCACTGGGTCCGAGCTCATCTAAGATGGACTGATGCAAAGTGGAAAAGTGTTCTGTGTTTTGATGAGTCCACATTTCAAATTATATTTGGAAACTGTGGACTTGGTGTCCTCCGGAACAAAGAAGAAAATAACCATCCGGATTGTTATAGCCGTAAAGTTCAAAAACCAGCATCTGTGATGGTATGGGGGTGTATTAGTGCCCAAGGCATGGGTAACTTACACATCTGTGAAGGCACCATTAATGCATATCTGATACGTATTTGGACCACAAGGAATTGTTTTTAATGCATAAAAAACATCATAGATCCCCTTTAACAAGTCTATTTCTTTCATAAATGTGTAACGCTGACAAAAGAAATGGACTTAAAATAACGGTGTATTTGTCTTATTTTCCTGTGGGCAGATTGCAAATCGTCCTCATGTGTGGTTACAAAAAGGGCGACGGTTTTCGCTGCACTTTCCCTACCTTTTAAATTCATATGATTCATCGTGGTGTCCTTTCTGTGGCTGTGAAGTTGCACTGATTAATGGCCGGAATGAGGGAAATACTTAAAGCAGGAAAAAGGGAGACAGAGAGTGAGAAGTCGGGCACCTGTATGCAGTGTTGATGGACAGATGGAAGGATGAAGCCAAGTGTGCGGAGGAGGGATTAGATGAGGGGAGGAAGCAAAGTGCTGTGCGTGTGTTTATGTGTGGGCCTCCGTCCAGCTGAGGTGTTTGCTCGGCTCAGAGTGATCTCCTACAGCGGTCACTGCAGCACGCACACTCACACACGCACACATACACACACACACACACACAATGATGACTGAATTGTCCTGTTTGGCAGCTGTTGCTGGTCCCCGCAGATCGCTCAATACTAGCTTCTGTGCATGTGTGTGTGTGTGTGTATGTGCGTGTGTGTGTGTGTGTGTGTGTGTGTGTGTGTGTGTGTGTGTGTCGCACATTGAAAATATACAGTCCCAGAGTCAAAACACAACACTTAGCCGTCTCTCATTGTTTTCATCCTCTAATGTAAAGGTGTTGCATGTAAAACAGTGTCAGGGCGCAGCAATCAATCAAAAACTCAAATTATTCAGCCAAACCGAGATGGACTGATCGAATTAAATCTGATGAAACGGCAAGAGATTAAGAGTTGAAAGCAGGATTCTGCATTCAGTCGTTTGTGTCAGACTCTTGTGGAAGTGAGACACACGGAGGACCACCTTCTGTCTTTCAAACCTTCCCGTCTGTCTCTCCTTGCTCACATAAGTGCTGTAATTTGGATGCTGTGTAATTTCATCATGGTGGTTTAGGGTTAAGTGGAGGCTGTCGCTGCTATCAGGGGTGCTGGCCTTCCGCATGGACATGCGAGTTTACTTGTACGCACACGTGCTTACTGCCACAGTCCACATGCTTCTACAAAGGTCACCATCCATTTAATTACATTTATAAACACAGTTTAAAAGTGCAGGCTTTGTCATTAGAACAGCCTTTGCAAGATGTGTTACTGTGTGTGCGTGTGCAAAAAAGCGAGAGATTGTGCACGGTATGATGGAATGAAAGAAAAAAAAAACGTTGTCACATTGGAGCTATAATTGTTAGTGTTCTATTGGCACACACGCACGCACACGCACACACACACACGCGCGCGCACACTAGATTACAAGTGAGAAAGTTGCGGATAGCACAGTCTGTAGCTCAGCGGGGGTTCTAAACACAGAGACAGAAGGTATTGATATATTCCACAAACGCACACTCACACACGGACAGACGATATTGATATTTTTTGCTCATAAGGCGAGAGAGAGAGTGTGTGCGGCTATTTAGCAGGAGCACGCACACGCAGCGTGCAATCAGACAGGGGCGAGAATATATTTTTGTTTCGTGTCATTCAAATGCATTTATATTGTCGTGCTCTGAAATGGTTGTAGATGACTGTTAGAGCTGCAGGGGTTCTATTGAAACAACTCAAATTTGTATTCCTTTTTTTAACATCTAAGGACATTTTTTGTTCTTATTTAATTCATTCTACTGAAAATATCCACTCCGGGGAAATTCAATGTATACGCTGCCGCATATATTGTGTTACACCCCACACAAAACCAGACCACACCGTCTAGGGAGGCTCGCTGAAGTTAGGGTGATTCGGTATCTTGCTCAAGGGCACGTGGGCTGTCGTCTGTAAGAAGCTCAAGTGTTTATGGGCTAAGTTAATCCTACCTTAGTTGATTTATAAGACATAGGAGGTGGACCAGGTCACAATAGTTGAAAACGATAACACACATCTCTAATATTATGTTGTTTGATTTATAGTAGTGTTTACACAGAACCCCGAGAGCCAGCCTCTTCAGCGTGTTAATATTCCATAATCACAGTCTTTCAGCTGGCTGGTCACTTTAAAGATATGTTCTGAGCATCTCCACTTTCTCTAAGGCAGGGCTTACTTTTTTTTATTTGCCCTTGCCATATTCTGAAAACAAAATGTAATTATAATTTATTCTTAACAAGATATTATTGGAATGCAATTTTTTTATGAAGTCAATACCAATATCAATAACTTCCTGCTTCTCTCGAGCGATAAACATAACTCATTTATATCCAATATTCTTTACATTTAAATGTAATTATAGTAAGAAAGACATGATTAAAAGTGGATTTTGACAAACTTGATTTGTCTAAATTAAATATCACAAAAGCATCTTCATCGACGGCAAAGAGTCGGTCATCCACCGCTAACATTTCCTTGGTAAAACTACAGATTGCTTTAGCCTTCGGTCATTCTGGCAAACTTTTTTCACTTTTTAAACACGGCAGCAAAAGCAACAAACCCCTGGCCTTTCTTTACAGCTAGCTTAGCAGCTTCTTTAGTAGCAGACGTCTTCAGAAGCTTTCTAAACACCGTTGTAGCAATGCTGACGATTCAGGTGACTAAAAAGGTTTGATGTGTTGAAGTTCAATGTTGTTGTTTTTTTTGTCACCATAACCGACCTACAGCAGAGTATGGGAAATCTTGCCTCGGAGTGTTTTACCGGAGCATTTAAAAATATATATCAATGGATTTATTGGTGTGACATCATAATGATTGCCTCAATAATTATCGTTCACATCATCCCTGGCGAAATATATTTTAACTAGTGTTGTCTTATGATTAAAATGATTAATTACTATTAATCTTTGGTTCGTGTATCTTATCAAAATGTACAGTCTACATAGGACGAAAAAATTTGTTTGCTTCTTACAAATGTCTGTTTATTAAACATTATGTTTTTCTAACTAATCCACACAAAATGGACACAAACCGACAGACACACACGCTCACCAAGAACCAAAACATTTTCCATCTTGGGTCTAATCCAGTCCTTTAGTGCTCTCTCTTTAGGATTTTTAGTGACAACTCGAAGTACCAGTGGATAAAAATAATAATTTAGTCTTGTCGAGAGACCGACCTACAGTATGAACTGAGGGTCACACGCAAGGCACTTTAATTGCGCAGAAAAAAAAAGTGCTGTTAAAGTAAATTTCCATTTACTCGTTAGCATTTTAACTTTGACAGCCTTAAAAGGGGCTGTTTGCAACATTTACACAGATGCCTAGAGGGCGCTAACTTTCCAATGTATTTTAGGCGTTATATTCTGCCCTCTTACGGCTTTTTGGACGTAATGACATAACGACGTGCGTACGTAACAAATAAACGCGCACTCGCTTAGGGTGTTGTTAGCTAATCGTTAGCTGTCATTGAATGTATATGTTGTTTTAACAACAACATGGCTGCATATTGTTTGTTGCTCCTTTTGGACTGTTTTTGTATGTATGCACGCACTCCCTGCACATATGTGTTGACGTGACAGGGTGAGTAACAGCCTGGAACACCGATCATTTTATTCGGGCCAGTAATTTTTATTTATTTAATAATCTTAGTAATTGTGAAAAATCTAAAGCGTTATAACACAAATTTGTAGTATTAAACCACTAATGGTGACATAAGCTAGATCAGGGGTCGGGAACCTTTTTGGCTGAGAGAGCCATACAAGCCAAATATTTTTAAAAAGTATTTCCGTGAGAGCCATACAACTTTATATATATTTTTTTAACACTATATGCGTGCATTTTTTAAGAAAGACCAACATTTTTAGAGTATAATAAGTCTCTTATTCTTTTTAATAACATTGTTATTCTGAGGCTAGCCAAAAATAGATAAAATACTTCTTACCATTAATGCGACTTCTTGAACAGGTGCGGTAGAAACCGGATGGATGGATGAAAATGCATGAGAATGTTCTATATTTTGAATGTTAATTTTGATACTGTGATTACCAGCGGAGTTATTCATTACTTATCGTCTTAAGCAATGTCAGCTAAAATGTATCTGAGAGCCAGGTGCAGTCATCAAAAGAGCCACATCTGGCTCGAGAGCCAAAGGTTCCCTACCCCTGAGCTAGATAATGGTGCTTTTGTTATATTTATTGCTTTAAAAAATGTGACTGCGCACAAGTTGCAAACAGCCCCTTTAACAAAAATAATACAAAAAATCCCCTTATTATTACGTACTGTATTCATAGCGATTTCCTTTGTCATATTAAAGACAAAAGCTAAGATTTCATTGTTTCTTCCAAATAGCTTAGCATATATTGACCTACATTGGATTAATTTTAATCTACAAAATGTATCCTTCAATTTTTCTGGGCTGTATTTTATAAGATGGGCTGAGTTCCATCCAAAACAGTCTTTTCAGGCAGGACACAAATGGTCTCATTTTGCTTGTTAACTGTCAGTTCTGGATTTAGTCATCCAGGAGAAATTAGTTGGGTAGTTCAATTACTGGCTGAATTTACCTTGAAGTATCTCCAATGTAGAGCAGCAGATAGAATGACACATTTACATTCGGCCAAGCTTTTGTAACAGACTTGGGCTAAACTTGATCAACAGGCATTTCTGAATTCAGACAACACTTCTGAAGAATGTGTAGTTTTCAAAATAAAGCACACAAGAAGGACAATGTGATGCCCAGATGAAAATATAAAGTATAAAACCTAATAGTCTGAGGCTTAAATATGAATGCCCAACTATATTAAGGGCCAATGCCCCTGAATCCCAGTATGCGGTCTTAATCCTGTTTTAGCAATGTTCCATGACATCAATTATTATCACATGTTTTAGATACGCATCATCCAATAATGTTTGGAAGAGACAAAGAGAGGATGGGTTGATTGAATAGAAAAAATATGGACATCAGGTATTAAAAAACAGAAGAAAGCCTGATGAGTGAAATGGTTGATAATTGGGGAAGAGCCAGATTTCTAGAGATAGACTAAATTACCGTATTTTCCAGACTATAGAGCACACTGGTATATAAACCACACCTATTTAAAAAAAAAAAAAATGTTCATATATATATTGTAAAATTAGTTATTTACACACAAATATTTTGAAATGTTTATTTACATACCTTAGTTGTTTCCAAACAGTGTGTCTTAACACAGCAGTTAAATGGATTATTGAACAAAACAGAAGTCCTTGTCATGGACCCACTAGCTGTGGAAGCTAGATCTCCACTCAGCTAAGCAGACTCAATAACTCCACAGTGACATCTTGGTGTATTTACTGGGGAATTTGTGAAAGTGGAACAATACAAACAAAATGTATTTGTAAGGTAATTACACTAACACAAAAACAAGCATATTAGCTAATGCTAACAACGGTAGCTTCATTCCATTAAGTTAGCACGTACCATTATGCATTAAAGCCTTCCTACAGACATCACACGTGACGGTTTGGTAAGTATGAATAGTTTTAGTTATATTGTAAAACTTACAAACGTTTGGAGTGATGAATGAAAAATCCATACAAATAAAAACGCTACGGACGTTTAGAAGACACACCTACATCCGGTTCTGACTTTTAAACAGCAGGAAACACTTGCAGGCATTCACCCAGGTGCACCTGCAGTGAGCAAACTCATCCAAAAGATGGCACCATGGCACAAACAATAACCATCCATCCATTTTCTACCGCTTATTCCCTTTCGGGGTCGCGGGGGGCGCTGGCGCCTATCTCAGCTACAATCGGGCGGAAGGCGGGGTACACCCTGGACAAGTCGCCACCTCATCGCAGGGCCACAAACAATAACACACTATTTAAATGTCTTTGCATGTGTTTAATGAAAACTATTAGCTTCATGGCCGTCAGCGAAGGAAAATCCATACATTAGCCACACTATTTTACTAGCCACAGGGTTTAAAGCGTAGAAAAAAAGTAGCGGCTTATAGTCCGGGATTTACGTTAATGCAAGGCTAAAAATTATAGACGGTCTATATAAAATTGTGGACAAGACTTGGCATCTGTGTTTGTTTGTCCCAGATGGCCTGAAATAAATTATCCAGATATTTTATAGAACAGAATGACTGGCTAAGGATCAAACAGACAGTGGTACATTCCTCAAAGAGAATGTGAAAGTATTTATGATTGGCTTCATTTTATGCTGTTTGAAATAGACAAGTACCACATAGTCGTAAACACAGAAGTGTATGCATCACACGGTCCCTTGGTTGCATTTGGACGTTCCATTATGGACAGCAAAAATCATGACAGAAGTGTTTGTCTTCTATTGCTGATTTTGGACAGATATTGTAGATGCACACACATTTTTGCTTCATGTTGCCTTTCTCAAAGTGAGTAAGTCAGGTATACCTTTTAACATCTGCTTTTGAAAATAAGGATTTTCTGATAAATAAAAAACATTCTGGAATTTCTGAGGGTGGAAGGACTACTGTTTTGCAACCATGTTATTTTACTGGTGTGCTCTTATTTAGAAGGCCTGGTATTACTGGCTACAGGATGTGTTATGCCGATGTTGTCAAGGGGTTCGGACGTTGTGCTGCTCCGGCAGTATCGCAGAGGATTTTTTTTTTCATGAAAGGTACAAAAGATTACAGGTCACTTTCACTCAGAACTAAAAGAGCAATGTCCAGCCTTTTACCAACCTAAATCAGAGTTATGAACAGTTATTAATACTCTGCATTTTAGTTTGTTTATTTATGGATTCATTGGATATCTATTGTTTTATTGATTAACTTCTGGTATTTGAGTGAAATAGACTCATTGTATTTTATTGTATAACTGATTAAGGATTTAAGGTCTCAAATTAGCTATCCAACAGATTTTTTGGTATATTATTTATGATATTGGGGCTGTGTTGCCTAAAATGTTTGTGAGTGTGTATCATTGACGTTTGTTAATGTGTCCTTTTTATACTGATGCTGCTTCACACCTGAAGTTACTAATGGATAAATATGACTTAGACATGGTATCAACCCAAGATCCAATAGAAAAGCTATCAAATTTGTATTAGGCCCCGTTTACACTTAGCCGGATAAGGTTATCAAGGGTAAATCGCACCTAACCTTATCCGTGTCCACACACAACAATGCCACCATTTAAGACCCCCGCCCCCCTCCATCCGCCGGCACAACACAACCTAAAATGCACACGTCATAGTCATCTCCAGTGTTGCTTTGTGTGCAAGTTCTTAAATGTAACTCATCTGAACAATATCCAGTGTTGTGGTATTTCAATTAAATGGAATCCAGTGTGCTGTGGGGCCCTATTGTAGTGAATCACACCTGAGACATCAGAAATTAATCAAATCTTTATTATAGACACGTAAACAATGTGATAAAGATCATTTTACATCAATCAAACAAGGGATCTAGATATCTGGTCAGGACACTCCTCACTCATTTGCCTTCACCTTCATTGTCCATTCATTTTTGGTGAATTTGTATTCTCTGGACCTAGACGTTGAGTCCACGACATACATGGCAGACAATAACTGATAGTCTGCTTTGCCAGTCCAAAAGAATTCACTGTTTTCCATAGTTTTCCCTTGACGGCCAGGTAATACAAAGCACACGCTACCTTTTTTATCACATCCACGGGAGCTCACATTCTCCTCGTCACTCTTTCCACAAATGGACAAAGTTTTTCGCTAAGTAGAATCACAGTTGACCTCGACATTCGAAAGTTCTCTTGCCGTCTGAAATGTGTCGTATCCGAAATAGCTGCAATGGCTTTCTCTTAAGGTATTCATGTGTGATTTCCACTATCGTCTGTACATGTAGAAGAAGGAGAAACACGGGCATGTCTGGATGACTCGCCTTCCTATTTCCAGTGGTTAGCCCCGAGTTACGAAACCACTTTATTATGAAGCTGGCTGTGGCGCGTTCTTTCTGACGTCACTTCCTGTGTGGAGCCCGGTCTTTCTGGCGTCACTTCCTCTCAGAACTCAGTTTGTAAACGATCAATGAGTCCATACAAAGATAAGTGTCAGAGATTCAAGAAATACACGGTGCACTTAGCCGTGTAAAAATGTGTCCGAGGAGGGGGACCTTAAACGCTGGTTTAGTGTGGCTAGAACGGGGCTTAGACTAAATAATTACTCGTTTATGGGTTAAACGACTTAGTGTAGTCCTTAGTTGAGACTGTGAGAGAGGCGTTTATTTACCAACCGCCTTTCATAGTACTTTTTTTTTTTTTGGCAAGTTTGCAAAACATATTCCTTTATTGATTGAATTAACATTCAGAAACATAGCATTGTGTCCAAACTCAAAATCACTATTTGCGATAATGAAATGCACTTGTACTCAGCATTGTCATTATCTCTCTTCACATTTTGCTCTCTCTCTTTCTCTCTCTCACGCACGCACGCACGCACGCACGCACTCACGCACTCACGCACACACACACACGCACGCACACACACACACACACACACACACACACACACACACACACACACACAAACGCACACACACACACACAAATGCGCAAGCCCGCGGAATGGAGTGAAACATGAGCCAAGCAGCCTTACTGCCTTCCTCTCCCATCTAGCACTACTTAAGTGTCCAGGCTATGCCCTTGGTTTAATTGGGCTTAATGCCTGATCTGGTCACCATAGCATGGCAGGTATTGAGTGTTAGGACATTTGTGAAACTGAGCTTGTATCTGTTCTACAGTCTCACCAGGAGCTTTGACATTTACCTGGAAGTCAAGAATCAGATGATACATCACACACACTATTTCCCTCATCTTCATCTGTGGTGCGCATAGCACATGTTTGTCATTCTGTATTTATTTTACCTTAAAGGATAATTTCACCAATCACATCTCAAGCATCGTGCCTTCATCTCTCGATCTCCACTCCGCTTTCTCACTTCATTTCTGTACCTCAGAGTGGCGGAGTTTCCCTAATGAAGTGGTTGCTGGAAGTATATTACAGAGAGACGGAGTAGAGCGGTCTACTCTAAAATCAATTAACCTTACAGTTTTGTAGAGTGCAGGGACAATAATCTCAGCTACCAGCCTAAAAGGAACATATTATTAGCTTCGGAGTTACAAAAAACACTGTACACTTGTTTTGCCTAATTTTTTCATTGACATCCCTCATTTTAACCTTGCAGGAGAACAGAAGTTGTACATTTTGGAGAGTATAACCTGCAGGAATAAGCCCAACAGAGCACATTCAACCCCTGAAAAGACTCTTAAATTAATCACTGGTTCACAAAGCATTTCGGATCATCCCCAAAATAACAGTAATGTTCACGATGGGCCTTTGCTAATAATAAAGAGTGACTTGCTCAACAAAAGTAAAACAATGAAAGATGGAATACAATTAACCATGCCTCGTCTTGATAAAGCAAATGATATTCAGGGGTTATAGCTGATGCAGGTGGCCTCAATAGTGGTAATTTGTGCCAATTTTAATGACACATAATTGAGCAGCCTCTCTTCTGGTCATGTGGGACAATTGTGTGTTGGAAAGGATGGGCAGGGAGAAATATACCGATTACAAGACAAAATGCACTGCATTCAACACACTCTGCACAATTTAGCACTTGTACTGTATATTTGTTTATCAGTATGGTGGTGCTGAAAGAATATTTACTCTGACAGATGTCACATGTCCTCTTTGCAGAAATGTTTTTCAAGTAGTTTAGATTAGATCCCTGTTGTATAACTCGTATCTTAACATCTTACCACTATTTTATGAAGATCCTATTGGGGGTTCTTTGATGGTATTTTTTGTTTTATTGGTTACAGTTAGCCATACTCTCATTTTTAAAGTTTCAGATTTAAAATGTTTTTTTTTTTAGCTGCAATGCTTGCACATTTATATTTGTCACATAGCATGTTATTTTAAGTTTCCAAATGCATTCACTGTTAATTTTTTTGTAAATAAACTAATTACTGTCTGGCTCTTTAAACAGATTTCAAGTGCATTTGTAGTACATATACAGAAATATACATAGTATTTTTTATAGATAAATGGAATTTATAAATAATACTTAAAATTATTACAATTATGGATATTACTGAAGTTCTTGCTGCGTGTCGTTCATAGTATATATATATATATATATATATATATATATATATATATATATATATATATATACGTATATATATATATATATCTATATATATATATATATATATATATATATATATACGTATATATATATATATCTATCTATCTATATATATATATATATATATATATATATATATATATATATATATATATATATATATATATATATATATATATATATATATAATATATATGTATGACTGCGGGGGTTCTCTCCAGGTACTCTGGCTACCTCCCACCTCAAAATAGATGCACCTGGGGATGGGTTGACTGGCAACACTAAATTGTCCCGAGTGTGTGAATGTGAGTGTGAATGTTGTCTGTCTATCTGTGTTGGCCCTGTGATGAGGTGGAGACTTGTCCAGGGTTAACACCGCCTTCCGTCCGAATGCAGCTGGAGTAGGCTCCAGCACACCCGGGATCCCGAGAGAGACAAGCGGTAGAGAATGGATGGATGATGGAGATATATATATATATATATATATATATATATATATATATATATATATATATATATATATATATATATATATATATATATATATATACATGTAGGTGTGGGAAAAAATCACAAGACTACTTTTTTTTCCCACACCTACATATTGCGCTCTACCACGGTATCGAGCACTATTCTCCGGATAATCCAATCAAGACATATTTATATATATATATATATATATATATATATATATATATATATATATATATATATATATATATATATACATATATATATATATATATATATACATATATATATATATATATATATATACATATATATATATATATATATATATATATATATATATATATATATATATATATATATATATATATACACATAACAGGGGTCGGCAACCTTTACCACTCAAAGAGCCATTTTGACCCGTTTCACAAAATAAAGAAAACAAGGGGAGCCACAAAACTCTTTTGAAATTTAAAATGAAATAACACTGCATACAGTGTTTTTTTTTTTTTTTTGCTTTGTGCTATGTTCAAACCAGGTGTCTCAGACATACGGCCCGCACCTTAATGATAAGTTAATGTTAGCGCGGCCCGCAAGTTTTATATGAATGCTGCTTGACAGCATCACACTTGCCAACCTTCCCAAATTTTCCGGGATACTCCCGAATGTCAGTGGAATTATACTCTTACATGTCTGCTGATTTACTCCTTAACAACAATAATAAGGAAGTGCTGTATTGACACTGCTTTTAGCGCCCTCTACATTCTGCACAAACAGCTTGTCAGTCCAGTCAAAAGTTGTATGTGGCTTCTGCAGACACACGTAAGTGACTGCAAGGCATACTTGTTCAACAACCATACAAGTCACACTGAGGGTGCCCGTTTAAACAACTTTAACATTCTTACTAATATGTGCCACACTGTGAACACACATCAAACAAAAATGACAAACACATTTTGGGAGAACATCCGCACTGTAACACAACATAAACACAACAGAACAAATAGCCAGAATCCCATGCATCCCTAACTGTTCCGGGCTACATTATACACACCCGCTCCCACCAAACACCCTGCCCCCCTCCGTGCGCCAGTTGAGGTGGGCGGGGTTGGGGGGTGGGAGAGTTAGGGATGCATGGGATTCTGGTATTTTTTTTGTTGTGTTTATGTTGTGTTACAGTGCGGATGTTCTCCCGAAATGTGTTTGTCATTCTTATTTGGTGTGGGTTCACAGGGTGGGGTACTTTAGTAAGAGTGTTAAAGTTTTTTAAATCACAACTCTCAGTGTAACCTGTATGGCTGTTGACCAAGTATGCCTTGCAGTCGCTTACGTGTGTCAACAGAGGCCGTATACTAAATGTGACCACCCGGCACTCAGATACCATGGTGTAAAAGCGGGCGCGATGACATGATTTATAGGACGTCTAAGGCATTGCCATCACAGCACGCCCTCAATATTGTTACCCGGGTGTAAATCGGAGACTGATTGCCCTGGGAGATTTCTAGGAGAGTCACTGACATCCGGGGAACCTCCCGGAAAAATCAGGGGGGTCTGCAAGTATGCAGCTGAGCCACATCAGAGTGACCAAAGAGCCGCATGCGGCTCCGGAGCCGCGGGTTGCCGACCTCTGATAAATATATACACATATATACACACTTACATTCAAACAGATATATACATACATACATATATGCAGATTCACATATATATACATATTTACACATACTTTAGGGCTTTGTATCTTTGGGTGTCCCACGATTCGATTCAATATCGTTTCTTGGGGTCACGATTTGATAATATATCGATTTTTTCGATTCGATACGATTCGATTCTCAATTCAAAAACGATGTTTTTCCGATTCAAAACGATTCTGTATTCATTCAATACATAAGATTTCAGCAGGATCTACCCCAGTCTGCTGACATGCAAGCAGAGTAGTAGATTTTTTTTAAAAGCTTTAATGATTGTAAAGGACAATGTTTTATCAACTGATTGCAATAATGTAAATTGGTTTTAACTATTAAACAAACCAAAAATCTGACTTATTTTATCTTTGTGAAAACATTGGACACAGTGTGTTGTCAAGCTTATGAGATGCGATGCAAGTGTAAGCCACTGTGACACTATTGTTTTTTTTTGTTTTTTTTATAAATGTCTAATGATAATGTCAATGAGGGATTTTTAATCACTGCTATGCTGAAATTATAACTAATATTGATACTGTTGTTGATAATATTCATTTTTGTTTCACTACTTTTGGTTTGTTTTGTGTCGTGTTTGTGTCTCCTCTCAATTGCTCTGTTTATTGCAGTTCTGAGTGTTGCTGGGTCAGGTTTGGTTTTGGAATTAGATTGAATTGTTATGGTATTGTTGTGTAGTGGTTTGTTGGATTGATTAAAAAAAATAAAAAAAAATCGATTTTTTAAAAATGAGAATCCATTCTGAATCGCACAACGTATTCGATTCGTATTCGAATCGATTTTTTCCCACACCCCTAATATACATACACATATATATGTATTTATACGTGTATCTATATGTATGTATGTATGTATGTATATATCTGTTTAAATGTATATGTATATATATATATATATATATGTATATATATATATATATATATATATATATACATGTATGTATATACATACATATATACAGATGCACATATATATACATATACATACATAGATACATATGTATACATGCACGAGCACACACGTATGCACTGCTTATTAAATTTAGATACCGTATCATGCAAAAGTTATTTGATTTCAGGAATTCATTTTCAACTCAACAGAAAAATCAGTGACTCAAGACCTGTAGTTTTCAATCGTAAAGTTTTGTTCAAAAATGTGTTTCAAACTTTGTGAGATACTACATTTGGGGTTCTTATTAGCTGGGAACATAATGATATATAATGGTCAAAATAATACATAATTAAGAAATGTATCCTTAAAATATATAAGTGTAGTTGACCTAAATATACGTATATTTAAAGTTTCACTTTTTAAATTAAGATATCATAATATTGTAACTGTTGAAATACATTTAATTTGATGGGATGCACATGTATATTCATATATATACACATACATATATATATATATATATATACATATATACATATTTATATATATGTATGTATATATATGTATATATATATGTATATGTATTTATATATATATATATATATATATATATATGTATTTTTATATATATGTATATATATATATATATATATATATATATATATATATATATATATATACACACACACATATATATATAGTCCAGTCCAATAATATTAATATTGTAATAGTCTAAAGATATAGTTCCAGAGTTGTATATAATTTCATCATATACTGTATTGCAATCGTGGTTAATCTAAGTTTACCTGCTTTTGATGTCTCTCCAAAACCAACTGTATTTTCCTTTTTCATTCCAGGCAAAGAAGAACCGACAACTTACACGTGCACTACATGTAAGCAGTCCTATGGCAGCGCCTGGTTCCTACTGCAGCACGCTCAAAACTCCCACGGTTTTCGTATCTACCTGGAAAGTGAACATGGCAGCCCTCTCACCCCACGTATGGGTGGGCCCTCCTCCATGGGTGGAGGCGCAGATTGCCCTTCTCATCCTCCTCTTCATGGCCTTCATCTGCCTCCTGATGCAAGCCCCTTCAATCTCCTCCGAATCCCAGGCTCAGGCTCGGGGGGAAGGGACAGTGTGGGAGGAGGAAGTATACTTGGGCCAGGTACTGGGTTGCTTCATCAGCGTTTCCCTCCCACGCCACCCATCTTCAGCCCCCCTCCAAGGAACCACCTGGATCACCATCACCTGAGTCCAGAAGAGCTGGCGCTGGCAGCCCACCACCCGAGTGCCTTTGACAGGGTGCTGCGCCTCAATCCTCCTCTTCCCATGGAACATCCTCCGACGATGGACTTCTCTCGGCGGCTGCGGGAGCTGGCGGGTAACACATCAGGGTCCACTCCCCCTCTATCCCCTAGCCGCCCCGGACCCATGCAGCGCTTACACCAGCCATTCCAGACAGCTGGAGGAAGCATAGGCACAGGAGGTGGAGGGGGGAACAAAACTCCATACCTTGCAACACCCCCGCCTGTGCCAGGCTCCATGCAGTCACCGGTAGGCTCTCAGACCACGCCGACCACTCCACTCAACTCTGCAGGGGCAACACCATCCTCCAACAATCCGATGAAATCAAAGTGTTGTGAGTTTTGCGGCAAAGCGTTCAAGTTTCAGAGTAATCTAATAGTGCACAGGCGAAGCCACACAGGAGAAAAGCCGTATAAATGTCATTTGTGTGACCATGCCTGCACTCAGGCGAGTAAATTGAAGCGCCACATGAAAACTCACATGCACAAATCCTCTTCACCAAACACTGGTAAGTCAGAAGATGGACTTTCGACGGCCTCCTCTCCAGAGCCTGGCACCAGTGAACACATGGGCAGTGCAAGCAACGCCCTTAAGTCAGTGGTGGCCAAACTAAAATGTGAAAACAACCGAATGCTACGTGAAAACGGAGAGGAAGAGGAGGAGGAAGAGGAAGAGGAGGAGGAAGAGGAGGAGGAGGAGGAAGAAGAGGAAGAAGAAGGAGAGGAAGAGGAAGAACATAAAGGAGAGCGGGCAGCTCGACGAAACAACAACAGCTACCATTTTAGCTTGAACCTTGATGCCACACGCCGGCATGAAAACAATGGTGGTATTGGAAGCAGACTGGGAGGCGTGACTGATGAGGGCTCCATTCCACGCTCACTCCCTGAGGTGATGCAGGGAATAGGTCTTGCAACAAGTATGCAGCATTTCAGCGAAGCCCTTAATGCACACAAACGGAATGCAATAGCCCAGGAGAACCACCTCCACCACCACCTTAATAGAGGACTTCCACAAAATCGGGAGATGTGTGAGGCTACTTCAGTGCCGGAAACAGATCGTGGAGAGGAGTGCTCCATCTCAACGGTCAACGGCCGCGGAGCATCTCCTAATGAGTCTGCCTCTGTCTGCCTTTCTAAGAAACTGCTTTTGGGCAGCCCGAGTCCACTTAGCCCATTCTCTAAGCGCATCAAGCTGGAAAAAGAATTCGACCTAGCCACTCCCACAATCCCGAACACAGAGAACGTCTACTCGCAGTGGCTGGCTGGCTATGCCGCTTCTCGACAACTCAAGGATCCCTTTCTTAACTTTGGGGATTCCAGACAATCTCCCTTCGCCTCTTCGTCCGAGCATTCCTCAGAAAACGGCAGTCTTCGCTTCTCAACTCCTCCAGGAGAACTCGATGGTGGGATGTCAGGTCGCAGTGGTACAGGCAGCGGAGGAAGCACACCTCACCTCGGAGGTCCGGGGCGGCCCAGTTCTAAGGACGGTCGAAGGAGTGACACTTGTGAATATTGTGGCAAGGTGTTCAAGAATTGTAGTAATTTGACTGTGCACCGGCGGAGCCATACAGGGGAGAGGCCATACAAGTGTGAGCTGTGCAATTACGCTTGTGCCCAGAGCTCCAAACTTACTCGTCATATGAAGACCCATGGTCAGGTGGGCAAGGATGTGTACAAGTGTGACATTTGTCAGATGCCCTTTAGTGTCTATAGCACCTTGGAGAAACACATGAAAAAATGGCACAGTGACCGTCCTTTGAGTACCGAAATAAAGTCTGAATAGAGGGTCGAACTATGGGACCTTAAACCCTGCAGCAGTCCGCCATTACCCCCTGTTTATCCCTAGACTCTTTCAGTTTTTGCCCCAACACCCAAAACTCATCGCAAACTTTCACTAGGCTGGTGGAAGATTAAGACCACGTGCTCTGCACCAGCACAGCCTGTGTTCATTTCCAATTGGATGCATGATCTGTATCGGGGCAATACTCTTGCATTGAGGCAACATTTTGAGCCTTTTTCTTGTGCAATAAATTAACATGTGTTTTATTTTATTTTTTTGAGATTTCTCTTTTATTTCTAAGAATTTGTCAGCATGCATAATATGTTTTTGATAATCAAAAAAGAAAAAACAGAAAAAAACTTGTCCTTGGTTGGTTACTTGTTGATAAATGTGTTGCTGTTTCGCTCTTGTTATGTTTTTTTTCTTTTTATTATTCAAAAAGAGAAAGGACAAGGAAGATACAGTATATCCACGCTGCAGACACTCTGTAACACATATCATGTACAGTTTTGTGTTGTTACATGGAAAATGACCATGACCCTCTTCTGGCAACCCTGGAAATGCACTTATTCTTATCTTTCTAAAAGATGCTATGTTCACACAGGGTTAAAAAAAAAAAATACTGCTTTGGTTCTATGATTAAAATGAAAATTAATGACTGTCAAATTTCAATAACACGAGAGTGACTTCAAAATGTACTATCATTTGGTTGAGTAAGAAAGAGTGCCTTTGATATCTTAACACTACATTGGCCATAGTCCTATCTGGAATAAGTTTGGGGTCACATTAGGCTCTTGAAATCACCAACAAAAGGTTCTTGCATCAAGCACCTGACTGTGACAACTCATAATCAAAAATTCTGAGTTATAGAAATAACCATTTAGCTACCTAGTACATGTTGAATGGGCTTATCTTCAGTATGCAGGTTTCAAGATAAGCATGGTACGACCTGTATTGTGTGTTATCTGAAAATGTGTTGTTTTGTTTAGAAAAATAATGATCTGTAATGTACAATCCTGAACTTGAGGGATACAAGTGACATGTCTCTAAGTTAGCACAAACCTGTGACGCTGCTTTGATTGGTGGTGCACGGAACGGACGCAGCATTAAGTAATACAAGACCAAGTGAGGCGTTAAAGAACTGAAATAAATTCAAGCTAGAAAGAGAGAAGGCTACAACAAACTTGATAATATGTGCGTGTGATAGAGAATAGAGGCATTTGCTTTCATTTCATGTTGCCTTGAATCAAAACATGGTTGGTATCTACAGTATGTACTACAGCCAAAATAAATCCATCAGACCCCACAGCTTGGTGGCCATTTTGGCTAATGGAGAGCATGTTTGGTTTGCTTTCACTTTTAACCTTTTCTGATTGTTCGCACTATTTCCAAGAAAGCACTCAACCTCGAAGTACCATCTTCTTTCTTGCATTGTTTCAAATTTTCAAGTTTAGGCGTTTACACTGAAGAGAGAAAAGGGTCCAACTAGTAAAAGCAGTAAAATACTCGGTCGACAGCCATCCCAATTGCCTAAAAATACATTTTGCACATTTGCCATTTGACCATTTGTCACTTTGTTTTTTCTAAAGAAAATCTCACAGTCTGTACATTAATTTCAACACTAGTCAAGAATGGATTATTGGGGCCATTGACAGAAATGATTCCCGTTAATTGGTTTTAATAGGCTGCATTGGGTCATTCTTGCCATCCTTTACTTCGATAATCTATAGACCTCGTCAGCTCAAGGATAAACACTCAGATGTGTTGCTCACACTGCGAGAATCTGTTTTTGTATAAATGTTCCTTTCATACGCAGTATGGAGAATAAAGGTTTTTGGAAATAATTCATCGTCTTTTAGGGTAAGCTATTAAGTTTGTTGTTGTTTCTCTTTTTCTCAGTCTTAGTGATGTTTAAGACTCTGATCACAGTACATAATAATACATTAAAAAAATACATAAAAAAGGATAAAGAAAAAGAAAAAGCAAACAAAAAACTCTGTGATGTTATGTATTTTATTTTGCCTTGGCTCTTCACAGTTCTTCAGGTTGAATACGATTTGCATTGGGGAAATGAGTAAGATTATATATAAATATATAAACAACTTAAAATCTAGGAAAATGCACATACATGTCAATTCCTTGGCTTAAACACATTTATGGTCATTTTTTTTTTTTGTATTTCTAAAACTGTATTTGAATTCCATGTTCACTTAGAGTAGGCACTATAGTATTTATATTGAGGCTCGTAATTTTAACTGTTGCTTGTTCTCTCTAAAAGGTACCATACCTTTTTTGGTAGTGGAAAAAAATCCCAAGCTGCCACGGTATATTTTTTTAATTTGGCAGGATAATATAGTACACATTATTTGTATGTTTAAAGAGATAAAAGGAAAAACCGAATACAAAAAAAGCAGCTAAAGTGCGTGGCACTGGGAGGCATTATTGGTCATAAGATGGCTACTGCTCTGTTTTCCTGTCCATAGAGGTTGTTGTACATATCTTTTTTGTTTTTTTGGTTCAGACCCTCGTTCCATCCTGCTGCCATTCTTGTACGCAGTAACACAAGCTGACATTGGCCTGTTCTGTTGTGTGCTCCTGTCTCTCTTACCCCTCCTGCCTGACAACATTCCAACATAAGGAGAGAAAAAAAATATACAAAAAAGATCATATGCAGTACATGGATTACATAAGGAAAATGGTCAAAATAAATACATTTTAAAAATAATTCAATGTTTTGCAGTTTTTTTCATTGCCAAATACAAAACGGTGCTTTATATTTAGATTGGGTAAATGTTTATATGCAAAGCATATTTAAAATTGACCTGGGAAACGTGGAGAAAAGTGTTCAAGTCGAGAATTTTTGTAAATGGCAATGTGGAATATTTTGTTAACAGCCTTTTCTATTCCTGTTCTGAGAGATGTTTGTTGTAACTTGAACTTGAACTTTATCTTTTACAATGGGAGTTGCTATTTATTATAACGTTTATGCTCTGTTCAAAACAGAGACATTGAATTGATCCTTGGTTTGTTCTCATTTTAATTTTATATTTTATGTTAAAGTATAATTTTATTCTTTTTTTGTATTTGTGGCCAATGGTCATATGGCAAACCAAGCTCTTTATTGATTACAGTTGTACTTGTTTTAAGTACCTGTTCAGTTGTAATGAGAAAACCACTGTCTGTGTTTTCTGGCAGATGTCTGCATAATCCTGTTCACACACCCATTTTGTCCCTTTATCGAAAAACAGTTAATAAAAAAAAAGTGAAAGTATGTTTGTACTTGTCCCTTATCTTCATTGTGGTTGCTAACTTCTCAATAATTTTTTATTTTCGGCATGTCCTTACCTTTACAACCTTTACAAAGCACATGCACCTACGACACTATAGTATATATCAGGGGTCTCAAATGTACGGCCCGAATAGGCTTTATCTGGCCCACAGGATGAGTTTTCTAAGTATAAAACATAACCTGAGGTTTTTGAATGAAGGAAACTGCTGTTTTAAATGTGTCCACTGGATGTCGCAATAGCAATCTTTTGTATCTTTGTAGATGATGCTACAAAAGTACAAAATAAACCAAATTTTAGTACATCAGTCGAGGATAACGATCAAACTACATAAATAACATTCTGTAATTACATTTTGATACTTGTCCAGTGTTAAAGTTCAAGTTAAAGTACCAATGATTGTCACACACACACTGGGTCTGGTGAAATTATTCTCTGCATTTGACCCATCACCCTTGATCACCCCCCTGGGAGTTGAGGGGAGCAGTGATTTTGGTGATTTAACCGCCAATTCCAACCCTTGATGGGGGTGCCAAGCAGGGAGGTAATGGGTCCCATTTTTATAGTCTTTGGTATGACTCGAGCAGGATTTGAACTCACGACCTACCAATCTCAGGGCGGACACTCTAACCACTACGCCACTGCCCGAACGGAGCTGAGATAGGGGATAAGTGGTAGAAAATGGGTGGATATTATTTTTGATCTTGATAGATTGAAAATTAATACTAATGAGTTGACTTATGAACATCATCACATAATTTATTCAGAAAATATAAGTAATGACAAATAAAGTATATGCTACTCACCGCAACTGGTAATTGTATTAAAAAAACAAGCACAACAACAAAAAACATTATGATTTGTACAATTTCAGAATGTGCTTGTTCTATTTTTAAACAAGGACAACAATTTGAAGTTGTTTTTATTTTGAAGTTATGGTGCCGGTCCGGCCCACATGGGAGTAGATTTTTCTCCATGTGGCCCCTGGTCTGAAATGAGTTTGACACCCCTGGTATATATGTTCTCATATCAATGTTAGTTGTAAAGTTAATTAAACTTTAAAATTTAAAAAGGACAAGCACTTTTTTTTGTTATTTTGCCTATCATTCATAGTCTTTATTTTTGACAAAAAAAAACAAACATGTTTTAAGTACCTGTTTAGTTGTAATGAAACATATAACACCAAGGTTGTAGCCATAAACCAGGAAGTTGAATGAGTCAGAGCTTCAAATTTTATTAAAGGTAATTCTAATTCTAATAAGCATGAAAACCAATTGACAAAAATGCACACTTTTTACGGGTTTTTTTTCTCTTTTTAAAGTACAACAACATTAGACAGCATAATTCTTTGTATTCAGACATTGGAAGCATTCCAAAATCTTTAATAATACGTCCCTAATCAATTGACATAAAATGTAAAAAACAATCTGACAGTCTTACACATTCATAAAACTGCTTTAAAAGTTTTTTAGGGTCCTGCAGAACAATATCTAAGCACCCAAACACTCAATTAACATCACAAGAACATGGTAAGGGCAAATGCCCAAAAAAAGTGCAAAAATCAAAGAACTTATTAAACGTACACAACAACAAAAACTAAACCACAGATAGCAGTACTACCAACTCTGTTCTCATTGGCAAGCTGATTTTTCAGTGTCTGAGTTCTTGGTGCTAACTGATTTTTACCCATCAGGTTTGACACAACTGATTTAGTTCCATACATCACCATAAAATTGACCCTTTAAGTCCAAAAGAGAATAATTTGTGTTGGGCTCCAGTTAGTTTGTTAAACTTGGACCCAATGAAGTTAAACCCTACCCTCGGTTAAGGTACTACACACGCAATGTCTCAATGCAAACACTTTTTTCACCTGGTTTGTTGGTGTCTCTAAGTACACCTACACAATCCTTCTTTAAATGCAGTACTGTAGTATATAATATACTACTGATAACGGCTGCTTGCATAGTCGCATGCGCACATTCACTTGACATACAGTTCTGACAGTGTGAGCACACATCTAATGGCTTCCTCTCACAGAATGTCCTTAAGCAAATATAATTATGTCCCACAGTTTGCTCAATAGCCACAAAGCCTCATAAAGCTGTCAGGATCAATCAGCACCATGTCTTCCAGCCACCATAGTCTCTTGCTCAGTTTACACATTCTTTAGCCTCTTTATCCCCAGTGCGACTTGATACTAACTCATAGAAAATCGAAGGTTCAACACACTCATATAGGATGGTGTTTGATGATGGAAATGACTTCTGCTAAAGCTGAAATATGACACAACTTGGACTTGGTCATAATGCAGTGGTTCTCAAACCTTTTTCACCAAGTACCACCTCAGAAGAAAACGTGGCTCCCCATGTCCCACCATAATGAGCAATATTTAATTTCAGTAGTGTAGTAGGCCCAAGTATTCATTAAAAACTAATTGTTTAACAAGTATATATAATATTTTTAACCACTGTAACATTAAATACAATTACAACATTAACAGTGTATTGAATATAGGAAAATAAAACATCCATCCCATTTCTTCCGCTTATCCGAAGCCCAGACTTCCCTCTCCCCAGCCACTTCGTCCAGCTCTTCCCGGGGGATCCCGAGGCGTTCCCATGCCAGCCGGGAGACATAGTCTTCCCAACGTGTCCTGGGTCTTCCCCGTGGCCTCCTACCGGTTGGACGTGCCCTGAACACCTCCCAAGGGAGGCGTTCGGGTGGCATCCTGACCAGATGCTCGAACTATCTCATCTGGCTCCTCTTGATGTGGAGGAGCAGCGGCTTTACTTTGAGCTCCCCCCGGATGGCAGAGCTTCTCCCCCTATCTCTAAGGGAGAGCCTCGCCACCCGGCGAAGGAAACTCATTTCGGCCGCTTTTACCCGTGATCTTGTCCTTTTAACCCAAAGCTCATGACCATAGGTGAGAATGGGAATGTAGATCGACCAGTAAATAGAGAACTTTGCCTTCCGGCTCATCTCCTTCACCACAACCGGTCGATACAGTGTCCGCATTACTGAATACGCCGCACCGATGCGTCTGTCGATCTCACGATCCACTCTTCCCTCACTCGTGAACAAAACTCTTAGGTACTTGAACTTCATTTTCCTACCCCAAGTGGAGGAAAATAGAACAATGGACTTTAATCAAGTGATTCTTTGGCAAACCACTTGATGAACCCTGCATACTACTAGTGGTACACCTACCATAGTTTGAGAATCCCTCTTATACTGTGTACATTTATTCATTCATACATACATATATACATATACAAATATATTTACATATATACATATATAATGTACATAGACTTATATACAGTATATATACACATGTACATATATACACATTTTCATACATATATGCATATATACATACATATACACATCTATACACATACATATATATACACATTTACATATATATATGTATATATATACATATACATATATATACACATATATAAACACACACATATTTATACATACACATATACAGTATATATGCACAAATATATATATATATATATACATATATATATATATATATATATATATATATATATATATATATATACACACACACACACACACATATATATATATATATGTGATTTATATTTATATAGCGCTTTTCTCTAGTGACTCAAAGCGCTTTACATAGTGAAACCCAATATCTAAGTTACATTTAAACCAGTATGGGTGGCACTGGGAGCAGGTGGTTAAAGTGTCTTGCCCAAGGACACAACGGCAGTGACTAGGATGGCGGAAGCGGGAATCGAACCTGCAACCCTCAAGTTGCTGGCACGGCCGCTCTACCAACCGAGCTATGCCCCCGTATATATATATATATATATATATATATGTATATATATATATATACTGTATGAATATACATATATATACATATATACACATATATATAGACATACATATATATACATATATAGATACGTATATACATATATATGTATATATATATATATATAATATATACAAATATATGTACATATATATGTATATATATATGCCTCAAAAGTATTTCATTGAATACAATTCCATTATATTACTGAATGTGTTTTTCAATGCTGGTCTTCAGATTTGCTCTTCATATTCATAATTTTTCAGATTTTTTTTTTCTGCAGGGTCATTGTTCATTAACGTCAACCTTTTATATTTAATTGTGCTCACTTTCAACTTATTGGCAGTGTTTTGGCAAATAGAGGAGGGACTACGATTATGTGAAAACATTTCAAAGCAGACAGAATAGCGCGCCATTGTTGTTCTGTATATACTGTATATGTACAATACATACAGAACAAATACTGTACTTCCAATATATGGCAAATGATTGGTAACTGACGATCTGAGTCCCTTACATATACTGTGACTTACTGAAGATGCTGTACACTACATGCTCATTATTTCATTTTTTGATATGAAAACAAGGGATTGGTAGGATGTGTGGCTCTGTTGGTTAAGCAGTGGTGCCAGAAATTTGATGTTTCCAGGTTTGAGCTCCACTTTTGCCATCCGAGTCACTGCTGTTTTGTCCTTGGGCTACATACTTTACCCTCCTGCTCCCAGTGCCACCCACACTGGTTTAAATGTAATGTAAAATATGTAGATAATGGGTTTAACTATGTAAAGCGCGTTGAGTCTCTAGAGAAAAGCGCTATATAAACATAATTCACAAATTCTCTTTAACCTAACTTTCTGATGCCTGAGCAGTTCGAGCTGTACATCGAGTTGATAGCACAATGTCTAACGCTGACCCAGGCCCGAGCCATGAGCAGGAAAGCAGTAGCTTGGACACTTTAAGCCCAAACATAAAGTACAGTTCCCTTGTGAGGAAAAACAAACAAACAAAACTGTATGTATGTTAAAAGTATACTGACCATTAGTACTAAAGTATACATGGATTTGAGAGTAGAAGCTTTCTTCCATCGAACCAACAAAAGGTAAAACACACAAGACCTGCATCCATTCTGTATTTTGTCTTTCTGTGTCTGACTAACCCAGCGGAAGCCCGGAGAGCTAATGGTTTCAAGGTTTAGGTGTGTTGGACATGAAAATATAATAAAACATTTATTTCCCACCCCAGGACCTACAAGTGGCAACAGTTTCCGCTTTGCTCTCCATTAAACAATGAAACTCGCCACTGGCTGCACCACCTGGGCACATAAAACAAATCAGCACCATATTTTTTCACTTTTCCTTCTCGCTCTGTCTCTCTGTCTTTTCTCTGACGCTCGTTGTTATAAACCTACAAAGCATTCAAGCTATTCATTGGGGGACTCTTTTGTGGTTTTATATGAGAAGTATTATGCATTTGTCACTGTAATAAAATGTATACAACCGTGACTTGCGGTCTTCTGTAGATGCTTGTGCAAAATTAATTGTATCTGTGTCATCTGCATGCTATGTAAACTATTCCCATGGCTGACTGCATCTTCCTATAGCAACTATGCAAGCAGATCCAGGGTTAAAGTTGTGTCATACTGCTATTGTGCTCACTGTGAACCATTTTCCACAACTAATTGTGCATTTTGTTGCCCTTAAAGGGGAACATTATGACCAGACCTATGTAAGCGTCAATATACACCTTGATGTTGCAGATAAAAGACCATATGTTTTTTTAACCGATTTCCGTACTCTAAAAGGGTGAATTTGGCGATTTAAACGCCTTTCAATTGTTCGCTGTTGGAGCGATGACCTTTCACCCGTGACGTTACAATGGGAAGCAAGCCACCATTTTCTCAAACACATTACAAACACCGAGTCAAATCAGCTCTGTTATTTTCCGTTTTTTCGACTGTTTTCCGTACCTTGGAGACATCATGCCTCGTCGGTGTGTTGTCGAAGGGTGTAACAACACGATCAGGGACGGATTCAAGTTGTCTTACGTGGACTTCTGCCATTTCTGCCATGTTAGCATTGATTAGCATGCCGTGCTAATCGATGCTAACATGGCAGAAATGGCACGAATGCTTGGATATCCTGCGACACTCAAAGCAGATGCATTTCCAACGATAAAGTCAACGAAATCACAAAGGTGAGTTTTGTTGATGTTATTGACTTATGTGCTAATCAGACATATTTGGTCACGGCATGACTGCCAGCTAATCGATGCTAACATGCTATTTAGGCTAGCTGTATGTACATTTGTAGCTATATTTGCATCCAGCCTTTCCCTCCACCCACATTTAATGCCAAACAAACACTTACCAGTCGATGGATTTAAGTTGCTTCAGTGGTCAAAAGATGCAATCGTTGGTTAGAAGGCGATCGCCGAATTGCTTCAATTGCTATTCGCTCAATAGCTTCAGTTTCTTCTTCAATTTCGTTTTCGCTATCTGCCTCCACACTCCAACCATCTGTTTCAATACATGTGTAATCTGTTGAATCGCTTTGGCCGCTAAAATCCGAGTCAAAATCCGAGCTAATGTCGCTATATCTTGCTGTTCTATCCGCCATGTTTGCTTGTATTGGCATCACGCAGTGACGTCACAGAAAAATGCAGGGGTGGATTTACAGATAGAGAAAATCAGGCACTTTAAAGCCTTTTTTCGGGATATTCCATGATGGGTACAATTTTGAAAAAAAACTTTGAAAAATAAAATAAGCCACTGGGAACTGATTTTTATTGGTTTTAACCCTTCTGACATTGTGATCATGTTCCCCTTCAAAGGGAAACTGCACTTTTTCTTTGGGCAATTTTGCTTATCGTTCACAAGCATTATGAAAGACATGATGTATATATATATATATATATACATATATATATATATATTTTTTTTTTTAATACATTCTAACTCGTAAATAAACATATATAAAAGTACACTGACGGTGGAGCCAATGTGTGGCCCTATATTCCGCACATAAAACCCAATAAATTACTCAAAATTTACATTTAGTGGCTTGAATATTAACCAAGTATCAGTGATATTGTAAATATAAGTGCTAACGCAGACAAACTCTTTATAGCGGCTCAGTCATCACGAGGTTGTGTGCCATTGTGGAATCCTTACTTGTCAATCAATCAATCAATCAAAGTTGATTTGTATAGCCCTAAATCACGAGTATCTCAAAGGGCTGCACAAGCCACAATGAGATCCTTGGCTTAGATCCCACATCAGGGCAAGAAAAAACTCAACCCAATGGGATAACAATGAAAAACCATGGTGCAATGGACGTCGAGTGGATTTAGTTAATAGTGTGAGAGTCCAGTCCATAGTGGGACCAGCAGGGGATCATTTTGAATGGAGACAAGAAAGCAGCACAGAGATGTCCCTAACTGATGCACAGATGAGTGGTCCACCCTGGGTCCCGACTTTAGACAGCTAGCGCAGAATCAGTGGTCACCTAAAACCAATCAATCTTTATTCCAGATCATAAACTATGCCTCTCACCTCGATAGTAGAAAGATGGAGATGTATTTCGACATGTTGGTACACTCTTGGCCCTTTTCCACTGCAGGAACTTTTTAAGGAACTTTACCCTGGTAAATAAAGTTCCCCCTGGGTTTCCATCAAAAACTACCTGGATAGATTTAGTTCTTCATGAACTTTTCAAAGCTATCCTGAACCTTTCTGGGGGCGGTCGGTGCTGTCAAATGCTGATTGGTTACTTATTTTTTAAACACGTGACCGCCATTGCGGAGTATACCAAGACAACTTGGTTATTTCTAATCAATATCTAGTACAACAGACTTGACAATGAAGAGAAAAAACTATGAAAGGAACTTTCGACTTGTAGCAACTTTTGTGATGCATCCTTGTGCTGAGGAACGCTGATTAGCGGAACTCTCTTGCAGTGTTTTTACACAGCCATAGTTTTTGTTGTTTATTACTTTCAAAAACCTAATTTCGATACGCAAAGCTACAAGACGAGGACGGACTCTTTTAAACGTATTCACGGACGAGGATGTAGCCGGACTCGAAGCAATGACCTCAGCTGCGTACTACTCTGACTTTGTTGGATAGATGTGGAAGGAGGCAGTACACAGGTGGAATGAAGGTACATGGCACTAATTATTAACTAATTACTTTGTTACATGTTGTAAAAGTAGCCAGTGACACTTTATTTGTGTAATTAGTAGCCTCAACCCGAGTAAACAGAATGCTAAGGCTAACAAGCTAACGTTAAAGCCGGTGTGTTGACTTTGTCGGCGTGGGATAAACACTGACATTTATTATTTATATATTGTTATAAATATATGGCCCTTACTGACAGGACGACTTTCTGACTGTTGGACACTGCACACAAAAGCCTGACTTTATATGAACAATTTGGTACACTTTATTTTTTAAATCATATTGTTTTGTATTCCATTTACTTACTTTTAGTAAAATAACTTTGACCTAATATTGTCCGTTTATTTACATGGTATGAATGTAGAAATATACTAAAGCATTCCTCCATACGTCATCAGTCTGATTTGTATAAACAACCCTGAACTGAAAAATGCTGTTATGTTTCTACTGGGGAAGGAGACGGTACAGCACCGGGATGTCAAGTTCAATAGGTTTATTGAAGACTTGATGATTACGTGGAGTGTGTATGCTACTATGTGTCTGCATGAATGGCTATATGTTGAATTACCATATGTGAATACCGTGAGGGTTGTTGAGGTGCGTGTTGGATGAACAGCATCCAAATCCGGATGGGAACAAGCCAGAGGAAGTCCAAAGTCCTAAGGGGGTCAAAGGCAGGAGAGCGGGTCTAAAGTCCAAAACGAGGTTGAGGATCCGGGAAGGCAAAATGGGGCCAGGAAGGAAACAGCGGTGGTGACACGAGCACTGTGGGAAGAGCAGGAGAAACAGGGATCAGGGAAACAAAAGGGCACAAGGAAAATAGGCAACGAGCAAGATCAGTAGGTAGTCAGAGACACGCAGGTTACGAGGAGTAGTTTACGTTCCGAAATCGTTGAGTCAGCGTCGGCCATCTTTATACTGTTGCCTTTCATCAACATTAGGTGTGTCAGGCGTGGGATGTCGCCGGTTGCGGCGGAAAGTGGGCGCAGTCTGCTTGATGAGCGCGGGGGCATGTCTGGTGTTTCCAGCGGAGCCTCTGTGTGCTCCCGCAGTACAAATGCAGTGGAAACACAAACCACACAATTCTACAGGAACCCACAGATCCTAAACTTTTGGTGGAAAAGGACCTATTGACACCCAGTTTAGACTAGACAACACAAAAATCTTCTTATTCTAAATGGTAATATATTAACGTCCAAGCAGCCGGCATCCTGATGACAGCAGACCTTGTACAGTAAGTCATGTTTTAGTATTATTTTCAGGTCTCCCCATGTCTAGCATTAAAAGATTACAGTTGGTAAAAAATGCGGCTGCTAGACTTTTGACAAGAACAAGAAAGTTTGATCACATTACGCCTGTACTGGCTCACCTGCACTGGCTTCCTGTGCACTTAAGATGTGACTTCAAGGTTTTACTACTTACGTATAAAATACTACACGGTCTAGCTCCAGCCTATCTTGCCGATTGTATTGTACCATATGTCCCGGCAAGAAACCTGCATTCAAAGGACTCCGGCTTATTAGTGATTCCCAAAGCCCCAAAAAAGTCTGCGGGCTATAGAGCGTTTTCCATTCGGGCTCCAGTACTCTGGAATGCTCTCCCGGTAACAGTTTGAGATGCTAACTCAGTAGAAGCATTTAAGTCTCACCTTAAAACTCATTTGTATACTCTAGCCTTTAGATAGACTCCCTTTTTAGACCAGTTGATAAGCCGTTTCTTTTCTTTCTCTCCTATGTCCCACTCTCCCTTGTGGAGGGGGTCCGATCCGATGGCCATGGATGAAGTACTGGCTGTCCAGAGTCGGGACCCAGGATGAACCGCTTGTCCAGAATTGGGACCCAGGATGGAACGCTTGTCCAGAGTCGGGACCCAGGATGGACCGCTCGCCTGTGTATCGGCTTGGACATCTCTGCGCTGCTGATCCGCCTCCGCTTGGGACGGTTTCCTGCTGGCTCCGCTGTGGACAGGACTCTCGCTGCTGTGTTGGATCCGCTTTGGACTGGAGTGTCGCGGCTGTGTTGGATCCACTATGGATTGAACTTTCACAGTATCATGTTAGACCCGCTCGACATCCATTGCTTTCGGTCCCCTAGAGGGGGGGGGGGGATTGCCCACATATGTGGTCCTCTCCAAGGTTTCTCATAGTCATCATGGTCGACGTCCCACTGGGTGTGAGTTTTCCTTGCCCTTATGTGGGCCTACCGATGATGTTGTAGTGGTTTGTGTTGTGGTTTGTGCAGCCCTTTGAGACACCAGTGATTTAGGGCTATATAAATGAACATTGATTGATTGATTATGTTTGTTGGCTCTCAAAGTCTGCAGTGAGTAGTAATTAGTGATGTTAAAACAAAAGCGAATGTTGTCATAAGTTTTTTAATTTACTGGTAATATATGTTTAATGCGTATGTTTAAAATGAGCAAAATACGTTAATATTAAATGTGTATTATAAATAACATTATGAGTACATCATGTATATAAAACCTTAATGGAGGTGTTTGGATGTTTTTAAGGGCTTTTTAGGCAGAATAGAGCGGCTTTCATAAGCTCCATTGTAAGCAGACATTTGATCGCAATTATTTACTATTTAGAATGCATTAAAAAATATCCATTAGTCATTTCTTTCATATTGATTGTGATAGGTAGAATTCCAATAATTAGTGCAGCTCCCCTTTACGTTGACAATATTTTATCCCCCATGACAAAAGTAACATTTCATTGTTATGTACATTTATATGAAGAAAGAATGAGGGTCAAAGGAAAAATCTTATTTTCCTTTAAAGACGCAATGAAGCTATGAAGTGTGTTTTATTCGATTGCTCCATTCATTGGTAGATAATTAAAATGAACAATAGCTGCAGCCCTAATGTATGTGTGGCTCAGATGATAGAGTGGCCATGCCAGCAACTTGAGGGTTTCCAGGTTCGATTTCAGCGTGCGGCCTCATATTTATTTACTAGCAAGCTGGTCTCGCTTTGTTCTACATTTTTAATTCTAAGAGAGACAAAACTCAAATACAATTTGAAAATCCAAGAACATATTTTAAAGACTTGGTCTTCACTTGTTTGAATAAATTAATTTATTTCTTTACTTCGCTTCTTATAACTTTCAGAAAGACAATTTTACAGAAAAAATACAACTTTAAAAACGATTTTAGGATTTTTAAACACATATACCTTTTTACCTTTTAAGTTCCTTCCTCTTCTTTCCTGATAATTTAAATCAATGTTCAAGTATTTTTTTTTTTATTGTAAAGAATAATAACTATATTTTTAATTTAATTCTTCATTTTAGCTTCTGTTTTTTCAACGAAGAATATTTGTGAAATATTTCTTCAAACTTAATATAATTAAAATTCCCAAAAATTATTTTGGCAAATCTAGAAAATCTTTAAAATCAAATCTAAATCTTATTTCAAAGTCTTTTGAATTTCTTTTAAAATGTTTGTTCTGGAAAATGTTGAAGAAATAATGATTTGTCTTTGTTAGAAACATAGCTTGGTCCAATTTGTTATATTTTTTAACAAAGTGCAGATTGGATTTTAACCTATTTAAAACATGTCATTAACATTCTAAAATGAATCTTAATCAGGAAAAATTATTAATGATGTTCCATCAATTCTTTTTAAAATTTTTTCAAAAAGATTCGAATTAGCTAGTTTTTCTCTTGAATTTTAAAGTCGATTTGAAGATAAACTATGTTTCAAAATTAAATTTTTATCATTTTCCTGTTTTCTTCTCTTTTAAACCGTTCAATTAAGTGTTTTTTTCATCATTTATTCTCTACAAAAAACTTTCTGTAAAAGGAAAAAAAATGTACGACTGAATGACAGACAGAAATATCCATTTTATAAATATATATATATATATATATATATATATATATATATATATATATATATATATATATATATATATATATTTATTAAAGGTAAATTGAGCAAATTGGCTATTTCTGGCAATTTATTTAAGTGTATCAAATTTATAACCCTTCGCATTAATCAGTACCCAAGAAGTAGCTCTTGGTTTCACAAAGGTTGGTGACCCCTGTGCTAGAGAATAGGAAATCACTGTCAACCCGTTTTTAACTGGGTCAGGTTCCATTGATTGTAACACAACTGTTGCTTTTAATCCTTCCTGTTAATAAATTAAAATGAAAAACATGTTGGCAAACAGAAACAGGCATACGTCAACCAACCCAGCATATGAAACCCTGCACAAGAAAAAGGTAGGCCAGGCTTGCATTGCCTTATCTCAGGTTTATGTCCTGTATTTGATCAGACATTGAAAAATTCTGCAAGTAATAGGTTTAAAGCAATTGGAATCATACAGAAAATACATTGACAATATTCATATATATTTACAATATGGATGGATGGACAAATGGATGGATTTACAACATATACAGTATATAAACTTTGAAAAGTCTTTCACGCGCACGCACAAACACAAACACACACATATATATATATATATATATATATATATATATATATTATATATATATATACAGAGAGAGAGAGAGAGACAAACATACATATACACACACATATACATGCACATACATATAAGATAGGATAGGATAGGGTAGGTCTTTATTGTCAAGTAAAACGAAACTTTGTTTTCAGCACAAACCCGTTCAAGATTAGACAAACAAACAGTGTACAGGGTTAGAGAACAAGAACGCTGATGAGTCGCCACAAGGCGCCCCGTAAAAGATGGGAAAAAGGTCAAACGCTGGGGAAGGATGAGTAAAAAAATACAATCTAGATTGGGCTCCTAAGGGGGCCCAGTCTGGAGTGGGAAAAAACCTCCATAGCAAAGCACATATACATATTACAATAGACATCTCGAGATATATATATATATATATATATATATATCAATCAATCAATCAATGTTTACTTATATAGCCCTAAATCACTAGTGTCTCAAAGGGCTGCACAAACCACTATGACATCCTCGGTAGGCCCACATAAGGGTAAGGAAAACTCACACCCAGTTGGACGTCGGTGACAATGATGACTATGAGAACCTTGGATATAACCTTATATATATATATACACACACACACACACACACACATGACAAGAAGCAGTCCATCTACAATTTTTTTTTGTTTTACAGCTGAAGGTGCGCTCATTGGAGAAAGGCTGCACTTACTCTTCTCAAGTTGTAAAAAATCCATACCTAAGAAGTTTCTTTCATTTTATTAACATATATATATATATATATATATATATATATATATATATATTATGTGAAAAAAATCAAGAGGATATCAAAACACATCAATTGAATTCGTTTTAATAAGCCCTTTAAATCTTCTAGCAGCTGAAACATTCCAAAAGAATGTTACTGAATAATATTTTTTTATTTGTGACCGTCCAAAATGTTGACACACACGTAAGACACGGGATTCTGGACTGTCTGAGCAGCGCGAGCACTGATCCTGCAGCCGTGTGTGAAACTGTCAGTTTGCGCGTCCTTCTCACACGTGCAAAATAAAATGCAAAATAGTGCTCGCAAAACGGTGAGGAGTGTTGATAGATCACATTTCACTTGCTAAATAATTATATTTGCATCTTTTTCCAGTTTTATGGCTGTTTAGGTGATTAGCATTTATTTTGCATAGTAAAATATTTATTAAAGACCGAGACACCAAATGAATCGCACGCCTTAGTCTGCTCACTTAACAGACGCAATCCACTCTGCACACCTTTAGTAGATCAGCTTTGCACTTGCAGTCAAGTTTGCATGTGTTTTAGTACATGTGTAAACCTTTAGAAAATCAGGCCCTTAGTCCTTTCCTAATAGCTACCCGTCTCTTTTTTTTTTTTCTAATATTAGTTTATCCAGCTAGTATTTTTCAAAAATTAGGAGAGAAGTATGGCCTTTAAATATTGTTTGCGAATATTTTTTATTGATTAATGTGCAAAAAAATTAAGAAATGTGGTTTCATTTCTTTTGGGCAAATGTACAGATCATTTTGGCACGCACGCACAGAGTCATTGAGACATAATAAATCAAAGTCAACAGATACTGCAGCCCACCAGTGCAGGAATGCAAGAGGTAAAAGGCTAATCCAACAGCAACGACATGTTGCGATTCAAGCTCAAGTCCCTTTCCCATGAGACCACCAAACGCTACACCAATCCTGCAATTAAATAGCAATAGTTCCTGAAAATGTGAAAAGTTGATTCAAGAAAGAGTAGACTTGGGCGATGAAAGAAATACCCTCCCTGCCTTTTCATTCTTTATCTCCACCCTGAGCTCAGTATGAATTTCAACTTCATTGTCCAAGTAAAAGTGAATGAAAGAAAGGTCGCATGAATGAGGCAGTTGGGGAGGGGAGAGGATGTGTTCCTTCATGTATTTGCATTCCAAATGTCTTGTCAATCGAACATATAAATGTTGCCATTGACTGACACTAAATTAACTTACCGTATTTTACACACTATAAGGCGCACCGGATTAGGATAGGATAGGATAGGTCTTTATTGTCATTGCACAAGTACAACAAAACTTTTTTTCACCACAAACCTGTTCAAGATTAGACAAACAAACAGTGTACAGGGTTACAGAACAAGAACGCTGATGAGTCGCCATAAGGCGCCCCGTAAAAGATGGGAAAAAGGTAAACGCTGGGGAAGGATGAGTAAAAAAATACAATCTAGACCGGGCTCCTAAAGGGGCCCAGTCTGGAGTGGGAAAAAACCTCCATAGCAAAGCACATATACATATTACAACATACATCTCGAAATATCTAGCAACAGAGGGAAGGTAGTTCAAGGTCATGGTGGTAGGCCGCAGCTCTTCAGGCGCTGACCATCCATTCCTCACCCCTACGGGATTTGCGTCGAGGGTGTGGGTTGGGGGGAGGAGGGGAGGGTGTATGTGTGGCGTATAATTTTGGGGATGTGTGTGTGTGTGTGTGTGTGTGTGTGTAAGCCCGCAGTCTGTCTCTGTTCCGCGGCCTTGATGTATTGTGCAGTCGCTAGTCCAAAGTCAACAACAACAGGTTTGTGTCCATGAGAGACAAGAAGGGAGTTTGTTGTGTCTTCATTGCAGTGACCTTCGGGAGAGTCTCGAAGCCAGGGAAACAATCCAAGTTAGAATGATTTTGTATGCGAGTGAAAATAAAATGTGCTTTTCACCCTAAATTGTCTGTGAATGGTCCTCAAAAACTGCGGGGTAGATAGTCCGATGTAATCCACAGTTCTTCCCGCATCCTCCAATCCTTTGTGGCAGCTTTGGGGTACTTTGAAGACTGCCAGCAACTTCCAATTTGTCGACAAACGCTTACTTCAATCAGCAGATGTCATGTTGTCATAATTCCGAATAGGTGGATATCTTCACGTCCTCGACAGAAAAGGGTCGCCAGGCACGCGGCACTCCTTCTTCTCCCAAGAGTCCGTTGTGTGTCCAGCAACAACCGCTTTGTCACGACAGCAGGTTCCCCCAAACCCAAGATCTTGTCAATTTTGTTGAGGCCAGTTAAATAGTTCCAATGTTTAGATTTGGAGAGCAGTTCAAAAAGAGGCAACAAGAAAGTTAAGACAAGACAAAACAAAGAAGCAAGCAGGAGAGATAAGGGAGAGGAAAGGGGAGCGTCCAACCTCGGTGAGTGCCATAGAAAAGACGCTACAGTAGAGGCTGGGGTTACGTTATGCATCCCGTAGTTGCGAGACCTGTTGTGGCTTAATATTGGTCCATATATAAGGTGCACCGGATTATAAGGCGCACTGTCAGCTTTTGAGAAAATTGGAGGTTTTTAGGCGCGCCTTATAGTGCAGAAAATACGGTACATGTTTTTTTTTTTACTTTTTTCAACAACAGTCCTTTGAATCAGTGTTTTTCAACCACTGTGCCGTGCCGTGAGATACAGTCTGGTGTGCCGTGGGAGATTATGTAATTTCACCTAATTGGGTTAAAACAATTTTTTGCAAACCACTAATTATAATCGGCAAATAATGTGACGTTGTTGAGTGTCGGTGCTGTGTAGAGTAGTAACCCTGTTATACTCTTCCATATCAGTAGGTGGCAGAAGGTAGCTAATTGCTTTGTAGATGTTGGGAACATGGTTTGTCATGATCTCAATGTGCGGGAGGCAGGGTGCAGGTAAAAAGGTATATACGCTGAAACCAAAAATTAAGAAAAATCAGTGAAGCTTAGGGATGTCTGCAAAACGAAACTAAAACTGAACTTGCTGCAAAGTAAACGAAAAACCGAATGCTGGACGACAGCACATACTTACGGCGCGTGATGCAGACGGCGTCCACAGAGTACATCCGTACATGACAATCGGCAATCTCCCCACAAAGAAGGATAGCGTACGCACATCTTAAATATTCTTGATTGCGAAAACAAAGCAGGTGCAAATAACTACCACAAGAAAATACCAGCAAAACAAGAAAAGCCAACCAAATAGGAGCACAACACAAGAACTAAAGCACGACACACAGGAAAATCTCAAAAACATCAAAATTTGTCACAACGTGATGTGACAGGTTGTGACAGTACTTTGAGACATGAGTTACAGTGAAGCATGGTTAGTTATTGTTTGAATTCATATCCAACAATTGCGAGAACCACTTTTTACCGTCAATATCGGCTACTGAGTTTCATTTTTCAAAGATTTCCGCTGGTTGTTTGCCTCGGGATTTTATCAATGGATAAAATGTACTTTGGGTCAGAAAAAGTTGAAAAACATTGCTTTAAGTTATTAACGCAGATATGATTTAAGCAAACAAAAATCAAACGAAAATGATGCCTTGTATGATCTTTTTGGTATTGTCGTTTGTGCAGTGTAACTGGATAATGTAAAAACAAGTTTCTCTTTTCCACTGCACAAGATCATATGTGTTATATCAACCTCCCCGACTCTGTTAACCCGGTGACCTCATAACTCGACAAAGGCAGACGGCTGTACGGGCAGTATCATGCTCGGATCCTCCAGGGTCAAAAAGGGCATCGCTCTGATCTCTGACCCCAAAACGAGGCCCCATAGTCAAAGGAAATCCCTCAGGCCTGAGGTGGATAATAGGATGTCCAGGAAAGACATGGATTGTCTGTGGGTGTGTATTGCCTGACTTTTGTGTTACAGAGTTCAAGAACCTCCCAACACAAGCACAGACACTCTCACAAGAAGGTCTGTGAGGTTAATTACAGTTATACACGAACGAGGAGGGGTCACCTTTGTCACAAGAATGAGGGAAACTGCAGAAACTCTATATGTAGTGAAAGGTGTGTGTGTGTGTGTGTGTGTGTGTGTGTGCGCACATGTGCATGCATTGTGTGTTTGGTTGTTATGTCTAGGACTGAAGAGCTTCTATGACCTCCCTGGACATCTTCAAGCCTGTTAGAAAACACACACACACGCACGCATGCACACACACACACACACACACATACACACATTGACATTCTTATATTTGTTACCTTCCTGAGACCTCTGAAAAATGCCTACCTCTTTAGGACCACTCTTTCCAGATCTATAAAGATTTGTGTTTACAACATTAATAATATATACAAACTATTTAAATATAAACAAGGTAAACTCTTAGTAATTTCTATTTTATTTTTTTTTGTAATTTGTTTTTAATCTTCATTATTTACTTCAAGTTATTACAGTATGTCCCTGTATACATACCGTATTTTTCGGAGTATAAGTCGCACCGGCCGAAAATGCATAATAAAGAAGAAAAAAACATAAATATGTCGCACTGCAGTATAAATCGCATATTGGGGGGAAATTTATTTGATAAAATCCAACACCAAGAATAGACATTTGAAAGGCAATTTAAAATAAATAAAGAATAGTGAACAACAGGCTGAATAATTGTACTTATATGACGCATAAATAACCAACTGAGAAGGTGCCGGGTATGTTAACGTAACATATTATTGTAAGAGTCATTCAAATAACTATAACATATAGAACATGCAATACGTTTACCAAACAATCTGTCACTCCTAATCGATAAATCCGATGAAATCTTCTTCCTCGATGTCGCTTCTAAACAACTCTGCCAACTCCAAAGGTATGCGCCGCTTCCTTTTGTCGTTTTCTGCTGCATATTTCACTACGTCCAGCTTGTAATCTGCAGTACATGATTTCCTTTTCGGTGCCATTTTTGTTCAGCCCTTCTCAGTTTTTATAAGTTACCGCCAGTGATTAAATTATTTATTTTAACAGCTATGGCAGTAGCATATAGCAGTTAGCATTCCATGACCCACAATGCACTTCTGACATGACCCTCCCCCGCCAAATTCTTATTGGTTGACGTGTGTGTGACGACGATTGCTGACATTTTCTTCGTCTCTTCCGCGAATGAGATAAATAATGTTATTTAAAATTTTACAGTAATGTGTCAAAAATTTCACACATAAGTCGCTCCGGAGTATATGTCGCACCCCCGACCAAACTGTGAAAAAAAACTGTGACTTATAGTCTGAAAAATACTGTATTTTTTTTAGTTATTCATTCTTGTCTAATGGGGCTCATTTAAATTTCTTACACACACTTGTTATTTCATATGTTGACCAGAAGGGGAGCACTTTTAAAACCAACAAACTGTAATTGGAAAAATCCCTCCTTTTTTGGGGCCACCATAAATTTTGATAGATTTCACCACCAGGGGTGCAAATGAGACATTCTCTTTTAGATGCAATGGTTTTTCCATATTGGCACCATGGTTTTGGTCCTAACTTGTTCATCTGTCCTCATATGGGAGGTACTTTTCCTTGTTGATGTCTCAAGAAGTAGAAATACAAGAACACACACACGCACACACACACACACACACACACACACACACACACACACACACACACACACACACACACACACACACACACACACACACACACACACACACACAATAGTCCTTTATCCTAACATTTAATCTCAGCAAACCACTTCCTTGGTGCATATTTGTGTCTGTGAAAGGGGAAAGGTCACCATGCAGTAGAGGGTCGAGTTCCACATGACTCAACACCTTTGTTGCTCGCTGCAGGTCGGGGAAGCCGACGAGTCTGTGTGAGGGATCAAGTAGGCTGTGTTTTGTATGTTGTGTCTAGATCAATTCCCCTCCCACTACGTTCAACCAAAGGTTTGATCTCGACTGAAAGCTGCTTGATCTCCTGACAAGCTTCATGTTGCATGATGCCACTGGTTAGGTTTTTAAAAAGGTCTGGGTTACTATTAGTAGTTCTTATACACACTTGCAAGTACATCGGTGACTCAGTTTTCTTTAGTAAACATTCCAAGAGGTCTGATGGTGACAGAGTCATACAAAAAATAAAGCAATTTTGCCAATAAGAAATAATATAAATCCTATTAATCCATTTCAGAAAACCAGAAATATAAACAAAAATACACTTTATAGAGAACAATCATAGTTTTATTTACAGGAAAAAATATTTTACATTGCAAATTAAAAAGAATAAAATACAATTTTAACCTCACTTTGAAGACTCTTGTTGAGAGGGACAGCATTTTTGGTATTTTCCTCCAAGTTCTTTCTAGAATTTAAAAATGTTAATCAAGTTTTTTTTTAATCAAAATGCTGGTACTTGCAACTTTTTTTGGCCCCATGGTGACCTATTTTACAGTCGTACTAAATAAATGTAGCAACATACATTGAAGCGAAAAGGGACATGTAGTGTGTTACTTAGCACAGAACTACAGAGTCAACCGATGATGACATCATAAAGGTGCGACGCAAATGGGGAAGAATGACTTCCTGGTGGGGAGTTGAGAGAAGGCTAACCTGCTCACATTTTGTAATTAAGTCACGTTGGACTCAACCAGTACATTAATAACAGGATAAGACTCAGTCACGAGTGATGTGTGGATCAATACTAAAAAATTGATACCGCTGATACCAGATTTTTATGTTCCAATGTTGATTCTCAAATCAAAATATCGAAACTTTTTAAACTTTAGTTCAGGTGTGTCTTAAGATTTCCACGAAATCTGCAAACTATAGTCAAAGTATGTTGTGGCAATATAGATTTTTTTTGTTTTAAAAAAATTTTGCTAAAAACAGATATTGTGACATCTTTGTGTTGTCGGTGATAAATATATTATTAATTACTGGTCATAATTAGAACATTTAAGCTTTTTCTCATTACTTACTGATTTTTTTGCTCTTTTGTTATTTTTTACATGTTTAGTGTTGCTTTTTCCCATGTAAAAATATAATAAAAATAATAATACGATGGGGTAACTTCATAAACTAGTGTGTCCAAAATTCTGCCTGAACGAATATTTTAAATTTATATTTTATATATATTTATATACACCTACTCAGTGGCCTAGTGGTTAGAGTGTCCGCCCTGAGATCGGTAGGTTGGGAGTTCAAACCCCGGCCGAGTCATACCAAAGACTATAAAAAAATGGGAGCCATTACCTCCCTGCTTGGCACTCAGCATCAAGGGATGGAATTGGGGGTTAAATCACCATGAATATAAATATAAAGCTGGAAGGGAGAGCATTTAACTTGTTTATGTGAGAGCATTTTACTTGTTTATGTGAGAGCATTGTACTTGTTTATGTGAGAGCATTTTAGTTGTTTATGTGAGAGCATTTTAGTTGTTTATGTGAGAGCATTTTAGTTGTTTATGTGAGAGCATTTCATTAGTTTATGAGAGCATTTCATTAGTGTATGTAAGAGCATTTCAGTAGTGTGTATAAGAGTGTTTCAGTATTGTGTGTGAGAGAAAAACATTTCAGTTGTTTATGTGAGAGCATTTCAGTAGTGTGTATAAGAGTGTTTCAGTAGTTTGTATAAGAGTGTTTCAGTGGTGTGTGTGAGAGAAAAACATTTCAGTTGTTTATGTGCTGGAACACAGGTGTCAGTGTCCACAGTCAAGCATGTTTTCGCATCGCCATGGATTGAGAGGCTACCATGCAAGAAGGAAGCCCTAGCTCCAGAAGCGACACCTTAAGTTTGGTGCTGATCACATGGACAAAGATAAGACTTTCTGGAGAAAAGTTCTGTGGTCAGATGAAACAAAAATTGAGCTGTTTGGCCACAATACCCAGCAATATGTTTGGAGGAGAAAATGGGAGGCCTTTAATCACAGGAACACCACACCTACCACCACACTTGGTGGTGGTAGTATTTTTCTCTGGGCCGGTTTTGCTGCCATTGGAACTGGTGCTTTATAGTGAGTAAATGGGACAATGTAAAGGGAGGATTACCTCCAAATTCTTCAGGACAACCTAAAATCATCAGCCCGGTAAGTGGTAAAAGGATGGCAAACATTTTTTTTAGCTGAACTGCACCAATTTTTTCAAGAGGAGTGGTCCAAAATTCAACCAGAAGCTTGCCAGAAGCTTTTGGATGGCGACCAAAAGCGCCTTATTACTGTGAAACTTGCCAAGGGACAGGTAGCCAAATATTAACACTTTTGACCCAGCAGATTTGGTCACATTTTCAGTAGACCCATAATAAATTCATAAAAGAACCAAACTTCATGAATGCTTTTGGAACGAACAAGTATGTGCTCCAATCACTCTATCACAAAAAAATAGGAGTTGTAGAAATTATTGGAAACTTAAGACAGCCATGACATTATGTTCTTTACAAGTGTATGTAAACTTTTGACCACGACTGTGTGTGTGTGTATATATACATATATATATATATATATATATATGTATATATATATATATATATATATATATATATACACATATATATATATATATATATATGTATATATACATATATATATATATATGTGTATATATATATATATATATATATATATATATATATATATATATATATATATATATAAATATATATATATATATATATATATATAAATATATATATATATATATATTATCCAGAGAATAGTGCTCGATACCGTGGTAGAGCGCAATATGTATGTGTGGGAAAAATCTCAAGACTATTTCATCTCTACAGAACTGTTTATGAGGTGTTCCCTCAATCATCAGGAGATGTATATATGTATATATATATATATATATATATATATATATATATATATATATATATATATATAATTTTTTTATTTATTTTTATTTATTTGAACCATATGTTTTAGAAATTAAAGTCTGAATTAGAGCCTATTCAGGATTTTAATGTACAGGACATATGTACTGTAGAGACCTTCTTAGATATCTTACCTGTCCACATACACACATTCAGTGCCTCGGAGCACTGTTATATACTGACCTGTTGTACTTGCCTACAAACATACACACACATTATCACACACCTTTTATCAACCGCACTTAAACCCAAAATGAGTGTTTAAAAAATATTTCGGATTCTGGGATGCTCTTTGCTTTTAAATGAGTGTAAACACACAGACACTGAAGGAAAAATAGATATGTCGCACGACGTGGCTCATCTGCATAAAATAAAGAATACTACAAGTACATGTGTGCCATTCATTCTGAGAATGGTTTGTGTGCTGAACTCACCGAGTCTTTACAAGATTTATGGCTTTAATCTCAGGCTGTTACACCACTGAAACCCCTGCCTCCCCACCCCAACAGACAATATGCAAGAATATGACAAGAATGCTAACCAAATTGTAGGCAGACATTTAAAAACAGATTTCTAATATGCATTGTTAGAACGGTACCATAAAAACGTTTTTTAATCACCTTGATCTAAGAGAAACTCAACGCATCAGCATATGTTCTGCATCATGTTTTGCTATCATCCACACAGTGAGACAAATAAATGACAACAAGATGACTGGTCTACTGGTGGGACAAACACCTTCATATAAACGTCCTTTAAGAAAAGCGATAAACTACTTAACTGTTATAACTACTATATCGGAATCTCTGTGATTTCCTGTGTACACTATTGTGTAGCTAAACAACAAATGAATGCACTTAAACTACATTCAACTGTCTCCGTATACTGTTTTTCTAGTTCTCCTAACATAGTTAGGAAACGGTTGTCACATCATAATGAAAATTAATAGTGAAAATATGGATAATATTGGCCGACTGTATTATAACTTTGGATGGGTACTAAATGCCGGTAGCATTCTGTGAGTACTACTGAATACAGTTTCAAGTAAATTCACCATAGCATATTTTGATATCTTTGTTTCAAGTGTGTCATGTTCGGGTGCAGACTCAGCACAGGCTCAAGCACTTGGCGGGCAAACGTGTGCATTCATAGCAGACTGCCTCATAGTAATGTTGCCATTGTCCATGCCAACAAAGTACTTGGGAATTGTTACTGTATTTTGAGGTGGCCAAAAAAGCACAACGTAATTCAAAAACAAGAGCACAAATACAAAAGCACCATATGAAATGCTGACAAACAACTGCACTTGGCCACAGCACCAATACAAACTCCACGACACATTTGTAAAATCAACACATTTGAAGTCAAGGAATGCTTTATAACTGGAAGAAGACAGCACTGCGACTATTACTGATGTGAGTGGCTTGAACATTTGACAACAAAAAATTAACGTATTGTTAGAGCCAAGTGTACCGTTGTTGCTATGTAACTGTGATGGTTTGAGGCTGGTACAAATAAACTGTGATGTTAATGTTCAGTTCAGTATTTCAAATATAATACAATATATCGAACAAATACAATTACAATGTAATGTGTCACATAATTCCAGTTGTTTCGTTACAGCATGTCCGAAAAGGAGTAGAAAGAAGCAGAGCCTATTTAAACCTACCCTTTTTCATATAATAGGAGTTTTATCCCATTTTTTGTTCTATTTGTAACAGAACAGTGAATAATAAATAAATAAACCCTAGGCAAGTGCAATATTAAATACATAATCCTCATTGTTTTTCTTTAAAAAGGGTTCAAGATGTGCATCATAATTGCTCTTCTTTGTACTTTGTGAACACTTGTAGTTTGAACAGTCTCTTAAATTGAATCATATCAGTGCTTTATTTGATTTCTTTGCTTAATCAATTCCATAATTTAACTCCACATACTGATATGCAAAAGGTCTTAAGTGTTAAGACTACAATTGTTTGTAAATGCACTAAGTTGTTGAAATTCAATATTTTTGATTCAATAAAGGTTTTTTTTTGATTGATTGAAACTTTTATTAGTAGATTGCACAGTTCAGTACACATTCCGTACAGTTGACCACTAAATGGTAACACCCAAATAAGTTTTTCAACTTGTTTAAGTCGGAGTCGACGTAAATCAACTCATGGTAAAAATATATACTAAGATCATAATACAGTTATCACACAAGTTAATCATCAGAGTATATACATTTAATTATTTACATTATGTACAATCCGGGGGGTGGGATGAGGAGGGTTTGGTTGATATCAGCACTTCAGTCATCAACAATTGCGTCATCAGAGAAATGGACATTGCAACAGTGTAGGTCTGACTTAGTAGGATATGTACAGCGAGCAGAGAACATAGTGAGTTCAGATAACATAAGAACAAGTATATACATTAGAAATACATTTGATTATTTACATTTGGTTATTTACAATCTGGGGAAATGGGATTTGAAGGGAGGAGGGTGTTAGTAAAGGGTTGAAGTTGCCTGGAGGTGTTGTTTTAGTGCGGTTTTGAAGGAGGATGGAGATGCACTTACTTTTACACCTGTTGGGATTGCATTCCACATTGATGTGGCATAGAAAGAGAATGAGTTAAGACCTTTGTTAGATCGGAATCTGGGTTTAACGTGGTTTGTGGAGCTCCCCCTGGTGTTGTGGTTATGATGGTCATTTACGTTAAGGAAGTACTTTGACATGTACTCCGGTATCAGGGAGGTGTAGCGGATTTTATAGACTAGGCTCAGTGCAATTTGTTATACTCTGTTTTTTATGCTCTTTATATACAATATTATGTATTATTCAAATTAATCTTTTTTGTAACAGGGTTAGTGACTTAAGTGCACATTTGTAGTTATTTCCCCATAATTCTCCACAATAACTCGATATGGTTGTGACGCTCGGGTCGCATGACAGCGATACTGGTGTGTTCACAAGATGCAGAAGACCGAGAATGTAACGTGCAGGTAAATAACTATTTAACGTATTGACAAAGACAAACAAAAGACAAATGCTGCTTAGAAGGGCACCAAAGCATAGAGATAGCTATGCAAAAATAAAAACAAAACTAAAAGGCTGCAAAACAACAAAACGGTATGCTGGAACACAGCAAAAACTCACGGCAGGAGGAAAGAGCATCCACACTAATGATTATTCAAAACAAAGTCCGACAAAAAATGCTAGCTCAGAGTCAATTTACATATACCCAATTGCTAACAGAAAGCAGGTGTGTGGATCAGTGTGGATCAGTACTCAGAGAAGGATGTGAAGTGGTTACGGAAAAACACCAGCACAACTGGACGTGCTACCAAAATAAAAGCGCAGGACAGGAACTAACACTAAACACAGAAAAACACTAACAAACGCAAAATAAAATACGACTTGGTGTAACCAGCCATAACAATGGTGACACTTGCGACCAGTAGAGAATATGGAGTGATTTTTGGTCCAGAACTCTTTTTGCTTTATTTATTATTGACGTGTTTCTTACTACTTTATGTTGTATATTTTTTACATGAATTTCGGTTTATTTTATAATCAATCATTATACCCCAAAATAAGTTTTTTTTTTTTTTTACCCTTTCAATGTCTATTCTGTTTATTTCTTGTATTATTATTATTTTTTTATTATGAGCTTCTGTGAGTTCTCCCCTGAACAAAACGCAGTGGTGTCAAACAACACTCCTTTGAGAACAAAAATGTACAGATTCTGGCGGGGAGGATGGATGGTACAAAAGAGGAGTGAGGGAAGCGATGTCAAGGTTGAAAAACCATCCCTGAACAGAGGAGGTGGTCTGCAACACCAACCATTCCTGACTTCGCAATTTAGGCTCCAACAAATAACATTAGTTTGAAACATTCTGGTCACAGGTGACCAGAATGCCATTTGCCCAGTTTGTTTACAACCGAATGGAATGCTTACGAGGGGGATTCTGACTATTTTGGACTGGTAGTAGTCGATCCACAGCGATTGTTCTGCCACACAATACCTCAATGCTGAATAGTGGAATTTACACTTCAACGACTGTCGTTGGCCTTGACAGTTATGATTGCTCGTTTGCATTAAGACAGTTGTTTTTCTGGCTATGATTGGTTTGACTTGGTTAGCTCCACAAACCAAGTCAAACCCAGATTCCGATGTAACAAATGTCTTAACTCATTCTCATTCTATGCCACATCAATATGGAATGCACTCTCAACACGTGTAAAATAAAGTGCATCTCTATCCTTCTTCAAAACTGCACTAAAAGAACACCTCCAGGCAGCAAAAACCCTAGCCCAACATTCCCCCACCCCCACAACATCCCACCTCCCAGACTGTAAATAATTCTATGTAAATAATCAAATGTATATACTTGTTCTTATGCTGAGCTCACTATGTTCACTGCTTGTTGTACATATCCTACGAAGTGAGACCTACACTGTTACAATGTCCATTTCTCAGATGATATAATGGATGACTAAAATAGGACGATGGCAACCGAACCTACCCCCCTCCCCCCGCCCCAACCCCCTCCACATCCCACCCCCCGGATTGTAAATAATGTAAATAATTCAATGTATATATTCTGATCAATCAATCAATCGATTCCTTTATTGTCATAACACTTAAGTCATACATGTCAACGAGATTTTGTTTGAGCTTTGTCTAGCGGCATAGAAACTAATTAATGTGCAGGTTGACCATAGTTTACAGTTTAGCATCGTCAAGAAGATCGCGAATAGAGGGGTATGGGGGTGGGAACAGTCAGATGTCTGATGGGTGTTACGTTGATGTTGCAGCAATGCAATGTCCAGAGCACAATTATTGAGGTGGTGAAGAGTAAAGGTAATAAGATGGTCCTGGGCCGCAAAGGGGCCGGCTGTTCATTTAGCAGTCTCACAGCCTGAGGATACAGACTGTGAGACATTCTGGTGGTCCTGGCGCGAATCGATCCATACCTCTTTCCAGAGGGTAGTAGGTTGAAGAGGCCATGTGCTGGGTGGTGTCTATCCTTCAGGATGTTGCGTACTCGCTTTGTACATGGCACTCATCTCTGGGAGTTTCGTCCTTGTAATTTTCCCCGCCATTTTAACCACTCGCTGGAGGGCCTGTTGGTTTGCTTTAGTGCAGCTGGCAAACCTCACTAAAATGCCGTGAGTTAGGACACTGCTGATGGCACTACTGTAAAAGTTTACCATTGATTTCTGCGGAATGTTTGCACATTTTAGTTTCCTTAAAAAAAAAAAAAAAAGAAGTTGTTGGGCCTTTCCGACTGTAAAAGCAGTGTTAATGTCCCAGCTTAGATCCTCTGTTTTAGTCACCCCTAAAAATTTGAATTGTTTGACCCTTTCTACGAGATTGTTATTGATAAAAAGTGGAGGGTGTTTTTTCTGCCCTTTCCTGCGAAAGTCTACAATTAGTTATTTGGTTTTGTTAGTGTTAAGAACCAAGTTGTTTTTAGCCCACCATGTAGCCAGATGTTGGACCTCTGCACTGTATGCTGTCTCATCGTTGTTGCTGATAAGCCCAAGCACCGTGGTTTCGTCGGCATATTTGACAGTGAGATTGGATGCTGAAGAGTGCTATGCAGTTACAGTATGTGTGAAGAAGGTGAAGAGCACAGGGCTTAGCACACAACCCTGTGGGGCACCGGTGTTGACGGTGAGCGTGGCAGATATGCGCTCGCCTATTTTCACATACTGTGTGCGATTCATTAAAAAGTTCAAAATCCAGATGCAGAGGAAGGTGTTCATACCAATGTTGTGAAACTTAGATCCGAGTCTGTTTGGCCTTATTGTGTTAAATGCTGAGCTGAAATCAACAAAGCGCAGTCTTGCATAAGTGTCCTTAAACTCAAGATGTTCCAAGAGTCTATGGATTACAATAGCGATGGTATCTTCGGTCGATCGGTTCTCCCGGTACACAAACGGATATGGGTCAAGGTCCTTTTTAATATGTTTCAATATCAGTCTCTCCAAGCATTTGGCAGGTATGGAGGTGAGTGCTACAGGTCTGTAGTCATTTAGGCATGAGATGTTGGCCTTTTGGGGATGGGAATTATTTCAGCTGTTTTAAAACAAGCAGGGACCCAGGATGTAGACAGTGACAGATTAAAAATGGAAAGAGATACATCTGTCAGTTCGTCCGTGAAGTGCTTGAGCACACGGCCCAGAACGCCATCAGGTCCAGCTGCTTTCCTTGGGTTGATGTTACGCAAGGTGAGTCTTATATATATATGTATATATATATATATATATATATATATATATATATATATATATATATATATATATATATATATATATATATATATATACACACTTAACCAGGGCACATCCAACCGGTAGAAGGCCTCGGGTAAGACCCAGGACACAGAGTGTGTCTCAGCTGGCCTGGGAATGTCTCAAGACCAGCCGGGTGGTGCTAGAAGACGTAGCCGGGAAAAGGGAATTCTGGGCCTCTCTGCTTAGGCTACTGCTCCCGTTAACCGAACTTGGATAAGCAGTAGCAGATGGATGGGCCACGACCCAAAAAAATACAGAACTTTAATTTTTTTAATCAATTTTCTCTCAGCTTTTTGCTAGGTTTTGCTATTCATTGCCTTGTTCCACTTGCATTTGCAGACCTCATATATTGTGTTTTGGTGCATTAGTACAGTTAGTGTTCACATTTACCTCACTGAGGCCTAGGCTCCGATTAGGGCCAAGACCGCCTGAGGTATGTTAGGTACGGGCCTGGTGTCAGTCACTCCTGCAAGTGCTTCCCTTTTCTTCTGCTCTTAGGGACATGAGACTGTATTGTTTTTCAAATAAGATATGATCTAACAGTTTACAGAAAAAGCTTTTTAAAGTCAATAATGCAGACACAGCAAATATTTTTGCAACATTAAATAATTTGCCAGCTTATTTATTTTGAGTCTATCTCGCACCTTTTGGGGAGGTATGACCTACCCGGAACTGGCTGCGAGTCATTAAAAAGGGCAATGATAAAAACAGCCATTCATTTCACATTCAATTTCTGACATGCATGTTTTTTGGAATATTGGAGAAAACTGGAGAAACCCTACAGTTGTTGCGATCCGCTACTCAGATCTTTACATATTCTTGTTTATTGTTCCTTTTCTGTATCACATTTTGTAGTTCGACCTCCTTAGTTCCTGTTTAGTCTGTCACCTTGGTTTCATATTGTTTTCACCTGCTAATCACGGTCCCTGCACACCTGTTCTACTAATCACCATTCTTTATAAGCCAGCCTTTTTTGTTCACTCATTGTCGGACTCACACGCAACAATTGAAGACTCTCTTGGTATGTTTATTCTCGCTAGGTTATACGCTATGTCTTTGTTCTTTTCTATCTCTCATGCTAATGGTTTTGTTTTCCCTTTGTGTGCCTTTGTGTCAAGTTTTAGTTGTTTCTATTTGTTTTTTCTAGCTCTCACGCTAGCTCCCTTTGGTTGCCTTTTCTGCTTAGCTCCAGTGTATTTTGTTAAATAAATCTTGTATCTTACCTTACGCTGTGTTTCATGCCGACGCATCCTCGGAAAAACGCCGCAAAGTCTTCACAACAGTAGCGTGAGGAAAACATGCAAACTTTATTTGGTGATGTGAGCTGAACCCACAACCTCCTGGTTATGAGGTAGACAACTACAATCTGAAGAATTAAAGAACAACATTTTTGTCATCTTGTTTATCATTCATGAAAGTACTGTCATTTTGATTGATGAAATACAGCCATTCTTCCATGACCTGTTTGTGCTTGAAAGAGGATGGTGCAAATGTCAGTGTCTGGGGGTTATGAATGTCAGTTTATCTCAATGGTGGTATCTGGTGCCAAGGAGACCTGACCACACCAACAGGGGATGGACTGTGAGCCTTTCCATATACAAAACCAGTGAAGTTGGCACGTTGTGTAAATCGTAAATAAAAAACTGAATACAATGGTTTGCTAATTGTTTAAGTGATATTCAATTGAATACACTGCAAAGACATATTTAATGTCTTAACTGAAAACTTTTTTTTTTTTGTCAATTGAATGGCAAACTTGCAAAATAGAAAAAAAATAGCACAGGGTATTTTTTAACATGGTGTTACATCACCTTTCCTTTAACAACACTCAGTATATGTTTGGGAACTGTGGAGACCAATTTTTGAAGCTTTTCAGGTGGTATTATTTCCCATTCTATCTTGATGTACAGCTTAAGTTGTTCAACAGTCCGGGGTCTCAGTTGTTGTATTTTACGCTTCATAATGCGCCACACATTTTCAATGGGGGACAGGTCTGGACTAAAGGCGGGCCAGTCCAGTACCCGCACTCTTTTACTACGCCGCCATGCTGTTGTAACACGTGCAGAATGTGGCTTGGCATTGCCTTGCGGAAATAAGCGGGGGCGTCCATGAAAAAGACGTCGCCTGGATAGAAGCATGTTGCTCCAAACCTGCATGTACCTTTCAACATTTACGATGCCTTCACAGATGTGTAAGTTACCCATGCCTTGGGCACTAATACATCCCCATACCATCACAGATCCTGGCTTTTGAACTTTGCGCCTATAACAGTTTGGATGGTTATTTTTTTCTTTGGTCCGGAGGACACAACGTCGTCAGACCACAGAAGACTTACATTTTGCATCAGTCCATCTTAGATGAGCTTGGGCCCAGCGAAACCGGCGGGTTTCTGGGTGTATTTGATAAATGGCTTTGCATAAGAGAGTTTTAACTTGCACTTACAGATGTAGTGACCAACTGTAGTTACTAACAGTGGTTTTCTGAAGTGTTCCTGAGCCCATGTGGTGATGTCCTTTACACACTCATGTTGGTTTTTGATGTACTACCGTCTGAGGGTTTGAAGGTCACGGGCATTGCCGCTTTCGTGCAGTGATTTCTCCAGATTCTTTGAACCTTTTGATGACATTAAAGTTAAAGTACCAATGATTTTCACACAAACCGTAGATGGTGAAATCCCTAAATTCCTTGCAAAAGCTTGTTTAGAAGTGTTCCCAAACTGTTTGACAATTTGCTTACGCATTTGTTCCCAAAGTGGTGACCGTTGCCCCATCCTTGTTCGTGAATGACTGAGCATTTCATGGTAGCTGCTTTTATACCTAATCATGGCGCCGACCTGTTCACCTGTGGGATGTTCCAAATAAGTGTTTGATGAGCATTCCTCAACTTTCACAGTCTTTTTGCCACTTGTTCCAGCATTTTTTGAAACATGTTGCAGGCATCAAATTCCAAATGAGCTAAAATAAAAAAATAAAAAAAGTTTTACCAGTTTGAACGTTAAGTATCTCGTCTTTGCAGTCTATTCAATTGAATACAGATTGAAAAGGATTTGCAAATCACTGTATTCTGTTTTTATTTACACAACATGCCTACTTCACTGGTTTTGTTTTTTGTAAGAAAAGAATGTATACCATGTGCAAATCTGTGAGTGGTAGCATTGATTGTGTTGATGCAGTACTGCAGTCAAAGGGAATGAGGACGGAAATTAAATAAAAGCAGGTCATGTGGTCTGAGGAATACAGGAAGAGTCAAAACGCAGAAAAAAAAAGCACAAACAGGATGGTTTTTGACATCATTATTGCTTAAGGCAGCTGGTCATCCTATTATCAAACAAAGGACCAGTTGTCCACATCAGCTGGTTTGAGAACTATATATGGATTGGTGTTGGCAGTTCAGGACATTGGATTTTGAAATTTACAACCATGCTCCCAAAGTATAGTTCTTAGAGATGCTCCTTCTGACTATACTTACATATCCATTTGTATTTTAGTATGATTGTGGACAAGATTCTAAGCCTAAGCTTTAGAGGGGTCCCAATAATTTGTCCTATCACAAACGCTGTCATTTGATTGTTTTATCCGTCACCACGCCAAACCTGCGCCAACCCCCCCCCCCCCCAGCTAAAATGAAGTTCAAGTTAAATAGGTATTTTTATTCTGTGTGTTAGATGTAAATATAAACGGAATGCAATGATTTGCAAATCATTTTCAACCCATATTCAGTTGAATATGCAACAAAGACAACATATTTCATGTTCAAACTGGTAAACATTTTTTTTGCAAATAATCATTAACTTTAGAACTTGATGCCAGCAGCAACACGTGACAAAGATGTTGGGAAAGGTGACCATAAATACTGATAAAGTTGAGGAATGCTCATAAACCACTTATTTGGAACATCCCACAAGTGTGCAAGTTAATTGGGAACAGGTGGGTGCCATGATTGGGTATAAAAACAGCTTCCCAAAAAATGCTCAGTCTTACACAAGAAAGGATGGGGCGAGGTACACCCCTTTGTCCACAACTGCTTGAGCAGATAGTCGAATAGTTTAAGAACGTTTCTCAAAGTGCAATTGCAAGAAATTCAGGGATTTCAACATCTACGGTCCATAATATATTCAAAAGATTCAGAGAATCTGGAGAAATCACTCCACATAAGTGGCATGACCGGAAACCAACATTGAATGACCGTGACCTTCGATCCCTCAGAGGGCACTGTATCAAAAACAGACATCAATCTCTAAAGGATATCACCACATGGGCTCAGCAACACTTCAGAAATCCACTGTCACTAAATACAGTTTGTCGCTACATCTGTAAGATCTCCTATGCAAAGGGAAAGCCATTTATCAACAACATCCAGAAACGCCGCTGGCTTCTCTGGGCCCGGGATCATTTAAGATGGACTGATGCAAAGAGGAAAAATGTTCTGTGGTCTGAATAGTCCACATTTCAAATTGTTTTTGGAAATATTCGACATCGTGTCATCCGGACCAAAAGGGAAGCGAACCATCCAGACTGTTATGGACACAAAGTTCAAAAGCCAGCATCTGTGATGGTAAGGGGGTACATACAGGTTTTGGAACAACATATGCTGCCATCCAAGCGTCGTCTTTTACATGGACGCTCCTGCTTATTTCAGCAAGACAATGCCAAGCTACATTCAGCACGTGTTACAACAGCGTGGCTTCGTAAAAAAAGAGTGTGGGTACTTTCATGGCCTGCCTGCAGTACAGACCTGTCTCCCATCGAAAATGTGTGGCGCATTATGAAGCGTAAAATACGACAGCGGAGACCCCGGACTGTTGAACGACTGAAGCTCTACATAAAACAAGAATGGGAAAGAATTCCACTTTCAAGACTTCAACAATTACTTTCGTCAGTTCCCAAACGTTTATTGAGTGTTGTTAAAAGAAAAGGTGATGTAACACAGTGGTGTACATGCCCTTTCCCAACTACTTTGGCACTTGTTGCAGCCATGAAATTCTAAGTTAATTATTATTTGAAAAAAAAAAAAAGTTTCTGAGTTTGAACATCAAATATGTTGTCTTTGTAGTGCATTCAATTGAATATGGGTTGAAAAGGATTTGCAAATCATTGTATTCCGTTTATATTGCCATCTAATATAATTTCCCAACTCATATGGAAACGGGGTTTGTACTAAAACCTCTCCAAGCTGGACTTTCAGAATAAACAAAAGATGATCAGAATGTAAAAACAATGTAACGCCTTTGCCTGTAGAAAAATAAATTAATGTCTTTCAGATACAAATTGTATGACCAAACACAATATTATAAAGATAAAAAAATGGGACTAAGATGTATTTAAAAACAAAATACTATATTCTCTTATTTTTCTAGTTATTACCTTGAAGGGTTCATACCCGCATTTTTGTTTGTTTGTTTGTTTGTACATTTGTCGACATAACATTTAATGATGATTGCTTGGTCAAATCTTTGGATCGATCATTTTTTACAGACAGTTTTCAAACTTCTTTCGGACTTTCAGAATGCGCCATTTTGTGTGCGGTCTTATTTACCTTGTTCCATTTTGACAGAGTCTTCTCCCCGTCATCCATGTTGTAGTTTTAGCGCTTCCATAGCGAGTCTACTGACAGATAAGTTTGAACTATATGCTACTTTGTACTAGAAATGGCAACAGCGGTGAATGCATATGAATGCACAAGCCAGTCTGCCCCATTATTGACTGGTTGAAATGTAACTTAGCGAATGGGTTTCACTATGTAAAGCGATTTGAGTCACTAGAGAAAAGTGCTATATAAATATAATTCACTTCACGCGGATTACAGCGCGGACTACAATGGCGAACTCCTTCAAAACAGTTTGGGTAAATTTCTAACATATATGGAGATATTCGCTGACGTCATATTTTGGAAAAAACGTCAGAAATGGGGCAAATTCCAAACGGCTCGTTTGGATAAAGTATGACATAAGGCAGGACTATTTTAAAAATGTCTCCTCCCCACCTCCATGGTTTGTTTTCAAACGTTTGGGACTTATCTACATCTCAAATGCACAACAACAGGTAAAGGAAGTTGATTTTGCATAATAGGTGTTTGGTTCTGTCAGTCGTGAACCCCAAGATGCAGATACAGCATGCAATTTTTTTTCTTTTTTTCTGTCTTGCCTCATGTGAGGGCGGTCGCATTTTTCTCCGCTCCCTCATTTCCCAGCTTGCTCTCTTCGTTTTTGTCTTGTCTGAACTTTTTTGAAGCCTCTTTCTTTGGGCTGTCCTCAAATTTAAAACATTAGACTTGGATATGATCTGCTGGACTCTCGATGCAATTGACAAAGTCTTTTCGACTAGGAAAAGAGGTTCGGGGGAGCCTGGCTGCCCTGATGGAAACGTTGCTGCGGGGTACGTGAGAGACTCCTGGGATAAATAGAGAATCATGTGCTTCTCAGTCCTTTCCATCGAGGAAGTAAAAGACATCTAGCTATTTGGAAACGTGATCGCGGGGCACCTGCTGATTGGGCAGGCCATTGCTCTGGTGTATCGTAAAATTTGTCAGACGATGGCAGCCACTCAAGGAGCCCAAAGGCTGTTCGTCCCAACGGGAGGTTTGGGCAGGGCTGTGGGAACACCGACTATGGCGATTTCTGAGCTAAATTGCAAGATGGATCACATCATGGAGAAGTTTGCTGAAAAGGAAGATTGAATTGAATTTGAGAGAGCCAGTGTGGACTAAGGGATAGACAAACCGTTGTTTTGTCTGTCCGCGAAAAACAAACATCCTCATCTACATTTTGACTCCCTCGAATGGCCTTGAGGACCAGGCTGTTCTGAAAACACCCCCGAGGATACCTCAATGATGGATGCTTTGACTTCCATCCCTTCTCAGCTACACCTGGAGTCGAACTTTAGAACGGCCTCAGTCTACAAAAACATTACAGCATCACACCCAAGACATTTAGGCACACACGCACACACCTGCCCTCCCCCACCCCACTCCTCCCTCCCCTCTGTGCGAGTTGTCGTGATTAATGTCATGTGTTTATGTGTGCATTGCAAATGAGGTTTTATCCGTTGGACTCAGCCTGGACTGCAGCCTTTGACTGATGTTTTTTTTTACCATTCCCCCCTTTCCCAATATCATCTTTTTCCCACCTTTTTTAAGGAGCACCGTAAAAATGGCTGATCCGTTGGCGGTCCCGTCTTGTCTCCCTGTAACGTATGTCTGCACTTAGTGGGACTGTGCCAAAAATGTACTTTTCAGTTCTTATGTGTCTTGTGCATGTTAAGAATTGACAATAAATTGTTTCCATTTCATAGTGAAGGTAAACATGATTTTAGTGTAAAAAATAAAGTAGTTGAAATGCAGCTTGGACATGCACAAGGACCGTGCAATAACAGGAAAGTCATTGATCGAACCCTGAGCACAGCGCAGGCTGGTTTATAAAGTAGCCTGATTGGCAACGTGGAACAGGTGAGTCCAGATTGCCAATCAGGGACAGGTGAGTGACAGAGCACAAGCCAGAAGAGTGAAGGCAAACAGGAAGTGAAATGAAAATAAAAGCGCAGGAAAGGAACTTACTACAGAAATAAGGAAAAATACAAAATTAAGTCAGACCGGTCCTGACAATAGGTCCCCTTCAAATAATTTGTTTCTTAATTTAAAACACTTTATTGTGGTCTCCATTACATGTAATGGTGGTTCTTAGGTACACATTTCACAGATTTTGTATTATAGACCATCTTTAAGTCACTTTCTGACTGTCTCTTCAGACATGTGCCACTTTATGGACGGTCTTATTTATGTTCCAAAGACACTTTCCCAGACCAAGACCATTTCCACTGTGTCTTCACCCAATCAGCTATGTTGTAGTTGTGTGTGGCGTATATATCATAAGGATACATTAGTATCATTTTTTTTTTTTATCAGAAATGGCAACATGGAAGGATTTTAACGTGCATGTGAAGTGAAGTGAATTATATTTATATAGCGCTTTTCTCTAGTGACTCAAAGCGCTTTACATAGTGAAACCCAATATCTAAGTTACATTTAAACCAGTGTGGGTGGCACTGGGAGCAGGTGGGTAAAGTGACTTGCCCAAGGACACAACGGCAGTGACTAGGATGGCGGAAGCGGGAATCGAACCTGCAACCCTCAAGTTGCTGGCACGGCTGCTCTACCAACCGAGCTATGCCGCCCTATGTACGAGCCAGTCTGCACCACAAAATGAGGATAGAAGAAAAGGAACTTAAGAACCGAAGGGATACAGGCATCTCAAAGGTTAGTTTATTTTTTTAAGTCCATAAAGATTTAAGTAGATGGATAGATGGATAGATAGATAGTACTTTATTGATTCCTTCAGGAGAGTTCCTTCAGGAAAATTGAAATTCCAGCAGCAGTGTACAGAGTTGAGATCAATTTAAAAAAAAGTAAAAAGTAAATAATGGGGGTTTAAAAGGAAACAAAATAGAGAAATATTACAAAAAAGAATACAGAAAGTATACAGGCTAGGAGTTTTTACAATGTGTGTCTCCTGATTTGAGAGGGCTATGTACATCCTTGCAAGAATATAGCATATAAGTAGACTGCTTATATACCATCTAAATATAGGCTGGTTAAGGTAATGCTACAGGCTAACAATCTTTTATGTACTATTACATTTCTTAATCTACCGTTACTTGTTGCGTTTGGGTCGCATGGTTTGGCGGTGGTCGATTCCCTAAGATGCAAAAGGACATCACAAAGCAGTGGACAGGAAAGATCCATCCATTTTCTACCGCTTATTCCCTTTTGGGGTCGCGGGGGGCGCTGATGATTTATATTCAAAATGACAAAACAAAATAACTTAGAAGGTCACGCCACAGAGAAAGCACATGGGAAGCATGTAGCGAACAAGACTGCCAAGACGAGTGTAAAGCGGGGCAGGTATATATAGCTCTCTGATTAGTGATCAGGAGCAGGTGAGCACCAGAGGCAGGTGCATGGAATCAGTGTCCATAGAAACAAATCTAAAGGGAGTGCCGAAAACCGAAATAGACAATAAACTAAAAATATTATGAACTAAACATAACATGACCCGGACAACAGATCATGACAGTTACTAGATCATCAGGTCGCACTGTGGACATATTTTTGTTTGGAATACAAATGTTGACGAATACATAAAAAATAGCGGTCTTGTGCAAAGGTTTTCTGGTAAACCTTTACCATGTATGGAGATATCCACTGATGTAACAATGGCAAAATACGTCACAATCTTCTTAAATTTCAAACAGCTCGTTTGGAAGAAAGCAAATATTGCCACAATGTTCCCATGGTTTGATTCCACATTTTTGAAACTTATGCGGATCCCAAATAAACAAAAACAGATGCCAAAAAAGGAAAGAAAAGTTAGTTTTGCAGAATATGACTCCTTTGATGAGCAACCTGAATTATTACTGTATGCAAATTATGTGTAGGAACAATAATATGCATTCTAGCTAAATTGTGCTCTGGTGCACAAAACAAGTTCTACATCATTACCCTTTCTTTCATCTATTTTTTGTCCAAAAGGGCAGAACTTTTGGATCAATATAAAAAAATAAAATAAAATCCAACAGACCAAAATATCTTTAAACATTTTCAAGGAACAGTGGTACTACGTGAAATGGTTGACCATATTTTACTTCAGTTACATCTCTGTAGGTGTAATTTTTACCTCTGTCCACATAGTCTACCATTGGCTTACTTTTTAGCTCAATACTGTAATTTAGGTAAAATATTATGAAATGCCAGTTTATTCGATTTGACTGTTTAACACCAATGTACTGTCTGGCAGTGGCTCTTACTATATCTTCTGGTATTGTGGTTACCTTTTTAAAAAATATTGCATGATTCTACCCACATGATCATCTGATAAAATGTGTATATATACCAAATGTTGGACGTATGTAGCAGGTAAAGCAGGTACTGTTCTGTAATTTGTTGAAGACACAAAGGAAGGACATTGCATTAATATTTGAAATAATAAGGCCGTGTGGCCATTAGGCTGGTCTCCTGTACTTCCAGAGCAATACATTAAGCCAAGACAAGCATCATGTATTTTACATGGCCCTGTCATCGAAGAAAATGGATCATTTGACGTAATTATGTCTGCTAAAGAGTTACAGTTGATATAATATGAGAGACAGAGAGAAGAACAAGATACAGTGTGTGATTTCAGCAACATATTCTAGGACTTACTGCTCAGTATGTGAGAGCGTTAATTTCAGACGCCAGACTGTTGCCTGACGAAAGTCACGCAGGTGACCTCATTTGGCTTCTAAAGCCTCAGTCAAGGGGTTAACAGTCTGGGTCTGTTGATGTGTATTATCCTTTACACCCCTGTGTTGACGCATGTACCCACACAAATACACTGCACAGTGACCTAAACTCACCTATTAGCCCAATGGTTCTTTGGGTGCAAATCCGCCATGTGGCACAGTCTAAGCCGGGGCAGTCACTTCCTTGACCCACAATACTGGACACAATGTATTGGAAGGTGACCGCATTGGAAAGGAAAGGCTTCACACTGCAGAGTCAATAGAAGGGCTTTTTTAAGTCTTAAGTTATGTGGTGTTGAAGCTAAACTGACTATGAAAACATTTGCCTTGCAGTCTCAAGACTGATTGTGCAGAAACTCACTTGTGAGCTGTTTTGATTTTATGAAATGCAGAATTATACACGAGATTGAGGGTGTTCTCACAATACACAAGTCAAACTGTGCGTGAGTCGACTTAACACCTTGAGTGTAGCAAATTTGATTGGTGGAAGTGCTCTGATCCAGCACAGTTGGTCATGCAAAGGTGTAGAATAGCGAACGTCATCATTCTATATATATTCTCATACAATCCAATTAATGTATGAAGTGGCAAAAAAATTGGCACACTCCTTGGTGTAATTCTTCGATATATGAACCACAAACCCCTACTGCGTTGCTTGTGCTACAAACCCCGTTTCCATATGAGTTGGGAAATTGTGTTAGATGTAAATACAAACGGAATACAATGATTTGCATATTCTTTTCAACCCATATTCAGTTAAATGCACTACAAACTAATTGTTGAAGCTTTGAAAGTGGAATTCTTTCTCATTCTTGTTTTATGTAGAACTTTATTCGTTCAACAGTCCGGGGTCTCCGCTGTCGTATTTTACGTTTCATAATGCGCCACACATTTTCGATGGGAGACAGGTCTGGACTGCAGGCGGGCCAGGAAAGTACCCGCACTCTTTTACTACGAAACCACACTGTTGTAACATGTGGCTTGGCATTGTCTTGCTGAAATAAACAGGGGCGTCCAAGACAACGTTGCTTGGATGACAACATATGTTGCTCCAAAACCTGTATGGTCCATTCAGCATTAGTGGTGCCTTCACAGATGTGTAAGTTACCCATGCCTTGGGCACTAATACACCCCCATACCATCACAGATGCTGGCTTTTGAACTTTGCGCCTATAAGAATCCGGATGGTTATTTTTCTCTTTGTTCCGGAGGACACCACGTCCACAGTTTCCATATATAATTTGAAATGTGGACTCGTCAGACCACAGAACACTTTTCCACTTTGCATCAGTCCATCTTAGATGAGCTCGGGCCCAGCGAAGCCAGCGGCGTTCCTTGCTGTTGTTGATAAATGGGTTTTGTTTTGCATAGCAGAGTTTTACTTGCACTTACAGATGTAGCGACCAACTATAGTTACTGACAGTGGTTTTATGAAGTGTTCCTGAGCCCATGTGGTGATATCCTTTACACACTGATGTCGGTTTTTGATGCAGTACCGCCTGAGGGATCAAAGGTCCGTAATATCATAGCTTACGTGCAGTGATTACTCCAGATTCTCTGAACCTTTTGATGATTTTACGGACCGTAGATGGTAAAATCCCTAAATTCCTTGCAATAGCTCGTTGAGAAATGTTGTTCTCAAACTGTTCGACAATTTGCCTACAAATTTGTGACCCTCGCCCCATCCTTGTTTGGGAATTACTTAGAATTTCATGGAAGCTGCTTTCATACCCAATCATGGCACCCACCTGTTCCCAATTAGCCTGCACACCTGTGAGATGTTTCAAATAAGTGTTTGATGAGCATTCCTCAACTTTATCTGTATTTATTGCCAGCTTTCCCAACTTCTTTGTCACGTGTTGCTGGCATCAAATTCTAAAGGTAATGATTATTTGCAAAAAAAAAAACTGTATCAGTTTGAACATCAAGTATGTTGTCTTTGTAGCCTATTCAACTAAATATGGGTTGAAAATTATTTTCAAATCATAGTATTCTGTTTATATTTACATCTAACACAATTTCCCAACTCATATGGAAACGGGGTTTGTATTATGTCACTGACAAATACACTTCATGGTGAAACTCTTATTTAACCCCAAAGTTTGACCCCGAAAAACAGATTGATCTGAATTTCAAGAATCACCATTAAAAATATAAACAAGACTGGTGAAGCAAAACCTTTTTGCTGCGGCATTTGTGAGACTTTTTTCTCTGTTGTTTTGAGCCTATCCCAGCTGCACTCGGGTGAAAGGCAAGGTACAACCTGGACAAGTGGCCATCTTGACCAAATTACAACATACAAGTGATTATGTATAATCTCAAATTGACATTGAACAATCTCCACATCCTCAAGAATTTCCAACAACCTCTCGCTCACAAGTAAGCTCACCCAACGGCTCTGAACAAAGACTTACAAAGTTACTGCCTCAAGTAATCAAAAAATGCCCAGTCAGTCTAAAGGTGAAACGAAACCCAAATTAGAGAAACCAAACGCCTTTCTCAACCCATACTGCTTACCATTCACGCCTCACTTTAATACCCCAACCAATGTCTCAAACCCATCTGAGCCAAGTGTGCAATACATCGCACGGCGAGCACCTACAATTACAGGTCTTTACTAATTTGACGATATACCAGAGAGTTTCAGGGCATGGCACTCTTTATTTACAAGTGAAACAGCTGAGTTCAATCTCCATACAGGAGCCGGACCATAATAAATTGAGTAATCAAACAAGAGTCAAAGTATTTTGTATCATTTGTGATAGCGCAGGCAAGTTTAAATTTAAAAGATTGCAAACCAAATATCATATAATTTTCACATGAAACAAATCTGGCTGTAAGCAGGCTACTGTATGAACACATTTTATTGAAAGTTACACAACTTATATTCATGGTGGGGGTCACGCAAACCAGGAGCCACCTCCTGGTAGGGGTGGCTCTCTTTATGGAGGACACCTGTGCGTGACTTTAACGTGTGGAGACTGGTGCACCAACAATCACCACACGATCCTTGACAGAATCAGGTCAGGGTCCAGTGGCATGGAGTCCAACATGACTGGGGAACCTTCTCTGCTACAGCCTTCTTCCGCCATTGCAGCCATTGTGGTAGTTATTAAATCTACCTACCGTCTTCCGCCTGCTCTGCCGTTGAGGTCTTCACCGTATCCCTGGCGAGGGGGCAGTCAGGTACTAGGCCTTTGCCAAGGGCCATCTAGGGTAACAATAGTAAAGGGGTTAACATCCTAGTGCCCCAAGACCCCATAGAAGAGACTCCACTGCCGGATGCACTTTAAGGTCAAGCCCAGGACACATACTCATAGTGGGGCTATGAGTATCTGCACAGCTAGGGAGGGACAGCTACTTTGTGCTCCAGTGAGGACGTTCACAATGCCGTTGCAATGCCTTCCTGCTTGGATAACCTAATCTAAAATATCACTACCATCATACTGCGCTTCTCGAGTTCTCCTTCGCCAGCTGCCGACACCTTGCTCTTCCCCGCTGGCTGCTGGCACACAGGGCCTGACTGTTGGCCTGCCCTTTTCAAGTGGGGATGCAGTTTACACAACCCTCTGCCATTCCTCCCTCCACCCTCCTTTAGTTTGTTATCGTTTTGTTTACATTAACTACTGACTTAGAACATCTGGAATCCGTCATATTGGGGGGGGGGGGGGGCATTATGTCATAATCCTTAATGGCTATTGTTGTTTTGTTATCAACTTCCTGTGTTTAGAATCACTTTTCCTGGCGCTCTTGTTTTGTCAGTATTTCCTGTTTGGTCTGTGTGTTTTGAGGTACTTTTACTTTCTGTTCCATACCCCACCATCACACCTGATGCTCATTGTTAATTAGTTCTATTTAGTTCCAACTGGTTCCTTCCTTCCGTGCTGGATCATTTTACTTTGTAGACTGTTGCCTGCTATTCTATATTTGTTTTTTTTTCCTGCTTCCTGTTGCAATTAAACCTTGCCTTATTTGCATTCCGTCTGCCATTCTCTGCATCCTTGGATTCACGCTGCAAGTAAAGCATGACAAAACCTTTCCCCCACACCTTTAAAACATGCTCTAGAGTTGTAGAAACATAGGGCAAAATGGCTAAAAGTTTTCGGATTGAGTCAGTAGATGGGAAAGTAGTATTTCTCAATCCTCGCTTATTGAGTGTCAGGACTTTCCTAATAATAGGAGTTAAAGCCCTATCCCAAATGCAGTGTTATACCAGCCACACCTCGAGTCCATATCAAAGCACATCCCAGAGCTATACCCAAATGCTGAAATACTTTTTTTTCCTAGGGCAGGACGTTTTGCAAGTACAAAAGGTCAGTTGGAAAATCAATGGACCCAATAACGCGCCCTTTTACCAACAATTAGTTTTAGGGTGGGTCATAATTGGGGATGTTTGTATAGGTAATGTTCAAAAGCCAACAGTCAGCAGTCTCACAACAGTTGTTCTGGAAAATGGCTTTCCTACAGTTTTTGAACCATGCGACAGTCTTCTTCAGCTTAAGGAAATGTTACACACAAATCGGTCAGAAAACGCTCCCAAACAACCAGACAAAAAGTGACAATAAACCGGCTATCTCACTCAAAAAATGCTCTCTTACCAACAATCATTAACAATGCGGTGCACAACGTTGAAGATAAAAGTTAGGTCACTCGACGGCCAAACAATTGAGAACAGGCAGTCTGTAGGTTTGTCATCCATGTAACACAACTTAAATAGGAACAACAAAGTATAACGGATCTACCACCTGAACACCTCAAACTTGTCCTCCCTTCACTTAAGTAGACCTGGAGGTCTTTGGGCCTTGGACTGCAGCAATCAGATGTACTAGAGGCGGACAAACTGAAAGTAAGCTGTGGGCCATCACCTTTACCTGCATCAGCTCAAGAGCAGTGTATATAGAGGTGATCAAATCTCTAGACACATCCAGCTGCATAACCAACCTCCACCACTTCTTTGCACTAAGAGGCCCTGCCAAACGGCTGCTATCTGATTGCGGGACCAATTTTATTAGAGCTTCAAAGGAACTAGGAATGGACAGATTCATTATTACGTGCACTGTACGTACACCTTCACCTGTGTCTCTTCTGCTGATTGTTTCTCCATTATAGTTTATAGGGTATTGACTGGATCGCAGATGGATCCCTGGGAGATAAAACCCAGAAGTGGATCTACAAGCGCTCTCTCTCTCTCTCCAGCGAATTGCCGGCCCAGGTGATCATTTGTACTTTTTTGTAATTTGTTTTCTTAAAAGCAATGTTCCATTAGAACAAGTCAATCAATCAATTATGGTTTGTTTATATAGCCCTGAATCACAAGTGTCTCAAAGGGTTGCATAAGCCACAACAACATCCTCGGTTCAGATCCCACATAAGGGCAAGGAAAACTCACAATCCAGTCTGATGTCAAAGAGAAAGCTTGGAGAGGACCGCAGATGAATGTTTGGTGGTAGTCGGAAGCACTGAAGGCACATATTGGCAGACATGCTTCTATCAGTCTAACCCAGGGCAGTTGTGGCTACAAATGTATCTTACCACCATCATAATGTGAATGTAGAGTGAATAAATGGTGAATTCTCAGTCCTCTGTGAAGCGCTTTGAGTGTCTAGAAAAGCAGTATATAAATCAAATCCATTATTATTATTTATATTAATCTGTTCTGGACTCGTTGGAGGCCGGATTATTTACCCATATTACTACAGCAGCAATCATTTACTTTTTCACAGAAACCTATAGGTTGGTTGGTGACCGAATTCTGCTTAAAGAAAAGCAGGTCACATGCAACAGGTATACCAGGCCAAGACAACCAAGTAAGGAAGATTGCTGTAAAGGGATGGGATCAATGTAAATAATTTTATACGACCAGTTACAGAAGGTATTCATGCAAAACGACTGAATGTAAAATATGTTTTTAAGTATTGTGGCCACACGGAGGCCAGCTGTGCTGTCTTCAAGACATTTGTTCATATGTCTAGATATTTCTTGTTTAATAGTTTTATTTTTTTCCTATTACTGTATCATATACATATATTTTGACTGTGGTGGTTTAAATTTCTGCAGAACACATTTTCTATTGTTGTATGTTGCAATTGCTAAATGATGATGTCACTTTTCGAAGAGGCAATGCCGCAAGTTTATTTCCTGTTGGAAACATTTAAAAGTTTGCTATTGACAATTGTTAAGAACTTTGGGAACATCTTTACACTATGTACAATACGATATAGAAATGCAGCAGTAGCCCTCTGCTGGTCATTCCATTACATTGCAGCAACCTGTTCGAAGCCATGGAAACAATTTGTTTGAACCGTTTTGTTTACAATGCGTAGTGAATGAAATGTGAAATGTTATACAATTGTGTACAGAACTAAAAAGAGAATATGTATCTCTTTATTTTACAGTGTTCACTGGCCTAAAGTGAATGCTGAATCTTGCATCAACGTTGTCTTCATTGACTCCGGTTTAACTCAGTGTTAAGTTGTTGTTTCAACACATTGCATGTTTATTTTGTCAAAATATATATACTGTAAAACAGGTGAGTGTGGTGTAGTACATTCCTGTACTAGTTGTATTGCTGTTTTGTTCGTAAAGACAGCGAAGAGTACATGGTTTAAGAGGGGAAAAAGAGATAAGAGATAAAACAGTGATAAGTGATAGCAATGGTACATTAAAATTTGCTTCGACTGGAGTGTGGATGGGGGGACAGGGAATGAGAAGAGAGCGAGATGCAGCAACTAAAAGTGAGAATGTCAACTTCATCTCCTGGATAGGATGGATATATATCAGATGCAGAAATAGTAGAGGTCAAACCAGGTTGGGGATACTCAGGCAGAGAAGGAAAATTGAGATGCAGGAACCAGGAGTACTTACATCCATTTCAACCACTGTTTGTTTGGGCCAGGTTGGGTCAGATAGATATTAAGAGTAAGAATAGCTAGGACTTGGTTGGTGAACTAAGGGATGGACAGGGAAAAAGAGAAGTGAGAGACATACAGATAAAAATACTTAAGCAATCGCATTGTCGTCTGAATAATCTGATTACTAGTATTAACAAAATAAAGCCAATACAGGAATGAAGATGCAGTAAATGTTCTGTTCAGTGCCGAGCAGATGCATCCATTTCTGACAGTTCATCAGAATGTATTTTATGTTAAGGTTGGAGAAACTTACTCAAATTTTAGAGCCTCATAGGATAGTATAGGATATATTTTACGTATCACACAATGGGGCAATTACGTTGTCGCAGTGCAGGATTTTAAATACAGGAGCAGAAGTAAAACGTAATGAAAAACAAAATTAGTAATAAATAATACATATTGCACATATATATGCATAGATAAAAGATCAAGCAAAACAAAAACCACTAACACCTGTATTGCGCACCAAGAAAAAAAGTCACAGTAATCACATAAGTTTGTTATAAAGTTTATGGCTGTGGATAGAAAGGACCTGCCGTAGTGCTCCTTCTTGCACTGTGGATGTAACAGTCTAATGCTGAAGGAGCTACTCAGGGCCTCCACATGGGGTGAGAGGTATTGGACATGGTAGATGTCTACTTGGTCAGCATTCGTCTGTCAGCAACCTCCTAAATGTTGTCTTGTAGGCAGCTTAGGACAGAGTCAGCTCTCCATAATAAGTTTATTAAGTTTGTTCCTGTCTCTGACCGCTCTGCCCCCACCCCAGCAAACAACAGTATAAAACACAGCAGAAGACACTACAGTGTGGTAAAAAGTATGCAGCAGTGACACGCACACCCTCAAGGACCTTAGTCTCCTCATGCGATGTAGGTGACTTTGACCCTTCCCGTACACAGCCTTTTAATTTGTGAGTCCAGTCCGGTTTATTGTTGAGGTGAACACCCAGGTATTGAAATGAGTCCCTTATTTTTATATTTGATCCCTGTATGTTCACCGGTGTGGGTGGTGGAGCTGACCTCCGGAAGTAAATCACAAACAATTTTTTTTACTGGTGTTCAAATGCAGGTGATTAAGTGCACACCAGTCGACGAAGCCTGAAATGAATTCTCCGTATTCCTGCTCGCTTTCGTCATACACACATCCCACCACTGCGGAGTCACCCAAAAACTTCTGCAGATTGCGGCAGTTTAAAGTCATGAACAGGAAAGGTGAAAGCACAGTCCCTTAGGAAGACCATGTGCTGTCAACTACCACATAAAAAAAACAGTCACGCAGCCTCACGTACTGCGGACTGTCGATGAGGGTGTTAATAAACCATGCAGCCAGGTGATGGTCCACTCCCGCATCTTCCAGTTTCACCCGCAGCAATGCTGGCTGGATGGTGTTAAAATCTTTTGAGATGTCAAAGAACATGATTCTCACCGCACTTCCTGCAGTCTCCAGGTGGGTGAGGGCCTGATGCAGTAGTTAGATGATGGCATCACGCACCCAGATGCTTTGACAGTAGGCAAACTGCAAGGTGTCCATTGCTGACATTGTCTACGCACAAAAGTGGCTGAGGATGATCTGCTCAATGGTCTCCATTATGTGGGGGGTTAGAGCAAAAGGTCTGAAGTGGTTTTGGCTCCTTGGGATTAGGTGTTTTAGGGATTGAAACCATACAGGATGTCTTCCAGAGGGTGGGGAAATTTCTAGGCTGAGGCTCAGGTTAAAAATACAGTGGTCAGCACATTTCCTGAGTAACCTGGAACCAATGCAATCTGCGCCTGTAGCCTACCTGACTTTGGTCCTTCCCATCTTCCTCCTCACTTGATTCAGATGGAGTGTTGGGCGGGCGATAGCTGGGTGCGATGAAGTGGGCTGGTTGGATGTGGTGGGCTGTGTGAGATAGGTGCATTGGGGATGTGTGGACCATGCTGGGGAGTGAACAGCTCGGGCTGGTGTGGAGCGGGGTCGGATATGAGGCTGTTGCAGTGGGACTAGAGTCAAACCTGTTGAAGGGCCTTCAGCTCAGTGGTGACCCAGGGTTTGTTGGTAGGAAAACAGAGAACTATTTTGATTTTCAGTGTTTTCCACACAGAAGTTTATATATTTTGTGATGCATTCAAACTGTTATTATCCTCTCTTTGTGGGCTGCAAAGTACATCCCAGTCTGTGGTGTCAAAACAGTCCCTCTGTTGCATTGCTGTCGCATTGATGCGATGGTCGTGTTCTCATATACTCTGGGAGACAAGCAAAAAGCGGCATGAGTGGCGTAAGGTAGGAATTAATGTTTATTCCAATAATGAAAGAAAAACATTTATAAAAGATATATGTGCTGAGGACATGGGAAGCTAGGGAAAAGCTTCAAGAGGAACTTAGCTCAGGAGTAGCCATCAATATAGAACTTACTTGTACAGGAATCAGAGGATGACTCAACAATGCAAGCTGTTGCCTGAAGCGAGCATTGATATAGCAACTAAGCCTGGGAGAGAACAGACTATAAAGGGACGTAATTAGAGGAAGCAACAGGTGCGGAAATGAATTAATCAACAGAAACAAGTGTCTAATCAGTGTCCAAGGCAAGAAGAAAATTAAGTAAAGGGAAAACACGCTGGAACAGAACGAGACACAAAGCTAGGCAAAACCCCAACAAACATAATATGAGGCATGACCTCTTAGGTCAAGACCCCCCCCCCACCGCCCTCAGGGAATGATTCCAGACATCCCAGAAGTAAAGCAAATAGAACTAAATGTTTCAATATCTTAAACTTGACAGTAGCAGTCGGTGTGGAGTGGTGAAAGGGAGGGTAGGTATGTCATTGGGGTCATCGGATGGGCACCCTGTTTCATCGACGTTTCGTTGATTGAAGCCCACGACGTCTCTAAAGGGCTCAACAGTGAACCCAGCGTCCCAGGTACATCCCCCACGATGCCATACCCTCCATATCCCGTTGGACTCCGTATGGCAGGGACATCCTTTTCCCTGAGTCAGGCCTAAGCCTGACCACATACCATTGTCTCTAAACCAGAGCCAGTTGCTACGTTTTTCGGCAGCACTTGACATGGACTTGATAGCCTGTTGGAGGGAGCGACCGTTCACCCCCATTTTTCTCAATAGACTTGTGGTAGATGTGTCAACCAATCCCCTGCGTCCCACCTCTACTGGGAAAATGCTGATCTTCAAGCCGTTTGGGATGCTTCAACTGCCAGGTCAGAATATTTGTTTTTTTTCTTTTGTAAGCCTCGTCAGCTCCACGACATAAGCCAGCTTTGCTGTTGGCGACCACAAGACCATGTCTGGCCGGAGTGTTGTAGCCATTTGTGGCAAGGGGCGTGGTCCGCGCGTTCCCTGCGGGCGGGGTGTGTGCAGCGATCGGCCATGAAGCAGCTGACAAGTGAGTGGATAATCTCAGCTGGACCGAGTTGTCTAATCACCTGTCCCTTTATTAGGAGCGCGGGAGACCTTGACAGGGGGAGAACGCGGAAGACACGCGAGGGAGGACAATCGGCTGAAAAGCCGAATGCATGGACAGACGGAAAGAAACATTTATTGCAAGTACGGACTGAAAAGTCCGAAACTATATTTGAGTGTACCAACAATATTAAAACTTGTAAACGATGCCTGAAGTGTGCTGCCATTTCCTGTGATTAGAAGAACCCAAGCACGAGCGTTGCTACAGTGGCGTCCAACGAAAATAATCACGGAAAGATGTCACCACCAACCCTGCAAACGCTGGGCCAAGCCTTGACCGAGGTGTCGGCGGCAAGCCGGCTGCAGACCCAGGTGCTGCTGGCCTGGATGAGCCGGACGGAAACAGGGGGAGGCTCGGCCTCCATGGAGTGCATGGTGGAGGGGGAGGACCCACAGACCTTCCTGGACGTGTTCGAGGCCACGGCGAGGTCGTGCAAATGGCCGGAGGAAGAATGGGGCGCGAGGCTGCTGCCGCTCCTGATGGGGGAGGCGCAGCGGGCGGCGTTGAGTCTTCCGGCGTCGGCCCGCATGCACTATGCCAACCAACGGCACGCCATCCCCGACCGGGCCGGCAGCAGCCCAGAAGATCACCGCCGAAGGTTCCGGGCCATGAAGCTGGCGTCGGAGGACCGGCCCTTCGTATTCGCGCACCGGCAAGGGATGAGGCGACCCGATGGCTCCAGCCCAACGGGCGGGACACCGAGATGTTGGAGGCGATGGTGCTTGAGCAATTCCTGGAGGGCATCCCGGTGAAAACCTCCAAGTGGGTGTGGTACCACAGTCCGCCGGGCGTGGAAGCAGCGGGGAGAATGGCGGAAGAACACCTGGCGGTGCACCGGGAGACGACGACGGCAACAACCGTTAAAACCGCCCCGGGGCCACGACGACGACTCGCCCCGATATGGGGAGGGGGGAACCAGACATTCGGCGAGCCGGGAAAAATCACGGCCGAGAGACAGGGTTCCCAAACGAACACACTCACACGCACACAGACACACACATCACGGGGGCCCACAAGGGAATGATGGGGTGTCTTCCTGTGTGTTTCAGGGTCCCCGCGCTGCTGAGAGGGGGCTTCCCTCACGGAGTGCACCTCAAATACCAGGGCCGGTGTGCTGGGGGTGCGGACAACCTGAGCACATACGCCGGGAGTGCTTGGTGGTGGAGGCGGGGAAGGTTTTGCCGGTTGCCGGGCCTCCAGCATCCGCCCCCGATCTAGGAGAGACGTACGGCGTACCGGTAAGGATACAAGGGAGTACATACCGGACGATGGTGGATTCGGGCTGCAGGCAGTCCATGATCCACCCAAACCTGGTTCGGCCCGGGGCTTTGGTGCATGCAACACGTATAAAAATTAGGTGGGTGCATGGGGATATACACGAATATCCGATTGTGCCAGTAGAAATTCTGTATAAAAACCAAAAGCATAAAGTTAAGGTTGCCGTAAGCGCGCAACTTACGCACCCTATAATTTTGGGAACAAATTGGCCGGGATTCAATCATTTGGTGACACAATGTGTGGGGGTGCGTTCACGGACAGTAGGCAAGGGGAGTATCCGCGCCGTTCTCAGCGGCGACGCGGTTTCATCCGGGAATGCCGAGCGGGAACCGGTGGGGGCTTCGCGGGAGGCACCCCCGGCCCCCCGATGGCAACCTACTGAGGATTTCCCCTCGAACAGGCCCGTGATGAAACCTTGCGCGAGGCCTGGGATCAGGTCGATTTTGTGGACGGTCAGCTGGTGCGCCCAGGGGAAGCACGGGTATTCCCCCATTTTTCCATTATTAGGGACAGACTGTATCGAGTGGGTAGGGACACGCAAACCGGGGAAGAATACACCCAATTGTTGGTGCCGAAATGCCGCCGGGAAATGGTTTTCCAGGCGGCACATTTCAATCCCATGTCTGGCCATTTAGGATATGATAAAACACTTAATCGGGTCATGGTCCGATTCTATTGGCCGGGCCTCCGGGCAGACATCCGCCGATGGTGCGCGGCCTGCCCGGACTGCCAGCGGGTGAACCCCGCGGCCATTCCAAAGGCGCCTTTACGCCCATTACCACTCATGGAGGTCCCGTTTGAAAGAATTGGGATGGACATCATCGGACCATTTAACCCGAGTACACGGGGATACCGTTTTGTGTTAGTTCTGGTGGATTACGCAACGTGGTATCCTGAAACAGTGCCGCTGCGCTCCATCTCTGCCAAGAGTGTGGCACAAGCACTCTTCACGGTCATTTCCCGCGTCGGAATCCCGAAAGAGATTTTGACGGACCAGGGCACGTCCTTTATGTCACGCACGATAAAGGAACTTTACGCGTTACTGGGAATTAAGTCCATCCCCACTAGCGTATACCATCCACAAACGGACGGGCTGGTGGGGAGATTTAATAAAACGCTGAAAACCATGATCCGTAAATTTATGCACGAGGACAAACAAAATTGGGATAAATGGTTGGACGCCCTAATGTTTAGGATATGAGAAGTACCTCAGGCCTCCCTCGGTTTTGCACCGTTCTAGTTGCTGTATGGCCGAAGGCCCCGCGGAGTCTTGGACGTCATTAAGGAAAGCTGGGAGGACGGTCCAAGTTCCAGCAAAAAGGAGTTGGGGCCAGAGAGCCCGCGCTCTGGGCTGACCCATCAGCTTCCCTGTGATGACCAGCTCACATTGGCGCAGAGAGCGGAGGTGGCTGAATTACAGCGGCGCTACTCAGATGTGTTCTCCTTTCGGCCCGGGCGCACGGATCTTATCCAACATCACATAGAGACCAGCCCGGGAATTCCGTAAATATAAACGGAATACAATGATTTGCAAATCATTTTCAACCTATATTCAATTGAATGCACTACAAAGACGACATATTTGACGTTTAAACTGATAAACATTTGTGTGCAAATAATCATTAACTTTGGAATTTGATGCCAGCACCACGTGACAAAGAAGTTGGAAAAGGTGGCAATAAATACTGATAAAGTTGAGTAATGCTCATCAAACACTTATTTGAAACATCTCACAGGTGTGCAGGCTAATTGGGAACAGGTGGGTGCCATGATTGGGTATGAAAGCAGCTTCCATGAAATTCTAAGTAATTCCCAAACAAGGATGGGGCGAGGGTCACAAATTTGTAAGCAAATTGTCGAACAGTTTTAGAACAACATTTCTCAACGAGCTATTGCAAGGAATTTAAGGATTTTACCATCTACGGTCCGTAAAATCATCAAAAGGTTCAGAGAATCTGGAGTAATCACTGCACGTAAGCGATGATATTACGGACCTTTGATCCCTCAGGCGGTACTGCATCAAAAACCGACATCAGTGTGTAAAGGATATCACCACATGGGCTCAGGAACACTTCATAAAACCACTGTCAGTAACTATAGTTGGTCGCTACATCTGTAAGTGCAAGTAAAACTCTGCTATGCAAAACAAAACCCATTTATCAACAACAGCAAGGAACGCCGCTGGCTTTGCTGGGCCCGAGCTCATCTAAGATGGACTGATGCAAAGTGGAAAAGTGTTCTGTGGTCTGATGAGTCCACATTTCAAATTATATTTGGAAACTGTGGACGTGGTGTCCTCCGGAACAAAGAGAAAAATAACCATCCGGATTCTTATAAGCGCAACGTTCAAAAGCCAGCATCTGTGACAGGTGTGCAGGCTAATTGGGAATAGGTGGGTGCCATAATTGGGCATAAAAACAGCTTACCAAAAAATGCGCAGTCTTTCACAAGAAAGGATGGGGCGAGGTACACCCATTTGTCCACAACTGCATGAGCAAAGAGTCAAACAGTTTAAGAACAACGTTTCTCAAAGTGCAATTGCAAGAAATTTAGAGATTTCAACATCTACGGTCCATAATATCATCAAAAAGTTCAGAGAATCTGGAGAAATCACTCCACGTAAGCGGCATGGCCGGAAACCAACATTGAATGACCGTGACATTCGATCTCTCAGACGGCACTGTATCAAAAACCAACATCAATCTCCAAAGGATATCACCACATGGGCTCAGGAACACTTCAGAAAAATACAGTTGGTCGCTTTTTAATGGATGCCCCTGCTTCGATTACGCTTGCACCTCCTGGTACCCCAGCACCTCCAAAACCCTCAAATCTAGACTCCAAACATCCCAGAATAAGCTAGTCAGGTTACTTTTAAACCTCCACCCCAGATCACACCTCAATCCAACCCACTTCTCCAAAGTGGGCTGGCTCAGGGTGGAGGACAGAGTAAAACAACTTGCACTGTGCCTAGTCTATAAAATCCGCTACACCTCCTTGATACCGAAGTACATGTCAAACTACTTCCTTAACGTAAATGACCACCATAACCACAACACCAGGGGGAGCTCCACAAACCACGTTAAACCCAGATTCCGATCTAACAAAGGTCTTAACTCATTCTCTTTCTATGCCACATCAATGTGGAATGCACTCCCAACAGGTGTAAAAGTAAGTGCATCTCTATTCTCCTTCAAAACCACTCTAAAACAACACCTCCAGGCAACTTCAACACTTTACTAATACCCTCCTCCATTCACATCCCATCTCCCCGGATTATAAACAACTCAAATGTACTTCTAATGTATATACTTGTTCTTATGCTATCTGAACTCACTATGTTCTCTGCTGGCTGTACAAATCCTACTAAATAAGACCTACACTGTTTCAATGTCCACATTTCTCTGTTGATGCAATTGTTGATGACTGAAGTACTGATATCAACCAAAGCTCCTCATCCCACCCCCCGGATTGTAAATAATGTAAATAATTCAATGTACATACTATGATGATTAACTTGTGTGATGACTGTATTATGTTGATAGTATATATTTGTACCATGAATTGATTAACGTGGACCCCGACTTAAACAAGTTGAAAAACTTATTCGGGTGTTACCATTTAGTGGTCAATTGTACGGAATATGTACTGAACTGTGCAATCTAATAATAAAAGTATCAATCAATCAATCAATACATTTGTAAGTGCAAGCTAAAGCTCTACTATGCAAAGCGAAAGCCATTTATCAACAACATCCAGAAACGCCGCCGGCTTCTCTGGGCCCGAGATCATCTAAGATGGACTGATGCAAAGTGGAAAAGTGTTCTGTGGTCTGACGAACTGTGATGAGGTGGCGACTTGTCCAGGGTGTACACCGCCTTCTGCCTGATTTTAGCTGAGATAGGCACCAGCGCTCCCCATGACCCAAAGGGAATAAGTGGTAGAAAATGGATGGATGAATGGATGGTCTGACGAGCACACATTTCAAATTGTTTTTGGAAATATTTGACATCGTGTCATCCGGACCAAAGGGGAAGCGAACCATCCAGACTGTTATCGAAGCAAAGTTCAAAAGCCAGCATCTGTGATGGTATGGGGGTGCATTAGTGCCCAAGGCATGGGTAACTTACACATCTGTGAAGGCACCATTAATGCTGAAAGGTACATACAGGTTTTGGAACAAAATATGCCGGCATCTAAGCGCCGTCTTTTTAATGGATGCCCCTGCTTATTTCAGCAAAACAATGCCAGGCCACATTCAGCACGTGTGCAGTCCAGACCTGTCTCCCTTCGAAAATGTGTGGCGCATTATGAAGCGTAAAATACGACAGCGGAGACCCCGGACTGTTGAACAAATGAAGCTCTACATAAAACAAGAATGGGAAAGAATTACATTTTCAAAGCTTCAACGATTAGTTTCCTCAGTTCCCAAACGTTTATTGAGTGTTGTTAAAAGAAAAGGTGATGTAACACAGTGGTGAACATGCCCTTTCCCAACTACTTTGGCATGTGTTGCAGCCATGAAATTCTAAGTTAATTATTATTTGCAAAAAAAAAAAAAAGTTTATGAGTTTGAACATCAAATATCTTGTCTTTGTAGTGCATTCAATTGAATATGGCTTAAAAATTATTTGCAAATCATATTCCGTTTAAAGTTACATCTAACACAATTTCCCAACTCATATGGAAACGGGGTTTGTAGAAGGAGTTGTGCCTCCCCAGTCGCACAGCTGCCAGTCTGGTGAGGATTAGATGCCTGCGGAAAAAGCGCTGAGGATGACTTCTGGGTGCCTTGCGATTAGGAAAGGAAGTGGCTTTCTGCTTCAGTCACATTCATCATTAGCTGACCCCATGCCACCAATGCGTCAGGAAGGTGATCTTTTTTGGACAGATCCAGTCAGGTCATGACACTTTCAACTGCTCACATGCCACCTCTGTCCACTTCATCACATTTCTTCTTTGTGGTGGCTGTTTTTTCACCAAAGGGATGTAGTGTGGCAGACGATAAACAAGGTTGTGATTTAACCCCCAATTCCAACCCTTGATGCTGAGTGCCAAGCAGGGAGGTAATGGGTCCCAATTTTTATAGTCTTTGGTATGACTCGGCCGGGGTTTGAACTTACAACCTACTAATCTCGAACTGACACTCAAACCACTAGGCTACTGAGTAGGTAGCATACAGCAAGTCCAAAGTTGTACTGTCGCTTACGTGGCACTTCACATACTGTGTGAAGGTGGGCAGGGTGGTAGAAGGAGTGACAACCACAAGCCACAAAAAGGCTTGTGAGTGCTTTGATTTCTGCTGTGACACCGTCTTCTGTACGCACTCACGCAGCAGCAGCGTCAGCCAAGGAGGGTATGTATACAGTTACCACAATTACAAGTGAAAATTTCCTAGAGGATGTAATAATTTCTAATGCTGACCGCCAGTTGCTCGATGTGCCTGCTACATAGCTGTTCTTTAACAGTGATGTGATTAGGACTACACCTGCCCCCTCGACACCCTCTTTTTGCCCTTTCTCTTTGGTTTTGCATTTTCAGGTCAATCAGTATCAGAAGTACTTTATTAATCCTCAAGGGGAAATTGACATTTTCAGCACAACCCCATTGAAGATCATACAAACATTACAGGTAGACAGAAATCAGATTGCTGACCGGTCTGCCAACTTCCGGTGCCCCTTAAAAGAGGTGTTCGAATGATCTGTCAGGTAGGAGGGAAAGGCGAAGTACTTCCCTTGAAGCAAAGGGAGCTCGCAGACTTCCCTACCCTATTGAGTGCGAGGATGAAGATGGCAGACCAGAAACCCAGAGAAGTGTACAATTTTAAGTGCTGCTCAGTGGCCTTGTTGTTAGGGCGTCCGCGCTGAGATCGGTAGGTCTTGAGTTCAAACCCCGGTCGAGTCATACCAAAGACTATAAAAATGGAACCCATTACCTCCCTGCGTGGCATTCAGCATCAAGCGTTGGAATTGGGGGTTTAATCACCAAAATGATTCCCAAGGGCAGCCACCGCTGCTGCTCACTGCTCCCCTCGCCTTCCAGGGGAACAAGGGCATGGGTCAAATGCGGAGGGTAATTTCACTACACCTAGTGTGTGCGTGACTATCAGTAGTATTTTAACCTTGACTTTAAGTAATAAGCGTAATTTATGATTTTTATAATACCGGTAGTGACATTGGTTGTTTTAGTCAGACTTCAAACCTTTCCTACTGCATGTAAATATTGGTTCATACACAAATACAAAATAAACCACATTTTACATATACGCAAGCACTTGCATAATTGCATAATTTGAGAATAACCCTGTCTTCTAAATGACCTTCTTTTTAATAAAAACAGTCGAAAGAAGATCACAAGCAACACCATCTTGAAAGGAAACAAACATTTGTTACATCTGCCTTACTTCACTGCTGGCCAATGGTGAGGGTTGATGACATTGTGAGACTCGAGTGACGTCCGTATGCATAGGGGCGTATTTGCAATACTTTGCCATGGCACTAGATGTCAGAGCCAAGGGGGGAGGGTCAAGTAGAAGAGGGGTAGGGGGAGGATGGAGAATTTGAATTGAGTCTTGAGCTCTGAAGAAAACATCATGCACATTATGGAATAGGCTGTATTAAAAAGTGTGTTAAAACGTTTGTTCATAATGGTTAAGTACATTTCTAAATTGAGATGTCATCTTGATTGATAACCACATTTTAATGTGGAATTTATTTTCTATGACTATTATATGTCTAAATAAGATGTACGTTTGTATATGTACAAGTCTAAGTAAGATGCATATGTAAATATCTCGATTAAGTATACCAAGACCGTGTTACACTTTACTATTTATGTATGTAATATGCAGTTGGACCGCAGGAAGAGTACGTTTTGCTACAATTAAGACTAATGGGGCTATGCAGTAAAATAACAAACAAAAATCAGAGATCCAGCCCCAGTGTACAGAACAAAATGGTGTTGTTTTTTTTTGTTTTTTTACCCATCCCCAAAAACTCGGCCTGTTCTCATAACAAAGGGCTTCCCTAATATGATTGCTGTTGTCATGGGTCTTAGCTGATCTTTTTATGAGGGAAATTAGGCCTGACTGTGGGAGACACATCTTGTGTCAAAGTACCACAGCTAAAGAGACAGACAGACAGACGAGGCAGCCCAAACCACTGAATGAGTGGCAGTGTGCCAAAGCAATATGAGCCTGCAGTGGGAGGTGGGGGGAAGGGGGAGAATTTCATGTATTATTCATAATTATTCAAATAATCCCCAGACAGTGGAGAGTGATCTTTAGTTTGAGGATGCATAGGTATCTGTCAGTAATTTCAGGTAAAAACATGTCAGCTAACAATAAACACACTGCAACTACTTTGCATAGTTTACAAACAGACATAGGAAAACAAATACACATTTTTGCTACCTTCTAATATTGCCTAGCTGAATACTGAAGTTGTACTGATCATCACAAATATTTAAAACAAACTCACCTAGTTGGCATGCTTGTACCTTTTTTCCTTCAAGCTACAGTACAGTTGAGGCCTGTTAGTTGCTATGTTGTCCTTGAACTTCACCCCACTGCATTTATCCATACAGGAGTCAGAATTCAAATACCCACTTTATAAATGTAAATGATTGATGTCATTGATTAGACCAGCATTTACCAAAATTGAGGTAATTGGGTGCATTTTTATTTCGGTTAGAACTAATCGTCAGACACAATTTCTTAAAAAAATGGGACGGATGGGAAATCTTAGCTCTGCAGGACACTGTTTCACAACACTTATATCAAGCGACTTATTTTGGCGTATGGTCTCAGATCAGTCAGGTGGTTTTGTCCCTCTTCCATGACACTTTCTTGTTGCTTACAGCTGTAAAGTGCAGTATTATTTAAACACATTTTCTCATGAATATTCAACATTTTGTTTTTGGTAACACAAGATGGATTTGGTATCGTTTTTTGTTCATTTGTTACATGAATTATGGTGACAGTATTTGTTTATTTTGTTTATATTACAATATGGTACACCACGTATTTCTAGTTTGTCATTACAAAGTGTTCGAAAAGGAGTAGGGCGAAGCAGGGCTTAGTTTGAATCCTGGGTAAAGACCATGTTTGTTAGGTTTGTGGGGTTTGTCTTGATCCCCGACTGGAGGGACGGCGAACAAAGTGCATGTAAAAATGTAGTTGGTGACAAAAACTAAAATAGTGCCGCAGAGAAGTGCATTAAAGGCCTACTGAAATGAGATTTTTTATCTAAACGGGGATAGCAGGTCCATTCTATGTGTCATTCTTGATCATTTCGCGATATTGCCATATTTTTGCTGAAAGGATTTAGTAGAGAACATCCACGATAAAGTTCACAACTTTCGGTGCTAAGAGAAAAGCCCTGCCTCTACCGTAAGTCGCAGACGATGATGTCACGAGTGTGGGGGCTCCTCACATATTCACATTGATTTTAATTGGAGCCTCCTACAAAAAGTGCCATTCGGACCGAGAAAACGACAATTTCCCCATTAATTTGAGCGAGGATGAAAGATTTGTGTTTGAAGATATTGGTAGCGACGGACTATAAAAAAAAAAAAAAAAAGTTAAAAAAGAAAAAACGCGATTGCATTGGGACGGATTCCGATGTTTTTAGACACAATTACTAGGATAATTCTGGGAAATCCCTTATCTTTCTATTGTGTTGCTAGTGTTTTAGTGAGTTTAATAGTACCTGATAGTCGGAGGTGTGTCCATGGGTGTCTTGACGCGCAGTGTCTCGGGGAAGTTGACGGCAGCTGTATGGACGGCACAAGCTCAGCTGATATCCGGTAAAAAGCGACTTTTTACCACAATTTTCTCACCGAAACTTGCTGGTTGACATTCCGTCGTGATTCGTGTTCGCTTGACCGCACTCTGATCCATAGTAAAGTTTCACCTTCAGGAATTTTAAACAAGGAATCACTGTGTGTTTGTGTGGCTAAAGGCTAAAGGTTCCCAACTCATCTTTCTACTGTGACTTCTCCAATATTGATTGAACAAATTGCAAAATATTCAGCAACACAGATGTCCAAAATACTGTGTAATAATGCGGTTAAAGCAGACGACTTTTAGCTGTGTGTGTGCGCAGCGCTTATATTGCCTTAAAACCCGTGACGTCTTGCGTACACGTCATCATTACACAACGTTTTCAAGACGAAACTCCCGGGAAATTTAAAATTGCATTTTAGTAAACTAAAAAGGCCAAATTGGCATGTGTTGCAATGTTAATATTTCATCATTGATATATAAACTATCAGACTGCGTGGTGGGTAGTAGTGGGTTTCAGTAGGCCTTTAAAGGCAAAACAGACACAGGAAGCATAGGGAATGCTACACAGAACGGCAAACAACAAAGAAAAAAGCACAATGATCCAGCCCAGTCCAGAGAACAGAGATGGCATAAGAAGCAACCTGATTGGCAACCAGGGACAGGTGAGCCCTGCTTGCCAATTTAGGGACATGTGAGGAATCCAGCGCTCAGTCTAAATACATATTGGCAAATTTAAGAAAACAGTAAGTTGTAACAGTACATGGAAAAAGAAGACGGCACTGAGGCTAGGACGTCGTTTCACCTTTGGCGTACTTATTATCAATATAAAATGACGTGTGTAGTTAAACAAAAGATTTGGTGTGAGACTATGTGATTAGGGTTGGGTATCATTTGAATTCGAACGATTCCGATTCCGATTCTTTGTTTCGATTCCGAGTACTGACGATTCTCGATTCCGATTCTTCTTATACCATGACAGGTATTCCCTGGAAGGTGGTATGTATTCTGGGTTGAGAGTTTTCACCATATCCCTGCAAACATAAACAAACATGTAATGTTGCTGTTACTGTTTAGCCCAGTATCAATTAGCTTAGCTCTAACGTTATTGCTTAACTAACCTAAATGTTGGAGATTCTACCTCTGAAAAGGGATGCAGTCTTTTGATTATTTGTGCATTGACCTTTCTGTGGCACTCTTCCGTCTGTGGCACCGACATCTTCCCCATTGCTACTACGGTGAACAGAGTACGCTGAGCACATCGCGGAGCCTGGCTAGCAGGTTGTAAATGATCTATGAAAAAATACGCGGGCTAATTTGTTAGCTGCCTCAACGTTGGCGCAAAACACATTATTTATTGCATATATATTGTTTTACTTACCGGATTCGGACTGCAGTGCAGTCACCGAGGTGCCAGGCTGGGCGTCGGAGCCTGAGCCAAAGGAAGAGGCAGAGGAGGACGGTCGGCACAGCGCGTCGAAGACGGGACACGCATTTATTTGTACTCCATGAACTCGGAGGTGCTTCATCATGTTCGACGTGCACCCTCCTAAGCACGAAACAGTCCTGTCGCACGTGTTACATTTCACCGATATTTCATTTTTTTTAGTAAAATAAAGCCACACTTTCGACCGCCGACGCCCGCTATCCATGCTTGACTGACTCGCTCGGCTACATAGGCTCGGCTATGCTAACACTTCCGGCGGTGGGCGCTTCTTCGTTGGTGTTCAGCGGCTTCTTCTTCCGGTCGGCGGACTTATTCTTTTTTTCCGGTCGGCGGACTGGGTATCGAAACTAGGAACCGAAATTTAAACTTTTGAACGACTCCGGGAGAATCGGAAAGTTAGTCCCGGTTCCAATCGATACTCGATACCCAACCCTATATGTGATGCGTCAAACTGGAGAGTGTTATCAGCTGAGATGAGAAGGCGACTTGTCCAGGGTGTACACCGCCTTCCGCCCGAATGCAGCTGAGATAGGTTCCAGCGACCCCCCGCGACACCGAACGGGACAAGCGGTAGAAGATGGATGGATGGATGGGTTTAAGTACCGTCAACAATTATTGCATTTAGATGTTGGAAGGATGCTTGTCTCTTGCCGGAGTACAGTACTTGAGCAAGGCACCAACGCCTCCCCCGTCTCAGCTCAGTGCAGTCAGTTTGTATGTATGCCTTCACTCTCTCATTGCATGCCTGTGTGCATGTGGTCTGTATCTCTCTGTGGTGAGCAACACAATATACTGTATACAGCAGAGTGTAAATTGAATTTCCACTTGGGGGATTACAATCAGTATAATGAATTAAATTACGGAATACAAAATAAAAAAAACTGCTACACGTACTGAAGGTGACAGACTGCAACTTCAGCTCGCTGCAGTAGAAGGCTGTCACTCACTCATCATTAAAAGCATGTAGTGTGCTCAAAGAATGATGGAAATAGGAGTAATTACAATATTCCAAGATAGAATAAAAATAAAAGGACACATCAAAATTAAATAAGAGAAGTCCTTGACTCCATGGCTACTAAGTTGTAAAAGTATGTTTTATGTTCCTTTTTTTCCCCCCATTTAAACCCTGGCCTCTTGTCAAAATGCTCTGTTATTATTGTAATCAACTCGCATGGCGCTGACCTCTGGCCAGCAATCAGCTAAAAAAAGATTCTTTCACAGGACGCAGAGAGAATCTTACAACTACAAATGAAAGAATCCTGTCACTAAAACACACAGAGAAACAAACTTACAAAATGTATTTGTAGGAGTGTTAAAAATAATTGGTACAAACCGTTAACTGATTTTAACTTCAGAGATATGAATACATCATTTGACGAGCCGCTGGATGCATCGGTTGATATCCGCTTGGAAAGTCACAAACTGGTTGATTGTGGGAATGCCAAAGCATAATATTTATTATGCTGCCGCAAAACTTTGGCGCATTCCAAAGCCCACAGTTTGCATCCGATCAGAATCGTTCAAGTAATCCAAGTTCAAAAACTTCCAGAAATTTCCAAAATTCACGGTTTTCCAAAGTTCTATTTTCACCTCTTCCTGGAAAATTTGTCGATTTTTGAGAAAATTAAAGAATTTTAAGTGCGCCTCATAGTCTGGAAAGAACGGTAAATAAATAAAGCTTTATCAAGCTGTTTACTGAAATATATTATTCATGTTTAAATAACTTATAATGCAAATTGATATCGGCTCCAAATTTCAACCTCTTTGACTACTAATAATCGGTATCCGTGATGGCCCTGCTCTCTAGTGTGTATATATTTTTTTTTAATCAGATATTATGTATGTCATCTGTCATCATCATCTTAGTTTTATTTTGTAAGTGAGAAAGGAAATTAGTGAATTTGGGATCGGATCGAGGGTCGATATTTGCCTTTTTTATCTGATCACCGGATTCCTTGTTACACATGCAATAGTTTAAATACAAATGTTCTTATCACCATGTTGGAAAATAAACACAATTTCTTCCATGTAACATTATCACTGGAGGACTAGAGGAAGAGGGAATGCCAAAGCATGCTACACTCACACACACACACACACACACCAATCAAGACAACACAGGCAGTAACCACTAAATCTTCAATGTAAAGCAGGGGTGTTCCATTCAGATGTAAATACTATCAACACTCAGCGTAGTATAAGTTTATGAACGATATCAAAAGGATTACATCAATATATTTCATTTTGTATTATCATTACAAAAAAAATGCAGTGGTCATTTTTGTTATTGTCTACACACTCAGGGAATACGTTTCTGGATACAGGAAGGCCTTTGAAGGCAAAACTAAATAAATGGAAGTCAATAGTAGTTGCCATTGTATTTTGTTAAAATAAATGGTGTTTAGAAAAATCAATCAATCAATCAATGTTTACTTATATAGCCCTAAATCACTAGTGTCTCAAAGGGCTGCACAAACCACTACGACATCCTCGGTAGGCCCACATAAGGGCAAGGAAAACTCACACCCAGCGGGACGTCGGTGACAATGATGACTATGAGAACCTTGGAGAGGAGGAAAGCCATGGATGTCGAGCGGGTCTAACATGATACTGTGAAAGTTCAATCCATAATGGATCCAACACAGTCGCGAGAGTCCAGTCCAAAGCGGTTCCAACACAGCAGCGAGAGTCCTGTTCACAGCGGAGCCAGCAGGAAACCATCCCAAGCGGAGGCGGATCAGCAGCGCAGAGATGTCCCCAGCCGATACACAGGCAAGCAGTACATGGCCACCGGATCGGACCAGACCCCCTCCACAAGGGAGAGTGGGACATAGGAGAAAAAGAAAAGAAACGGCAGATCAACTGGTCTAAAAAGGGAGTCTATTTAAAAGCTAGAGTATACAAATTAGTTTTAAGGTGAGACTTAAATGCTTCTACTGTGGTGGCATCTCAAACTTTTACCGGGAGGGCATTCCAGAGTACTGGAGCCCGAAATGAAAAAGCTCTATAGCCCACAGACTTTTTTTGGGCTTTGGGAATCACTAATAAGCCGGAGTCCTTTGAACGCAGATTTCTTGCCGGGACATATGGTACAATACAATCGGCAAGATAGGATGGAGCTAGACCGTGTAGTATTTTATACGTAAGTAGTAAAACTTTAAAGTCACATCTTAAGTGTACAGGAAGCCAGTGCAGGTCAGCCAGTACAGGCGTAATGTGATCAGACTTTCTTGTTCTTGTCAAAAGTCTAGCAGCCGCATTTTGTACCAACTGTAATCTTTTAATGCTAGACTATAATACGTTATAGTAGTCGAGGCGAGACGTAACAAACGCATGGTTAATGATCTCAGCGTTTTAGTGGACAGAATGGAGCGAATTTTAGCGATATTACGGAGATGAAAGAAGGCCGTTTTAGTAACGCTTTTAATGTGTGCCTCAAAGGAGAGAGTTGGGTCGAAGATAATACCCAGATTCTTTACCGTGTCGCCTTGTTTAATTGTTTGGTTGTCAAATGTTAGAGTTGTATTATCAAATAGAGGTCGGTGTCTAGCAGGACCGATAATCAGCACTTCCGTTTTTTTGGAGTTGAGTTGCAAAAAGTTAGCGGACATTCATTGTTTAATTTCATTAAGACACGCCTCTAGCTGACTACAATCCGGCGTGTTAGTCAGCTTTAGGGGCATGTAGAGTTGGGTGTCATTAGCATAACAGTGAAAGCTAACACCGTATTTGCGTATGATGTCACCTAGCGGCAGCATGTAGATGCTGTAGAGTGCAGGGCCAAGGACCGAACCCTGGGGAACTCCACACGTTACCTTAACTTAGTCCGAGGTCACATTGTTATGAGAGACGCACTGCATCCTGTCAGTAAGATAAGAGTTAAACCAAGACAGCACTAAGTCTGACATACCAATTCGTGTTTTGATACGTTCTAATAAAATATTATCATCGACGGTATCGAAAGCAGCGCTAAGATCGAGGAGCAGCAACATAGATGACGCATCAGAATCCATCGTTAGCAATAGATCATTAGTCATTTTTGCGAAGGCTGTCTCCGTGGAGTGATTTGCCCTGAAACCGGATTGAAAGGTTTCACATAGATTGTTAGACGCTAAGTGTTCATTTAACTGCTCCGCAACAATTTTTTCGAGGATTTTTTAAATAAAGGGAAGGTGAGACACCGGTCGGTAGTTTACCATGAGGTCAAGATCGAGGTTAGGTCTTTTAAGAAGAGGATGAATAACCGCTTTTTTGAATGCTAGGGGAACAGTGCCCGAGGAAAGTGATAAGTTTATAATATTTAGCACTGATGGACCTAATAATACAAAGAGCTCCTTCATCAGTTTCCTAGGAAGAGGGTCAAGTAAACATGTTGTTTGTTTTATTCCATTTATACGTTATAAAAATTCCTCTAATGTTAGTTCCTCAAAACGAGAGAAACTATTTTGGAGGTCAGTATCCGCCGTATATACAATCGTATCAGTGTTAATAGAACCCAGTTGTAGCTGGGACGCATTGTCTTTAATCTCCTTTCTAATTACTTCAATTTTCTTACTAAAGAATTGCATAAAGTCATCAGCTGAGTGGGTGGAGCTACTGGAAGGAGTCCCTTGTTGGGTTAGTGATGCTACCGTACTAAACAAAAATTTAGGATCGTTTTTATTACGGTGGATGAGATTTGAGTAATATTTAGCTTTAGCTAAGGTAAGCATGCGTTTATAAGTTATCAAACCATCACTCCATGCTTGATGGTGCACCTCAAGTTTAGTCGTGCGCCATTTGCGTTCCAGCTTTCTACATAATAATTTCTGAGCTCTAGTTTCTTCTGTAAACCACGGGGTGCGCTTTTTTGGAGAATGTTTTAACTTTAGCGGTGCTATGTTATCAATGGTTTCGCGCAGGGCGTCGTTAAAGTTGTTAGTGAGGTTATAAATAGAGCCCACATACTTTGGGAATTACGCCATTACCGAGGGCAGTAGCAAGAGTTGTCGTTGTGGCCGTATTAATGTTGCGGCTGCTATAGCAGTTATTATTATTATTAGTTTGACGAACATGCGTATGAACCTCAAATTTTATAAGGCAGTGATCGGACAATACGTTAGTATACAGGAGTATCGTAACTTTGGAAACGGTGATACCCCTGACAAGCACTAGGTCTATCGTATTACCGTTGCGATGCGTGGGTTCATTTATTATTTGTGTGAGACCACAGCTATCAATTATAATCTGGAGGGCTACGCACGGTGGGTCCGATGGGGTATTCATATGGATATTAAAGTCCCCCATTATGGTTATATCATCGGCGTGTGTCACTAGATCAGCAACGAACTCTGAGAATTCATTGATAAAGTCCGAATAGGGCCCTGGGGGGCGGTTGATAACAGCCAGGTGTAGAGGCAGCGGTGTGACAGACTTCATAGTAAGCACCTCAAACGATTTATATTTCTTATTTATGTTAGGAGTAAGGTTAAAGTTTTCGTTGTATATTAGTGCGACCCCCCCACCCCTTTTAAGAGGATGGGCAATATGCGCATGTGTAAAGTTAGGAGGACATGCCTCATTCAGCGCAAAAAAGTTGTTTGGTTTAAGCCAGGTTTCGCTGAGACCGATGACGTTAAGATTGTTGTCTCTGAAGATATCATTAACTAACAACGTTTTGGGAGACAATGATCTTATGTTTAAAAAACCTATATTATAGGTAGTGGGCTCTTTTAGGGAATTTTTTATCAAATTATCCGTAGTAGCAATATTAATAATGTTGTGTTTATTATGCCCAGTGCATTTAGTATAATTACGACCATATCTAGGAATTGATAGGACGGGAATTTTCCGATTGTTTGTTTGTTGCTTTGATAAACTGCACGCATCATAGTTTTCCACCTCAGTAGAACACATGTCCAACTCTGAAACAATCAATGCAGAAAAAACTTGTTCTAATTTAACCGACTCCTTACCCAGACCAGTAGTCTCGCATCTTCCATTTAAATCCGGCTTCAGGATGAAGGGAAGTGGTGTTCTGTGGGGATTAGCCTTCTGCTTTGTTTTTAGCCCCGCTCGACATCCGCGTTTCCGATCACACCGCTGGCGTCTGCTCCGTAGACGGCCCCCGCTGCTACTATACTCCCCTGCTTCACAGGCCGCTGGATGTAGCCGCCGAAGTATTCCCATGCTAGTTAGCAGGTCTAGCAAGCACGCGTCTATCAGTCCAAAACGGCCCGATATGTCCACATCCAGAAGTGTCTGGCGGTCGTACGTGATCATTCTGGCGGTCGTACGTGATCACGGAGTGACCACGATGTGAGCCAGCCATAAAGTTTACAGAATTGTCTGGTATTTCTGCCAAATGTTCCTTCTTTAGCAAGAGCTCCGCGATGTTGCAGCCCGTCCGGGCACAAGACTTAGATTTATATCGCGCTTTTCTAGACACTCAAAGCGCTCACACAGAAGTGGGACTCAACATTCATTCACACCTGGTTTAGCATTCAATACCACAAATGTATTCATCTATTTTACAACACTAACACATTCTAAATTCAATAAGATAAGCTTTATAAAAAATTGTGTTTACTTTAGTTAATTGCTATGAAACGCTTTTAGTCCTATAATCTAATGTCAAAATACTGGATCGGGACTCCAAATTGAATCGGATTGACTTTCCCAGCTGCACTCGGCCAGAAGGCAGCATAGACACTGGACAAGTCACCACATATGTTACAAGAAAACACAAAGTAAATATAATTGGGCTGTGAAGTATCACTTTTGGTTCATTCTGTATTTGCTGCCTCCCCTTCTCTTTCTCTGTGTGAACAGCCTTAAGCATTCAGGGTTGACCTGTCTCTAATTGATTTGTCTGTGAAGGCGAGAATACCAGGATGCAATTCTCTCGCACACACCGTAGTGACATTGCACATCATCCTCTACCTCAGGGATGTGTTAAACGATGCTAGCACACCTCAAATAAGAACCACCAAGGAAAGCCCGTTTTACTTACATCAACATGGACCTGAGAGAGTGCCGACCAAGATAGAAGTCTGTGCTCAAAAATTGGGATCATAAATCTGGACTGAAATTTGCCGCCGTCCTAATGGACAAGACAGATGCCTTCTTGACGAAATTTAATGGTCAAATGAGAGTGAGCTATGTGGCTACAATAACAAGAAATATGTTTGGAGCAGTCAAGAACACTGTCACACCAGTCAAGCATGGTGGTGGTACAGTGCGACCGGGGCCTTGCACAAAGTCAATAGAATCTTGATAAAGGTGGACTACCTGTAAATTCTTTCAATGAACCATAAGCAAACAGCTAATGGGCTGAAACACATTGGTTCTTGATCAAATATTTTTTTGGATTGGAGAAGGCAGGCTGAAATGAAGCTTCAGGAATGGCCTTCCCAAGCCCAGCACATTATGAAATGCATAAAAACTGGTTCCATGCCAAGAAACCTGTCAATGTAAGTGAACTCTACCAATTTTATGAGAAAGAATGATTTAATATTCAGCTAGAATTGTGCCAGAAGCTACAGAGAACATCTGGTCAAGGTGATACTTCTTAAGGAACATTTAACCAAGTATTAGTGGTGGTGTTTGCATATATTTGAAACTGCATGTATAATTTTGACTCTGTGACCAGAGGAAATTACGAATGCATCTAAAGTTGGGCACCCAATTACTGTTTTCTGCTAAACCATAGAAATCCAAAAAATAAAGCTTCCAATTTATATTTTGTGGTCGTAGAGGTTATTCAGTCATCAGTACTTTGGTAAAGTTTTACGCAATTGGGCCTCAGCCTTCCGTCACTGTACTTGGTCTGCCAGTTTTGGACTTTGTGAGAGATGGTGGGAAATTTAGGAGAGGAGAAATTCAATAGACTGACTTGCTTTAATGTCGTCCTACTTTCTCTCATTTTAAAAAAGAAGAAGCAAGTATTATGTATTTACATTATAACAAATGAAGTAATTAATCATATTCTTAACCAATAGCTACTGCACTATGAACTATTTAATAGTAAATTGTCTGCAGAATATTAGCATTTGCTTGTTATGGTAATTATTGTTTAGGATTTACTTAACAAAAATTCAATCCATCCATCTATTTAGCAATCTGCCCATTTTCTATATTGCTTATCCTGCACTGATCCACTCAGTCATAAGGTAAAGCATACTAAGTGATCTACCACAGTACTAATTCCCTCCCACAAAACCTATGCAAATTCATATTGAATGTGATAACCTGCATATTTTAGACCCAAGCCCTTTGCTTTTGAGTTGGCTAAAAATAGAATAATGATCTAAAAGAGGGTTACATTTTTATTTTTTTCTTTCTTTGCAAAATAGTTTCATTATATTTTTTTTATTAATGGTTTTTACATTTGTTTTAAACGAGGCAAATGTTGTTATTCACACACTGCTCTGGCTATAAACCATTGTGTACTGCATATATATATGTATTGAAAAACAATAACACCGTAAGTACAGTCACTCACCTTCATGATGTAATGAGGAAAGTCAATTAAATGGATCTTAAATGGTAGCATTTAAGATCCAAGACGGAGGAGTAGAGCATGTCGAAAACTGAAGCTCCCCTGTGCATGAGCTAAAAAAAAAACTTAAACTACTTGGATTTCTGCCATAAATGTTTTTCTTTTATGAACAACGTTTTCCTCATTTTTTGCACACCCGATACAAAATTTCAATGAAAAAGGCAAAAATGGAATTGGGATCGTCCTCGTCTCAAACACCTGTCGTCACTGAGGCCTACCTTGAGACTTTACTCAGGAAATGTTTCAATGAGGCTGAGGATAGATCCCAAAAGCGAATCCAGCGATTGGAGGATCAACTTGGCTCAATTCAAGATACTTTATCCAAGTACACTGCCGATATAGAATCTGAAGTGTCTTCTATTGAAACACGCGTTCAGAGCAATGAGGACACTATGCTCAATTTCACCAGAACACTTACGCAGATTGAGAAAAAAATGATAGATCTCCATGACAGAAGCATGAGGGATAACATTAGAATAATTAACATAAAAAAAGACGAAGAAGGAAGTAACGCGCTGTCTTACCTGTCCGCCAACATCCCCAAGTGGTTCCCTGCCTTGGCTGCAAATCCTCCGGAGCTCATGCGGGCCCATCGCATTGGCCCCCCCGCGGCAATCTGCCCGTCCTAAGACGATGATTGTGAGATGTCTACTGTACACGGATAGGGACCGCATCCTGAACGAGGCTAGGAAACTTCCTCTTCAGCTCTCCGGGAACTCCGTTCGCTTTGCCCGGACTACAGTGACGCGACGGCTAAGCTGAGACGACCCTGCTACTCCACAATGTACAGCGCTCGAAAAGCTGGCTCTGAAGCCTTTCTAATCCATCCAGCAACAATCAAACTCTCCAAAGGCTCCCGACAACACTTTTTTGACAATCCAGCAGAGGCTGCAAAGTTCATCTCCGCAGCCTCGTAAACTCCACTAAACTTTGGGGTACCCTCAAAGAGACATGGACATACAACACTTGGCAAGACTATTTTTGTTTGATTTCTCTTCAATGAGACTTTTTCGTCGTTGTTGCTTCTGTGCTGGAGACAGGCATGGATCTGTTTACTTCCTGAGTTGTTGACACGTCATGTTGCCACGTGACTGTTTTTCTTTTTTTTTTACTAAACCACAATATTATTTTGTACACATAGAAGATTTGTAAGAGTTTTTTATCCGAACCTAACTACGAAAATGGTTTTAATGATTGGGAATTATTTGGGAAACAATTTTTTAATTTTGAAGTTGTTCCATATTAAATATGTGATACTTACCACGCCTTATATATATATATATATATATATATATATATATATATATATATATATGTATGTATATATATATATATATATATACATATATATGTATATATATATATATATATATATATATATATATATATATATATATATATATATATATATATATATATATACATTTGTTAATATTACTCATTTAGTTTTTTACTTTTACAATCGGATATTTAAAAGCTCTTAAGGGGAGCTTTTTGTTTTTCCATGTTTATTTTATTGCCTGTATGTTTCTGTGTGTGTGGATGAGATATTGTTTATTTTTGTTTGAATGGTCCACTTGTTGTGTGCATGTTTGTGTTGTGTGTCTGTGGCCCTCAGTCCTTGACCATATGCCTTCTTCTCTAGTTCATGTTTCATGAACAAAGGAATAATTTATCTGACCATGATCACACACCCTCTTACTTTTTTAATGTTTCTGAAATAACTCGATATGCATAGATCTGATAGTGAATTCTCCTCTGAAGTAGAGGAGAATGAAGACTTGATAAACTCCCAAAATTTGGAATTAGTTCATTTCTCAGACCACATCAACTACAAATCACAAAGACTTATGAGCAAAATGGATCCAAATAGAAATGCTCCTCAAAATACCAACAATGATTGTTTATATTATACTGATGTCCCATTTGATAAAACATTTATGCAAGATTATAACATATCTCTAATACATTATAATAGCAGGAGTCTATACTCTCATATTGATGATATTCAAGACCATTTGAGTCAATTAAAATCTCCATTTAACGTTATAGGTATTTCAGAGACATGGATGATTGAGAATACATGTATTGAGTTTGAATTAAATGGGTATGACATTTTTTGCAACCAAACGTAAAACTTAGAGAGCAGGAGGTGTGGCTCTGTATATGGACAAAAATATCAGCTGTAGTGTTGTAAATGATGTGTTTAGCTGTTGAGGAATTCTTCGAATGCGTCACTGTGGAATTATCAATTTCAAATAGGAAACACATTATTGTAAGCTGCATTTATACGACACCAGGATCCGACTTGAAAATATTTAATGAATGGATGGCAAAATTATTTAAAAGAAATATGTAGTATGTGGTGACTTTAATATTAACCATTTTAATCCTAATAAACACAAACACACAGCAGAATTTATTGACACCATGTTTTCCATGGGCTTATTCCCACTGATTACACGACCCACAAGAATCACAACACACAGCACCACACTTATTGAAAAAATATTCTGTACCATTGTAGATCAGACTGTCACTGGAGACTTGTTAGTGAGTGACGTCAGTGATCATTTACCGGTGTTCATGGTGTACAATATTAACTGCAAAACATCCAAACCTGTAAATAGTGAATATTCTCGAAGAGCCACAACAGAACGATCATTAACAGCATTTAAAAATAATTTAGCGAAACAAAACTGGGATTCTGTTTTTCAAACGTCAGATACACATGCAGCTTATAATTCATTTCATGACATTTTTTTCTCACTTTATGATACACACTGCCCCATCAAAAAATGCACTATAACTAACTCCACAAAAACTCCATGGATAACCAAAGGGCTTGCGAAGGCTTGCAAAAAGAAAAATTATTTATATAGGACTTTTTTTAGGCCAAACCATATAAACTGAACAAAAGTACAAAACATATAAAAATAAATTAACTAGCATATTAAGAGCAAGCAGGAAACATGACATTTATGACCTCGACATGAGGACGGTCCGGAACGTAGAAGAAGAAATCATCAAACCATTCACACACATCTGCAATTGTTCTCTTCGACTTGGACAATTTCCTCTCGCAAATGAAACTCTCAAAAGTCATCCCCATCTTCAAATCTGGAGACAAACACCACTTCACAAATTACCGGCCCGTCTCCATTCTGCCACAGTTCTCAAAAAATATTGGAAGAATTATTTGATAATGGACTTCGTGACTTCATTAAAAAGCACAAATTATTATCTGATTGTCAATATGGGTTCCGACAAAATAGGTCAACTTCATTAGCTTTAATTGATTTAATAGAGAACATTACTAATGGTATCGAGAAGAATACATTTGTTGCAAAAGGCTTTCGATACCATTGACCACCAGATTTTGGTAAATAAACTAGAAAACTATGGCATAAGGGGATTGGCAGGGAAATGGTTGGAGAGCTACTTAAATGAGAGACAGCAGATTGTTCAGATGGACCAACATCATTCTACACTCATGAACATAACCTGTGGAGTCCCCCAGGGGTCGATACTGGGACCCACACTATTTATGATATATATCAATGAAATATGTAAAGTATCAACACCGCTGAAGTACATCCTCTTTGCTGACGATACAACAATTACATGTGCTGGTGACGACGTGAAACAACTTCTGTCTTCTGTAACTTTTTTTAATACGAACAAATTGTTTCTGGATTTAAAGAAGACCAAAATAATGCTCTTTAGCAATTGCAAAAGTAATATACCCATCAGGATTGTTATTGATGATACACCAATAGAATATGTTCCACAAAATTCTTTCGTAGGAGTGGTAATAGATGAAAATATCTCATGGAAACCTCATATAAGTTACCTGAGGACAAAAGTTGCTAAATGTGTTGGAATGATGAGGAGCTCATGTCATCTATTGAACACCAATGCTCTGCTTTTATTGTATCATTTATTTATTATGTCACATTTAAACTATTGCATTGAAGTCTGGGGAAATTGTTATAAATCACATCTACAGCCTTTAGTCACTCTGCAGAAAAAGGCCATCAGGATTGTGTCCAATGTTCACTGCAGACATTACTCAAATCCACTATTTATGGACTTAAAGCAACTTAAACTGAACGATGTGAATTGGTGAAAATAATTATATCTGTATAGTGCTTTTTCTTTAGTGACTCAAAGCGCTTTACATAGTGAAACTCAATATTTATTTTTTTTACATTTAACCCAGTGTGGGTGGCACTGGGAGCAGGTGGGTAAAGTGCCTTGCCCAAAGACACAACGGCAGTGACTAGGATGGCGGAAGCGGGGATCGAACCTGCAACGCTCAAGTTGCTGGCACGGCTGCTCTACCAACCGAGCTATACCGCCCCTGAGCTATACCGCTGATCACGATGTGATAAACTTTAAAACTGCTCAAATCATGTTTAGGGCATCCCAAAACTCTCTATCATCCAATATACAGAACCTATTCCATGATAGAGATGATCACCATAGTTACAGTTTAAGAGGAAAAAACTAATTATATTTGCCTAAATTTAGAAGAACTTTAAAATCAATGTGCATTTCAGTGCGTGGAGTCACTCTGTGGAACAACTTAGGGGACAACTAAAAAATGTGTTCTAGCATGATTCAATTTAAAACACTGTTTAAAAAAGAAGTACTGAAGAAGTACGAGGAGGAGAGAGAGTGAGCACAGAGCGATGGGAGAGAGGTGTATGGTCAGAGAGTGTTTGGGCCCGTGTGTGTGTGTGTGTTTGTCTCGTCTGGTCTTGTCTCATAGTAACAGTGGTACTATCGTATTGTTAGTGTACAGGAGTTTTTCTTGTTTTTGTTTGTATAGTATTGTTCCTGTATTATATTGTTTATGTTAAATGTGAAATGAGTGAGAGGGGTTGGGATATCATAAGCATCTGCTTCATCCAACCCCTTTTCAAGCCTTGCATAAATATCTCTGCCAAAATGTAAAAAAAAAAAAAAAAGTGTCTTGTTGTACTGTGCAGGTTTGAAATACCGTATTTTTCGGATTATAAATCACAATTTTTTTCATAGTTTGGCTGGGAGTGCGACATATATTATGTGTGAAATTATTCACATATTACCATAAATATTAAATAATATTATTTATCTCATTCGCGGAAGAGACAAAGAAAATGTCAGCAATCGTCACACACACATTAGCAATTGTCACAAACACGTCAACCAATAAGAATTCCGCGAGGGAGGGTCATGGCAGAAGTGCATTGTGGGTCATGAAATGCTAACTGCTAAATACTATATGCTACTGCCGTAGCTATTAAAATGGATCATTTCATCATTGGCGGCAACTTATAAAAACTGAGAAAGGCTTAACAAAAATGGAACCGAAAAGGAAATCATGTACTGCAGATTACACAATATCAAATAATATTATTTCTCTAATTCGCGGAAGGGACCAAGACATTTGTCAGCAATCGTCACACACAGGTCAACCAATAAGAATTCAGCGGGGGAGGGTCATGGCAGAAGTGCATTGTGGGTCATGGAATGCTAACTGCTATATGCTACTGCTGTAGCTATTAAAATGGATCATTTCCTCGTTGCCAGTAACTTATAAAAACTGAGAAGGGCTGTACAAAAATGGCACCGAAAAGGAAATCATGTACTCCAGATTACAAGCTGGACATAGTGAAATATGCAGCAGAAAATGACAAGAGGAAGCGGCGCATACCTTTGGAGTTGGGAGAGTTGTTTAGAAGCGACATCGAGGAAGAAGATTTCATCGGATTTATCGATTAGGAGTGACAGATTGTTTGGTAAACGTATAGCATGTTCTATATGTTATAGTTATTTGAATGACTCTTACCATAATATGTTACGTTAACATACCAGGCACCTTCTCAGTTGGTTATTTATGCGTCATATAACATACACTTATTCAGCCCGTTGTTCACTATTCTTTATTTATTTTAAATTGCATTTCAAATGTCTATTCTTGGTGTTGGATTTTATCAAATACATTTCCCCCAAAAATGCGACTTATGCTCCAGTGCGACGTATGTATGTTTTTTCCCTTCTTTATTATGCATTTTCGGCCGAGGCGACGTATACTCCGGAGCGACGTATAATCAGAAAAATACGGTAAATATTTAAATAAAATAAAAAAATACAGACTTAGAACATGTGAGGAGTTTAAGTCTGGGCCATCAAGTGTAGACAGTCCTCGGCAAGCACCAGGAAACAAGGGATCAACTGAAGGAAAGGAAGCAAAAGAAGAAGGTAGAGTGAGAAGGACAGAATGGGAGCCTTTAATTGCATGGAGGGAGCATGACAATTGAGAGGAGTGGAGGGAGGAAAATCTCCAGGAGTATTGATCAGTCCAGTTCTTCCATTTCAGTCACTCCTAAACCCCCTCTGCATCTCCCCCTTCACCCAATTTGCACCCGTAATTTAGATTGGAGCGTGTGTGTGAGTGTGTATGTGTGTGGACGTTGAGGTCATTTTGCACACTGCTTGTCCTTCGATGTGTGCCTACTTCTCTTATGTATTCATTTACTTGTTAATGCGCCTGTCCATCACATGTCATTGCTGAGGTTTTGCCTGAAATGCTGTGACAAACACTGAAAGGACACAGGGTGTATCATCAAGTGATCTTATACCTAATTTTGAATATAATTTCAATGGTGATGAACTAATATATTTCTATCCTATAGTTGCATGGCTGTATGTATTTTTGGTTCGCAGGCTATATAGGTAAGAGTTATCTATTTGTGCATGTGTGTGTGTGCAGTAGGTGACAAGGGTATACTTCCTGATCGATCTCCCGTCTCCCTTTGGAATGACCCTGCACCTCCTCCTGGGCCTAATGAGATATGCCCCATTATGGGACCAACACATGCACAAACAATAAACGTGAGGAGGGAGAAGTATCATTTCACAGTATTCAAGCACCAACCTACTATGTTCTGCTTTCTTCATCAGCAAATTCCTAGACATAATTATAATAGTGCAAACCAGACAGTCACTCTCTTGTGGGGGATACGATCAAGGCTGTGACCTTCAACCCCTGTCTCAGTCCCAGACTGAATCAATTCCTAACCAGACAATCCCCCCTAAATACATCCACCCCCATTCTACAAACACAATGACCAGAGCAAGACGGCTTCACAAACAATGGGGAACAGAACCAACCTTAAAACCTGTGTCTATTTACTCACGTTGGCCTGGGTGACAAAACCACAAAAGGTGAGTGGCATTGATCAAGTCATGTGACAGGAAGTTCTAATAATGAGGAAAGGTCTTAAGGGTGGGAAACTAAATGGTCAGTTTAAGCTCTCATGAGACGTCAACTATGTCTTGAGCTGTGAGCTTGGTAAGTATTAACTTGGGTACTTTTGCTTGTTAGTTGGCTTCTCGATACACCTTTTCCCGAATTCATAAAGAACTACAGATGAAAGCAGTCAAAAAAGAAAATATGTAATGAAGACAACCATATTTCAAAAATTAACTTATTGTCAACATACATACTATTTATTACATTAAATGGTTGTCTATTTTCATTCATCTTTTAACCGCCGTATATATAACGTATGAATGTTCTTCCCCGATCCAGTGCTCGAGTCATTGTTTCCTGTCGGACCTTTTCAGTGACGGACACATTCAAGAAAAGCAGCAACAACAGAGAAATCCACACAGGTAAGCTTAATCAAAAACTTGGTCAGATTTTTGTCTGCAGAAACATATTTAGTTAGTTTTTTATCTGAAATTGCTGACTTTGTGATGTGTTTTGTATTCGTGGTCGTGTTGTTTTTGGCTGAGTAACTCTCTGGTGATCAAAGCTCGTTCAATACACGAAGCGCTAAATTCACCCAGTAGAGGACAATAACATTACACCTTGGGTTTGTGTTGCGCCACAGTCTTGCATTGTGCCACAGTAGTCATCGTATGCAATGTTTGCTGTGGATGTTGTTAAATTTCTGTAGGCTTAAACGGTGTAGTTGTAGTTTATTGTGTGAGTGTACCAACACTAAATCTTATATTTTATTTATGTGAAATACACAATGAACGTTATACTTTTGTAATGCTTATTTTATGTTTATATTTTCAGTCTGACAAACCTAAATGAAGGAAGAAGTGTACTGAAATAAAATTGAGGAAGGAAAATCATTAAAAAGTAGGAATATAAATCTTTAATAAAACTTCTGGAGCTTCTGTTCCTTCCTGCCAATAAAGGGTCTGTTTGCAACATTTTCACAGATGGCTAGAGGGTGCCAACTTTCCAATGTATTTTGCACAGTATATCGTGCACTCTTATGGCTTCTCGTACGTAATGACGTAATTACGTATGTACGTTCGTACATAACACATGCATGACTGCGAATTGTACGTTGCTTCTCTCGGAATGCTTTTGCACGTGTGCATGCGCTCCCTGCGCGTACATGTCGACAAGTGTCCGCCGTAAACACCGATAATTGTATTCAAGCTGGTAGAATATTTTATTACACAAACTTTGAAATTGTAAAAATACAGACGAATGGCAAAAATGTGTGTTCCGTTAAACCACTAATGGTAACATAACGTAGGCGCTGGTGTTCTTGTTATATTTTTTGCTTTAAAAAATGTGACTGTAAGTAAGTTGCAAACAAACAGCACCTTTAACTATCTGTATAACTGCACACGCTGAAAACAAGTAGCGAGAGAAGAATAATGAATTTATTTACAGTGCAGTGTGACAGCCAATGTGTTTACTTTGCAAATAAAGTAAACGCGTTGTCAAAATTATTTAACCTGCTGAGTCTCTTTCTGACGAATCATCCAAATTTCCATGTCCGGCCCCTAAGCCCTTAGGCTCTTGAAACTGCGGCCCTCTTCTTCATTATGTAGTTTAAAAGCCCTGCTATAAGCCTTTGTGCGCTCATTAAGGAAACTAGGAAATATAAATGCCAAATTGTAAAAATGTGTTTAACGTTATCCAACTCGGGGGGAGGGTAAACGGAAGTGTGGCAATATGTCCACTAAGCCCATGTTTACTTCTGTTCTCTGAATTCACGAAGGAATGTATAGCCTTTCATGAACACAATCTTTTAGTGTCAACCTTAACATTATTGTAGACGCTCCAGAAAACCCGGATATCTATGTATGTATCTAATCACATTACATCAACTGTTAGCATTAGCCGGTGCTAAATGGCGTGAAAGTACAAACCACGTTTCCATATGAGTTGGGAAACTGTGTTAGATGTAAATATAAACGGAATACAATGATTTGCAAATCATTTTCAACCCATATTCAGTTGAATATGCTACAAAGACAACATGTTTGATGTTAAAACTGATAAACATTATTTTTTGTTGCAAATAATCATTAACTTTACAATTTGATGCCAGCAACACGTGACAAAGAAGTTGGGAAAGGTGAGGAATGCTCATCAAACACTTATTTGGAACATCCCACAGGTGTGCAGGCTAATTGGGAACAGGTGGGTGCTATGATTGGGTATAAAAGCAGCTTCCACGGAATGCTAAGTAATTCACAAACAAGGATGGGCCGAGGGTCACCAATTTTTAAGCAAATTGTCGAACAGTTTTAGAACAACTTTTTCAACGAGCTACTGCAAGGAATTAAGGGATTTTACCATCTACGGTCCGTAAAATCATCAAAAGGTTCAGAGAATCTGGAGAAATCACTGCACGTAAGTGATGATATCACGGACCTTTGATCCCTCAGGCGATACTGCATTAAAAACTGACATCAGTGTGTAAAGGATATCACCACATGAGCTCAGGAACACTTCATAAAACCACTGTCAGTAACTACAGTTGGTCGCTACATCTGTAAGTGCAAGTTAAAACTCTACTATGCAAAGCGAAAGACATTTATCAACAACACCAAGGAACGCCGCCGGCTTCGCTGGACCCGAGCTCATCTGAGATGGACTGATGCAAAGTGGAAAAGTGTTCTGTTGTCTGACGAGTCCACATTTTAAATTATATTTGGAAACTGTGCACGTGGTGTCCTCCGGAACAAAAAGGAAAATAACTATCCGGATTGTTATAGGTGCAAAGTTCAAAAGCCAGCATCTGTGATGGTATGGGGGTGTATTAGTGCCCAAGGCATGGGTAACTTACACATCTGTGAAGGCACCATGAATGCTGAAAGGTCCATACAGGTGTTGGAGCAACATATGTTGTCATCCAAGCAACGTTATCATGGACACCCCTGCTTATTTCAGCAACAGTGTAGCTTCGTAGTAAAAGAGTGCGGGTACTTTCCTGGCCCGCCTGTAGTCCAGACATGTCTCTCATTGAAAATGTTGCTGTGGAGAGGGGCGTGTTCCGCGCGTCCCCTGCGGGCGGGGTGTGTGCAGGGGCCGGCCATGAAGCAGCCAACAGGTGAGTGGATACCTCTGCTGGAACGAGTGATCTAATCACCTTTTCCCTTTATTAGCAGCGCTGGAGACCATGAAATGGAGAGAGGCATGAGGACGCAGGAGGACGCAGGACAGACGCACAGAGACGAACAAGGGACAGCTGAAAAGCTGGACAGACGGACAATTGTGTAAAGTAAAAGATGTACTGAAGACTGTGTCAAACCTGAGAAGTTGAACAGGCGGGCAATTGTGTAAAGTAAAAGATGTTTTAAATACTGTGTCAAACTTGTATCCTGAGCTGTGTGATACTGTGGTCAGAAGAAGCCGGGCGAGACGCAGGAAACCTCCACAACTGGCACCCAACTTAAGCGAACCACGACGATGTCCACCACATCACCCCTGGAGCCGCTCGGGCAAGTGCTTGCCGAGGTATCGGCAGCAAGCCGGCAACAGACGCAGCTAATCCAGCAGCTGATGGACAGATCCACGGTAGGAGGGGGAGCAGTGACATCCATGCAGCGAATGGGGGAGGCAGAAGATCCCCACACCTTCCTGGATGTCTTCGAGGCCACGACGACCTCATGCGGATTGCCAGAGGCAGAGTGGGGCGTGAAGCTTTTACCGCTTCTGGTGGGGGAGGCACAGCGAGCGCCGTTGGCCCTCCCGGCAGCCGCCAGGATGCAGTATGACAATTTATGACACGCCATCCTAGATCGGGTCGGCAGCAGCTCGGAGGATCACCGGAGAAGGTTCCGAGCAATGAAATTGGGCCAAGAAGACCACCCATTCGTCCTGGCGCAGAAAATGAGGGACGCGGCGAACAGATGGCTTCAACCAAATGGGCAAGATCCTCAGGTGGTGGAAAGAATACTCCTGGAGCAGTTTGTCGACGCCCTACCGCCCAGGACCGCAGCATGAGTGAGATACCACCGTCCAACGGAGGTTAAAACAGCAGTGGCACTGGCTGAGGACCACCTAGCGGTCCACAGGGACAACACACCAAAGGCAGCGGAAAGGCCCATCCCAGCCCCACGCCGACGACTCCCACCACCAGACCGACTGGCACTGGAGTGGCGCCCTCACCTGGCCGGAGGACCGGGAAGCAAGGATCAGGTCCCCTCCTTGAACAATCAACACAAGCACACACACGCACCCAGTCACACACACACACACATCCCACAAAGGGGGGAGAAAGGGGAAAATAATGGTCTGACTCCTTGTCCGTTTCAGGGTAACAGCGCTGTCCAGAGAGGGCTTCCCTCACAGAGTGCGCCTCAGACACCTGGGCCGGTGTGCTGGGGTTGCAGTCAACCGGGTCACGTGCGCCGAGAGTGCTCCTTGATGGAGGTGGGGCAGGTGATGCAGGTTGTCGGGGCCCCAGCACCCGCCCCCGATTTAGGAGAGACGTACTGTGTCCCGGTAAGAATACAAGGGAGTACATACCGGGCGATGGTGGATTCGGGCTGTAAACAGTCCATGATTCACCAAAACCTGGTTCAACCCAGGGTGTTGAGGCAGGCAACACGGGGAAAAATCAGGTGTATTCATGGGGATGTGCACGAGTATCTGATTGTGCCAGTGGAAATTTGGTATGAGGGCCAAAAGCATAAGGTTAAGGTTGCCGCAAGCGCGCACCTTACGTATCCCATAATTTTAGGAACAAATTGGCTGGGGTTTAACCAGTTAGTGACACAATGTGTGGGGATGCGTTCACGGACTGTAGGACAGGGTAATATCCACGAAGTACTCGCTGGCGACGCGGATTCATCCGGCACTGACAGGCGGGAACCGGCAGGGGCTTCGCGGAAGGCCCCACCGGCCCTCCGCTGGCAGTCCACGGAGGATTTTCCCCTTGAGCAGTCCCGCGATGAAACTTTGCGCGCGGCCTGGGACCAGGTGGTTTGCATAGACGGTCAGCTGGTGCGCCCGGGGAAAACGCAGGTATTCCCCCACTTTGTGATTATTAGGGATAGGTTATATAGAGTGAGCCGTGACACTCAAACAGGTGAGGAGTCCACCCAGTTGTTGGTGCCAAAACCCCGCCGGGAAATGGTTTTCCAGGCGGGGAATTGCAATCCCCTCGCTGGCCACTTGGGGTACGAGAAAACACTCAATCGGGTCATGGTCCGTTTCTATTGGCCAGGCATCCGGGCAGACATACGCCGCTGGTGTGCTGCCTGTCCGGATAACCAGCTGGTAAACCCGGCGGCCGTCCCGAAGGCCCCTTTGCGCCCATTACCACTCATGGAGGTCCCGTTCGAAAGAATTGGGATGGACCTAATCGGACCATTCAACCCAAGCACACGGGGATATCGCTTTGTGTTAGATCTGGTGGATTACGCAACGCGGTATCCCGAAGCAGTGCCGCTGCGCTCCAAGAGTGTGGCGCAAGCACTTTTCACGGTCATTTCCCGCGTCGGAATCCCGAAAGAGATTTTGACGGACCAAGGCACGTCCTTTATGTCACACACAATAAAGGAACTGTACGGGTTATTGGGGATTAAAGCGATCCGCACCAGTATATACCACCCACAAACTGAAGGGCTGGTGGAACGGTTTAATAAAACGCTAAAAACCATGATCCGTAAGTTCACGCACGAGGACAAACCTAATTGGGATAAATGGCTGGATCCCCTAATGTTTGCGGTGCGGGAGGCACCCCAGACCTCTACCGGTTTTGCACCGTTCGAGTTGTTATACGGCAGGAAGCCGCGCGGCGTATTGGACCTAATTAAAGAAAGCTGGGAGGAAGGTTCAATCCGCAGTAAAAACGAAATACAATACGTTATGGACCTGCGAGCAAAACTCCACCAGGTGGGGCACTTGTCACGCGAAAATTTGCTCCTCGCCCAGCAACGGCAACAGCGTACGTACAACAAGGGAACCCAGCTGAGAAAATTTTCACCGGGAGAAAAAATACTTGTACTACTCCCAACTTCCAGCTCAAAATTGCTAGCAAAGTGGCAAGGACCCTTTGAGGTCACACGGCAGGTAAATGATGTGGATTACGAGGTTCGGCGCTCGGACCGAGGGGGAGGCTTACAAATTTACCATGTAAACCTACTGAAAGCATGGAGGGAGGCCGAGTCTGTCTCCATGGTGACGGTAGGGAGAGAGGAGGAGGAGTTGGGGCCAGTGATCCCGTACTCTGCCTCTACTTCTCCTCTTCCCTGTGATGACCAGCTCACATTGGCTCAAAGAGCGGAGGTGGCTGAGTTACAGCGGCGCTATGCAGATGTGTTCTCCTCGCGGCCCGGGCGCACGGATCTCATCCAACATCATATTGAGACCAGCCCGGGGATTACGGTGCGGTCTCGGCCATACAGGCTTCCCGAGCATAAACGCAAAATGGTTCGAGACAAATTAAAAACCATGATGGAATTAGGAGTAATAGAAGAATCCCACAGTGCGTGGTGCAGCCCTATTGTTCTTGTAGGGAAGAAGGATGGGTCTGTGCGGTTCTGTGTGGATTACCGCAAGGTGAATAAGGTGTCACGTTTTGACGCGTACCCAATGCCTCGGGTCGACGAGCTTCTGGATCGGCTGGGCACTGCTCGTTTTTTCACGACACTGGATTTAACCAAGGGCTACTGGCAGATTCCCTTATCACCAGAGTCCCGGGAAAAATCGGCCTTCTCCACTCCGGAAGGTTTATACCAGTTTGTGACGCTCCCGTTCGGGTTGTTCGGTGCGCCTGCCACGTTCCAGCGCCTCATGGACCGGGTGCTGCGACCCCACGCTGCATACGCGGCTGCCTACCTGGATGATGTTATCATCCAGAGTAGCAGCTGGGAAGATCACCTGCGGCAGGTGGGGGCGGTGCTCGAGTCCTTGAGGCAGGCGGGGCTCACCGCCAACCCGGCGAAGTGCGCGGTTGGCCGGAGGGAGGTACAGTATCTGGGGTACCACTTGGGGGGGGGGCTGCAGCCGCAGGTTGACAAGACGGCGGCTATTGCGGCCTGTCCACCCCCCAAGACTAAAAAAGACGTGAGGCGGGTGGAGGCATGTGGAGACGGGCGTGATCTAATCACCTGTTCCCTGTATTAGCAGGGCTGGAGACCATGAAATGGAGAGAGGCATAAGGACGCAGGAGGACGCAGGACAGACGCACAGAGACGAACAAGGGACAGCTGAAAAGCTGGACAGACGGACAATTGTGTAAAGCAAAAGATGTACTAAAGACTGTGTCAAACCTGAGAAGCTGAACAGCCGGACAATTGTGTAAAGTAAAAGATGTATTAAATACTGTGTCAAACTTGTATCCTCAGCTGTGTGATACTGTGGTCAGAAGAAGCCGGGCGAGACGCAGGAAACCTCCACAGTTGCGCATTATGAAGCGTAAAATACGACAACAAGACCCCGGACTGTTGAACAACTTTAGCTGTACATCAAGCAAGAATGGTAAAGAATTCCACTTTCAAAGCTTCAACAATTAGATTCCTCAGTTCCCAAAGGTTTATTGAGTGTTGTAATAAGAAAATGTGATGTAACACAGTGGTGAACATGCCCTTTCCCAACTACTTTGGCACGTGTTGCAGCCATGAAATTCTAAGTTGATTATTATTTGCAAAAAAAAAAAGTTTATGACTTTGAACATCAAATATGTTGTCTTTGTAGTGTATGCAATTGAATATGGGTTGAAAAGGATTTGCAAATCACTGTATTCCGTTTATATTTACATCTAACACAAATACCCAACTCATATGGAAACGGGGTTTGTACTACAGGCCATAATAACTTGTCAATACTTACAGTTGCCTCATATGTAGCTTTGCCACGGACAGTTAGTATCGATCCATATTTTATTAGTCTGCTTGCCAGTCCATCGTTATATTGACTGAGTCAAGATGCCACTCTATAAAAAATATCCCTCTACCGTTTATGTACAGTATATATGAGTCCCTGGCAATTGCTCTAAGACTGCCTCGGAGGCTCACCTAATCTAAAATGTAAAAAGATATATGTACAGTATATGTACATTTTCATTCAAAATTGTCCACTTATCACAGATAAGATTATTTGAAACACTGTCTTTGAAACTAATGTGACTTTGCAGGTGTTAGTTTCATCTTGTTTTTGACAACTTCAGCCGTAAAGTAAAAACTCTTTACACAAAAATCTGTCGGCTGCAGAGCAGGCGACTATAGGCTTGCACTACCCACAACTATCATGTGTTAATTCAGACAGCTTATCTGGGCTCATCATGTTGTCTGTGTCTCCCAAAAAGTATTGAAAGTTTCTGTCTTCCTGGTTTCCTCTACCCATGAGGCAGAGTATGGCTCAAAAACCTTAGCTGACTGGTCCTGACATTCTCCACTAGCGGGGCAGTCTGAGTTAGATAAGTTAGGCCGGTTTGTGTGTGTATATGTGTGTGTATGTATATATATATATATATATATATATATATATATATATATATATATATCGCGGGGGGCTCTGGTGCCTATCTCAGCTACAATCGGGCGGAAGGTAGTGTACACTCTGGACAAGTCGCCACATCATCGCAGGGCTATATACATGTATACGTGCCTATACTGAAAGAATAATTGAATTTTATAGTCTTTTCACTGAATAAAAGAATGTACATGATTTGGATTCATAGGATAATAATACAAATAATATCCCTTTTCTGCAGTGCAGAACTTTGTTGCAGAAATCTCCTTCTGTGTCATTCACTGAAACTCATGTCTCAGGTTGGCTGCTATCAACAAACCACGGCCATTCCAATTCTTACCTTGTCTACTTGAAGCTGATGTGATGTAGATTAATTACCGCAATGACCAGTATATCACTCGAAAGGGCAGTTACCAACCATTGGATTACTCTATAGTTCAAGATTTACCGTAATTCGAAAAATGCACTGCACATCACATTGGCGGCTCTAGTTTAGATGATAAAGGTTTGAGAAAATAATTTGGATATGTCTGGCGGGCCGGATTGAAATGCTTAATGACAGGCCGTGATTTGCCCATGCTTGTCATAGATGGGAGTCGCAGTTTACCAGTTGAGAGAGGGGCGGTGAGAGAGAGAGTGGGTTCTTTGCAAGTTTGATAATACTACGACATATGTTGGAGCAGGAATTAAGAAAGCTGTAAAAATATTAGAAGCACACAGATAGAAACATAGTACTTAACTTTTTCGCGGCAGCAACGAGCAGCAGCAGACTTTTTGCTTAGTACAAAATCAATAAAGGTGACAATCAATGAAAGTTGGTTTCTCTAAAACCTTCCAAGTGTCATGATCCGGCAGATCAGCTGCCGCCTGTCTTTTTTTTTTGTTGCAATGCCTGGTTTTTGTGTCACGGGGCGAAGTCACCATCGCGCACACCTGATACTCATTTCCTCCTGTCTACTTAAGCTCTCTTGTCCATTCTCTCGGCGCCAATATTGTCCTTAAGGTTTACCCTTCCAGTTGTGCTTCGCTCCTCTGCTTTGGCTGCCCTCACACATCTCGTGTCGTGTTAAATGTTTCCTCTCCACACCTTGTGTGTGCAATTTCTGTTTCTTCACACCTTATGTGCTCCCCTACTTATTAATCCTTCACTCGATCTTGAGTTTTGCTCAGCTTTAGGGTCTTACTTCGGAGAATAATTATGACACCACAATTCCTCTCAAAATATGGAATTGCTGAGTACAGCTACGGCCTGGACGAAAATCTTCCTGGTTCTTTTGTAGCAGAGGGTCGAGGTGAGACGAATCTGGTTTAGGACATTAGAGATATGCCAATGTAGTTAGTCATGAGAGACAGATCCTGCTTCTTTGGCAGTGGGATGAGGAAATTTGTAACCCACTGTTTACGAGGCGACATGTTGGTGTACACCTCTGAGCAGAAGTCACGGATGGCATCAATCACATGGTCACCACCTCTTTGGAAAGCCTATGCAGTAGTGGCACAATCAAGGCCAGCTTCTTTGTTGGTTTTCATGGCTGCGATTGCTTTAGCTGTTTCTTCACGGGCGGGAGGATCAATGCAGATGGGAAAAATTTTTATTGGCGCAGGAGGTACGTCTGATGGAGTCACGCCACTATTATTTTTCAGAAGTGAGCTGAACTAGTCTTTCCACTTCTCAAGAATATGTTCTTCATTCTTGGGTGGTTTGCCATTCCTCAGTTTCACCTTGACATTGGATTTGGTGTTATTCCCCGACAATGAATGGATTATATTCCAAGTGGTTGTGTAATGTCCTCTTGCATCAGCTATCATATCTTCCATTTGTTTGTCAAGTACAGCAGTCTTGACAACGTTGTAGAAGTCATTTAGTCTGGCGTTAAGGTTCCTCCACCTTGCTGTAGCTTGAGGTGTCTTTGTTAGTTGGAATCTCTTCTTAGCCTCATCTCTTTATATTTTGAGTTTGATGGTCCCTTCAGACACCCAGCTGGGTTCCTGCTTGCTAAGAACTTTCCCATCCACATCTCTTACTGTGGTTTCAAATGACTTGTATAGCTCTGGTAAATCTACAGATTGGTCATCAAGTGCTAACGTTTTAAAGCGATTTGTTAGTTCAAGCTGAAATTCACACTTGGTGCCTGGATTCTCCAACTTCGTCCAAATGAACTTTGGTCCGACACTTACGCAGGGAGTTGATTCACGTACTGTTGATTTGTATGTGGTCCTGCAGGGTGATTCATAGTCCATAGTCTACCATGTGGATGGGAAAATCTTGAATGTGCTGGACAAAAGTTGTGGGCATGGTACAGGACTTCCCAACAACTTCAGCGTGTCGGTACCTTTTTAGGCATTGAAATCACCAATAACAAGACTGATTAGGGACGGCGTGGCGCAGTGGGGAGAGTGGCCGTGCGCAACCCCAGCGTCCCTGGTTCAATTCCCACCTAGTACCAACCTCGTCACGTCCGTTGTGTCCTGAGCAAGACACTTCACCCTTGCTCCTGATGGGTGCTGGTTGGCGCCTTGCATGGCAGCTCCCGCCATCAGTGTGTGAATGTGTGTGTGAATGGGTAAATGTGGAAGTAGTGTCAAAGCGCTTTGAGTACCTTGAAGGTAGAAAAGCGCTATACAAGTACAACCCATTATTATTATGTCATGTGTCTTGAATTGCTCAATATGTTCTTCAAGAGAAAGGGTAAATGGGGTTTTACAAACCCCGTTTCCAAATGAGTTGGGAAATTGTGTTACATGTAAATATAAATGGAATACATCCATCCATCCATCCATTTTCTACCGCTTATTCCCTTTCGGGGTCGCGGGGGGCGCTGGCGCCTATCTCAGCTACAATCGGGCGGAAAGCGGGGTATACCCTGGACAAGTCGCCACCTCATCGCAGGGCCAACACAGATAGACAGACAACATTCACACTCACATTCACACACTAGGGCCAATTTAGTGTTGCCAATCAACTTATCCCCAGGTGCATGTCTTTGGAAGTGGGAGGAAGCCGGAGTACACGGAGGGAACCCACGCATTCACGGGGAGAACATGCAAACTCCACACAGAAAGATCCCGAGCCTGGATTTGAACCCAGGACTGCAGGACCTTCGTATTGTGAGTCAGACGCACTAACCCCTCTGCCACCGTGAATACAATGATTTGCAAATCCTTTTCAGCCCATATTCAGTTAAATATGCTACAAAGACAACATATTTGATGTTCAAACTTATAAACATTTAATTTTTTTGCTAATAATGATTAACTTTAGAAATTGATGCCTGCAACACGTCACAAAAAAGTTGGAAAATGTGGCAATAAATACTGATAAAGTTGAGGAATGCTCATCAAACACTTATTTGGAACATCCCACAGGTGTGCAGGCTAATTGGGAACAGGTGGGTGCCATGATTGGGTAAAAAAACAGCTTCCCAAAAAATGCTCAATCTTTCACAAGAAAGGATGTGGCGAGGTACACCCCGTTGTCAACAACTGCGTGAGCAAATAGTCAAACAGTTTAAGAACAACGTTTCTCAAAGTGCAATTGCAAGAAATTTAGGGATTTCAACATCTACGGGTCCATAATATCATCAAAAGTTTCAGAGAATCTGGAGAAATTACTCCACGTAAGCGGCATGGCCTGAAACCAACATTGAATGATCGTGACCTTCGATCCCTCAGACGGCACTATATCAAAAACCATTATCAATCTCTAAAGTATATCACCACATGGGCTCAGGAACACTTCAGAAAACCACTGTCACTAAATACAGTTGGTCGCTACATCTGTTAGTGCAAGTTAAAGCTCTACTATGCAAAGCGAAAGCCATTTATCAACAAAATTCAGAAACGCAGCCGGCTTCTCTGGGCCCGAGATCATCTGAGATGGATTTATGCAAAGTGTAAAAGTGTTCTGTGGACTGACGAGTCCACATTTCAAATTGTTTTTGGAAATATTCAACATTGTGTCGTCCGGACCAAAGGGGAAGCGAACCAGACTGTTATCGATGCAAAGTTCGAATGCCAGCATCTGTGATGGGCTGTGGGTCCATTAGTGCCCAAGGCATGGGTAACTTACACATCTGTGAAGGCACCATTAATGCTGAAAGGTACATACGGGTTTTGGGAAAACATATGCTGCCATCCAAGCAACGTCTTTTTCATGGACGCCCCTGCTTATTTCAGCAAGACAATACCAAGCCACATTCAGCACGTGTTACAACAGCGTGGTTTCGTAAAAAAAAAGAGTGTGGGTACATTACTGGCCACCCGCAGTCTAGACCTGTCTTCCATCGAAAATGTGTGGCGCATCATGAAGCGTAAACTACGACAGCAGACCCCGGACTGATGAACGACTAAAGCTCTTTATAAAACAAGAATGGGAAAGAATTCCACTTTCAAAGCTTCAACAATTAGTTTCCTCAGTTCCCAAATGTTTATTGAGTGTTGTTAAAAGAAAAGGTGATGTAACACAGTGGTGAAAATGCCCTTTCCCAACTACTTTGGCACGTGTTGCAGCCATGAAATTCTAAGTTAATTATTATTTGCAAAAAAAAAAAAAAGTTTATGAGTTTGAACATCAAATATATTATCTTTGTAGTGCATTCAATTAAATATGGATTGAAAATTATTTGCAAATCATTGTTTTCCATTTATATTTACATCTAACACAATTTCCCAACTCATATGGAAACGGGGATTGTACTTGTATAGCGCTTTTCTACCTACAAGGTACTGAAAGCGCTTTGACACTATTTCAACATTCACCCATTCACACACACATTCACACACTGATGGCGGGAGCTGCCATGCAAGGACCTAACCACGACCCATCAGGAGCAAGGGTGAAGTGTCTTGCTCAAGGACACAACGGACGTGACTAGGTTGATAGAAGCTGGGGATCGAACCAGGAACCCCTCAGATTGCTGGCACGGCCACTCTCCCAACCATTTCACGCTGTCAAGAGAAGTATAGAAGTCCTCCTTAGCTTTTGATGGACCACATTCTGTAGGAGCATACAAAACTGTAATAGAAAGCCTGGGATTCCGATGAAATGTTGCATGGGTTCGCCCTGAGATCGCTAGGTTGGGAGTTCAAACCCCGCTCGAGTCATACCAAAGACTATAAAAAAATGGGACCCATTGCCTCCCTGCTTGGCACTCAGAATCAAGGGTTGGAATTGGGGGTTAAATCACCATAAATGATTCCCGGGCGCGGCACCACTGCTGCCCACCGCTCTCCTCACTTCGCAGGTGGTATTCAAAGTGATGGGTCAAATGCAGGGAACAAATTTAACCACACCTCGTGTGTGTGACAATCACTGGTACTTTAACTTAACTTTAGTGAATACTTCTTTTAGAGATTACCTCGACCTTCTGGATGCATTTTTAGATTGTTTTGGAAGTGACAAAACCAACACCTATTCATTGATTAGTGGCAGATCCATAAATAAACACCATGTTCCTGTCCTCAGACCAAAGTTATTTTGTTGGGTTGGTGGTGATGAGCCTGTGCCGATGTCAATACCAGCATCATCACAGCCTGTGAAAAGCTGATGCAATTGTCCGTCAGAAAATGTTTATGCACATTATATGTTGTGACGATAAGGGGTTTGAAGGCAGACAAGCGACAGTGATCAGGACCAACAGTTTGTGATGGTTTGCCGTGCTCCTGCTGGCCCGTCATGATCAGTAGTAGACTCCCGCTTGACTGCCTTCCATTGTTTTCTAGGTTTATTTTATAGTTTTAGTAGTCAAGTGTCTCGCTATGATTTTTTTTTACTCCGGTGCTAGCAGTCTTTATGGAGAACAGTCCCTGCACAAATCATTTCCGGATTTCCGGGACAGCCGTTGACCCACTCAAAGAGTTCTCTCCCCCCTTTGTTGTAGCATTTATTCTACCAATTGGGATCCGGATCCCCAATCATATTATCTGAGTTGGCTGGGTTAATTCACCGTATTGGTGTCGCTGGGATTGATTGATTGATTGATTGATTGATTGACACTTTTGTTAGTAGATTGCACAGTTCAGTACATATTCCGTACAATTGACCATTAAATGGTAACACCCGAATACGTTTTTCAACTTGTTTAAGTCGGGGTCCACGTTAATCAATTCATGGTAAAGTGTCCTCTGGCCAGACACAGTACATTAAATATAAGCGCTGACATTGACTTTGAAGAAGGAATGTAAAGCTGGATGGAACAAAGTAGCTTTTATAACATTTCAGTGATGATTAGTATCAGATAGGCATGTCACATGTTCATGTTTGGTGCTGAAATTTGAATTAAAAGCCTAGTGTACAACGGTTATTGACAGTTTCCCATCATCATTCTATGCATAGCTTAGAATGTACAGTACATTGACTATGAGAAAAAGAATACATTAATTGTTTTTAATCTGTAGATTTCAGAATAATATGATTCAATTCAAAGACAATTCCTGACATGTCCATATACAATCAGTAATGATCTAATAAACTGTTCTCTGAAAGTGTCATTCAAAAAGAACAATTATTTTTGCATAGAAAAAAAATCAGATAATCTACTCAGTTATATTGAATGCCCAACCGCTCGACACACGAGAGCAGCCCCTCCACTCTTGTACAGTATCTCTCTAGTCAAGATTTAATTCTTTTTTGCGGAACAGTTAAAGGATTTAATTTATGTATTCATTTTTATTATCACATAATATGTATTATGCAGGTTCTTTTATCAAATGTAGGCATTGATCAGAAGCAGTAAAAACAGAAAATATATTTTTCCCAATCACATAAATGAGAAAATTAACAAATACATCCACATTTGTGCATTTTCTAAACCACTTTAGTGCCAAACGCCACAAACTCAAAAAATGTTTTCACAAACACTACAATGGTGCTGAAATAAAAACAAAAAAAAAATGTTCACAAACACACAAAAGGATTCGCAACTAGAAAAACTATTTTCTTTAAGTTAATACTTTGGCACAGTTTTCCACTTTTTGTTCTACGCGCAATTTTTTGTTTCTCAATAGCAGAAACTGTAGTGCACATTCTTCAACGACAGGTGTTGAATCCATTTGATGCCCACAGAGCTACTGATTTGCGACACTGCCGTCAATAAGAAATAACAGAAGAAGAAGAAGCGAGAAGGGTAATGGGGACGGCGCTGTTGGGAGAGTGGCCGTGCTAGCAACCTGAGGGTTCCTGGTTCAATCTCCACCTTCTACCAACCTTATCACGTCCATTGTGTCGTTGAGCAAGACACTTCACCCTTGCTCCTGATGGGTTGTGGTTAGGACCTTGCATGGCAGCTCCCGCCATCAGTGTGTGAATGTGTGTGTGAATGGGTCAATGTGGAAATAATGTCAAAGTGCATTGAGTACCTTGAAGGTAGGAAAGCGCTATACAATGTAACCCGATTTTCAGCCCAAATAAGAGGCCCTTTTCCCCCACAGGAACTTTTTCAGGCACTTCCCCACTTACCCGGATAAATAAAGTTCCCCTGGGTTTCCACCAAAACCAAGCCGGGTAGATTTAGTCCTCCAGTAACCTTTCGGGGTTCATCCTAGATAGGTGGGACTTCTCCAAGCTACGTGGAACCTTTTCAGGGACGGGCTGTCCAATGCTAATTGGTTAAACACAGTTCGGGGAGTTCCTAAAACTTCTTAAAACTAAAACTTATTTTTCAAACACACTACCACTATTGGAATATAGGTGGCGATTTGTTTGTATCTTATTTATCGTGTATTTCTTTTACAATCAACTTGACAGCGTCAAAGAAGAAGAACAGAAGGAGCTTTCCAAATAAAGGAACTTTTGTGGGGCATTTTTGTGATGAAGAATGCTAATCAGTGGAACTATCTTGGAGTGTTTTTAACTCAACCGCAGTCTCTAAACTATATGTAGTTTATTGTTGCTTATTAGTTTTTACAAACTTAATTATTTTACGTGACGCTACGAGAAGTGGATGGACTCTTTTGAACATATTTATGAACGAGTATGAAGCTGGACTCTAAGCGGCGACACTCAACTGCTTACGACTCTGATTTTGTTGGATAAATGTAGAAAAAAAGAAGCAGTACACAGTGAAACAAAGGTAAATATTAACTATTTATTTGGTTACATGTTGTAAAAATAGTGACACATAGCCTCCACCCGAGTGAACAGAATGCTAATGCTAAACAAGGCAAACGCTGAAGCCGATGTGTTTGTGTTGTTGGCATGAGATAAAAAAAACTACATCTATTATATATGTATTGCTATTTACAGCTGAAATTGACCTAAAAGAATCGCCTGACCCTCATAAATTAATTATTTACCGAGTGTCAGGCTTGGACTTGGTCTTGGTTATTTTCCAGAGGTGCAGAGTGAATGGAATGGAAACGGCGTGAAGGTAAAGACATCTTTATTTTAACACTAAAGCTAAAAACAGGAACCCAACCAAAAGCGCTCACAATGGAGGTACAAAACTAGGGCTATGAAACAAAAGACTAGAACAAAGGCTATAAACATGAAAAAAAACACTTGCACTATGGCATGAATAAGAAAAACTTACTGTGACAGACAAGGGAATGAGAAGCAGCATGGATATCATGGGTGCAGGAGGTGATGTTGCCAGAAGACTGACTACCTGGCAACTGTGGCTTAAATAATGAACATAAGTGCAAACAGGTGTGAGACAAGACAGGTGAACTGATTGGTCGTCATGGTGGCAAAACAGGGAGTGAAAAAAAAAGGAACTCAAAGAGTCCAAAGGTCAAAACAGCACCTTGTATCCTAGGCAGTCTCCCATCCAAGTACTAACCAGGACAGAACCTGCTTAGCTTTGAGAACAAACGAGATTGGGGATGCCTCAGGGTAGTATGGCCATACAAACTTGTGATCAGACATGACAGATGAAAACTAATGAGTTGGCATGGTATCAAGACAAACAAGGAAATGCAAAACAGAACTAAATGTCCAAAAACTAAACCGAACATAACCAAAACAAAACATGAACCATGGGCGTGACACCGAGAGGACAACTCTCTGACTGTTGGACATTGCGGATGAAAGCCTGACTTCTTATGAACAATTCAGTACACTTTATTTTTTAAATCATATAGTTTTGTAATATGATTGCTTTGTATTTTAATTACTTGCTTTTCAGTAAAATAACATTTAACCTAATATTGTCTGTGTATTGACATGGTATCTAATCAAGTTAATGCTAACAAAAGGTGACGTAAAAAGAAACTGTTATGTAAATATGTAAATCATAGATGTATTGTAATTTTAGTAATCACTAAACAGAAATAATCAGAATAAACTATGGATTGATAAAATCACAAATGTAAATATACAGTAGATTGTATATTACTGATATTAAAGAACATTGAAGTGTAATTTATGTTTTAAAATGAGAAGAATATCATATTTTGTAAACATGCATATTATAGGGTAACTAAAGTTACAACAAGTGCTTTTAATGCAGCGTTTACACCTGAAAATATTCTTAGTCTCTTGTCCAAAATATCACATTTACCTTTGAATTATCACGTTTACTTTGATGGTCTCATCACACCTCAAGCCATAATTATAATTGTGTATTTTTTATAGATGGTGTCATCACACCTCAACCATGATCATATTTGCCATTTTTTACACCACACTGAACCCACTAATGAGCTAAATCATATCATGTATTTGTTACTTTTAGAGTGCAGTACAAACCTTGACTTTACTTCATGCCCTCTGAATGTTTACATTTCACATCTTGGCCCAAATTATTCAAACATATTTGCTAATTCAACATTCAAACAACTATTGTCGTTTGCAGAAAATAATTTCAAAGTTACAACTACCTCAATGTGTCATTTTGCTTTTTTACTGACCACAAGTCTTTTGAATGATGCATTTTCATCATCTTGCCTCCTAAATGGATACATCATAAACATGAGTGAACAGGCCAGTTTTCTGAGACCCTTATTTTGTTAACGCAGTCAGGATGGAGCAGCACTCTTACTGTGAAGACAAGAAATGTGCCGTCGGGCTTTACACGTTTGATGGCAAGTGTTTGGAAAAAATAGTCTTTGTCGAAAAAAAAGTGTTTCCCGTGTATCCTGCCTGCTTTTTTAACTTAACTCTCACCATCTCACATAACACACTGTTACCGTGTATGTCATTAAAGTGATGAATGTGACGCCATATTGAAGACTGATACGGTGTTAGCTTTCACTGTTATGCTGATGACACCCAACTCTACATGCCCCTAAAGCTGACCAACACACCGGATTGTAGTCAGCTGGAGGCGTGTCTTAATGAAATTAAACAATGGATGTCCGCTAAATTTTTGCAACTCAACGCCAAAAAAACGGAAATGCGGATTATCGGTCCTGGTAGACACCGACCCTCTATTTAATAATACAACTTTAACATTTGACAACCAAACAGCTAAAAGAAGCGACTCGGTAAAGAATCTGGGTATTAATCTGCGACCCAACTCTCTCCTTTGAGCCACGCATTATAAGCGTTACTAAAACGGCCTTCTTTCATCTCAGTAATATCGCTAAAATTCGCTCCATTTTGTCCAATAACAACGCTGAGATCATTATCCATGCGTTTGTTACGTCTCGCCTCGATTACTGTAACGTATTATTTCTCGGGTCTCCCCATGTCTAGCATTAAAAGATTACAGTTGGTACAAAATGCGGCTGCTGGACTTTTGTCAAGAACAAGAAAGTTTGATCACATTACGCCTATACTGGCTCACCTGCACTGGCTTCCTGTGCACTTAAGATGTGACTTTAAGGTTTTACTACTTCCGTATAAAATACTACATGGTCTAGTTCTAGCCTATCTTGCCGATTGTATTGTACCATATGTCCCGGCAAGAAATCTGCGTTCAAAGGACTCCGGCTTATTAGTGATTCCCAGAGCCCAAAAAAAGTCTGCGGGCTACATAGCGTTTTTCGTCCGGGCTCCAGTACTCTGGAATAGCCTCCCGGTAACAGTTCGAGATGCTACCTCAGTAGAAGCATTTAAGTCTCACCTTAAAACTGTATACTCTAGCCTTTAAATACACTCCCTTTTTAGACCAGTCGATCTGCCGTTTCTTTTCTTTTTCTCCTCTGTCCCACTGGAGGGGTCTGGTCCGGTGGCCATGGATGAGGTGCTGGCTGTCCTGAGTCGGGACCCAGGATGGACCGCTCGCCTGTGTATCTGCTTGGGGTGGTTTCCTGCTGGCGTCCACTGTGGACGGGACTCTCTCTGCTGTGTTGGATCCACTTTGGACTGGACTCTCACGGTTCGTTTTGGATCCACTATGGATTGAACTTTCACAGTATCATGTTAGACCCACTCGACATCCATTGCTTTTGGAATCCCTAGAGGGGGGGGGGGGGGGGGGGGGGGGGGGGGGTTGCCCACATATGTGGTCCTCTCCAAGGTTTCTCCTAGTCATCATTGTCCTCCCATCAGATTCCAAGATGGCGGCGCCTGGACGGGCTGCGACATCGTGGAGCTCTTGCTAAGATGGAAGATTTGGCAGAAAATACCGGACAATTCTGTAAACTTTATGGCTGGCTCACATCGTGGTCACTCCGTGATCACTTACGACCGCCAGACACTTCTGGATGTGGAAGGATCGGCGCCGTTTTGGACTGATAGACGACTGATAGACCGCGTGCTTGCTAGACCTGCTAACTAGCACAGGAATACTTCGGCGGCTACATCCAGCGGCCTGTGAAGCAGCGGAGTATAGTACCATCGGGGGCCGTCTACGGAGCAGACGCAGCGGTGTGATCGTAAACGCAGATGCCGAGCGGGGCTAAAAACAAAGCAGAAGGCTAATCCCCACAGAACACCACTTCCCTCCATCCTGAAGCCGGATTTAAATGGAAGATGCGAGACTACTGATCCGGGTAAGGAGTCAGTTAAATTAGAACAAGTTTTTTCTGCTTTGATTGTTTCAGAGTTGGACATGAGTTCTACTGAGGTGGCAAAATATGATGCATTCAGTTTATCAAAGCAACAAACAAACAATCGGAAAATTCCCGTCGTATCAATTCCTAGATATGGTTGTAATTATTTTAAGTGCACTGAGCATAATAAACACAACATTATTAATATTGCTACTATGGATAATTTGATCAAAAATTCCCCAAAACAGCCCACTGCCTATAACATAGGTTTTTTAAACATAAGATCATTGTCTCCCAAAACGTTGTTAGTTAATGATATCAGAGACAACAATCTTAACGTCATCGGTCTCAGCGAAACCTGGCTTAAACCAGACGACTTTTTTGCGCTGAATGAGGCATGTCCTCCTACCTTTACACATGCGCATATTGCCCGTCCCCTTAAAAGGGGAGGGTGGGTCGCACTAATATACAACGAAAACTTAACCTTAGTCCTAACATAAATCACAAATATAAATCGTTTGAGGTGCTTACTATGAGGTCTGTCACACCGCTGCCTCTACACCTGGCTGTTATCTACCGCCCCCCAGGGCCCTACTCAGACTTTATCAATGAATTTTCAGAGTTTGTTGCTGATCTAGTGACGCACAGCCGATAATATAATTATGATGAAGAACTTTGATATCCATATGAATACCCATCGGACCCACCGTGCGTAGCGCTCCAGACTATAATTGATAGCTGTGGTCTTACACAAATAATAAATGAACCCACGCATCGTAACGGTAATACGATAGACCTAGTGCTTGTCAGGGGTATCACCGTTTCTAAAGTTACGATACTCCCGTATACTAAAGTATTGTCCGATCATTACCTTATAAAATTCGAGATTCAGACGCATGTTCGTCAAACTAATAATAATAATAAGCAGCCGCAACATTATTACGGCCACAACGACAACTCTTGCTGACCTACTGCCCTCGGTAATGGCACTATTCGCAAAGTATGTGGGCTCTATTTATAACCAAACTAACAAGTTTAACGACGCCCTGCGTGAAACCATTGATAACATAGCACCGCTAAAGTTAAAAAAGGCTCCAAAAAAGCATACCCCGTGGTTTACAGAAGAAACTAGAGCTCAGAAATTATTATGTGGAAAGCTGGAACGCAAATGGCGCACGACTAAACTTGAGGTGCACCATCAAGCATGGAGTGATGGTTTAATAACTTATAAACGCATGCTTACCTTAGCTAAAGTTAAATATTACTCAAATCTCATCCACCGTAATAAAAACGATCCTAAATTTTGTTTAGTACGGTAGCATCGCTAACCCAACAAGGGACCCCTTCCAGTTGCTCCACCCACTCAGCTGAAGACTTTATGCAATTCTTTAATAAGAAAATTGAAGTCATTAGAAAGGACATTAAAAACAATGCGTCCCAGCTACAACTGGGTTCTATTAACACAGACACGATTGTATATACGCGGGATACTGCCCTCCAAAATAGTTTCTCTCGTTTTGAGGAAATAAAATTAGAGGAATTGTTACAACGTGTAAACGGAATAAAAAAAACAACATGTTTACTTGACCCACTTCCTGGGAAACTTATCAAGGAGCTCTTTGTATTATTAGGTCCATCAGTGCTAAATATTATAAACGTATAAATTTCCTCTGGCACTGTTCCCCTAGCATTCAAAAAAGCGGTTATTCATCCTCTTCTTAAAAGACTTAACCTCGATCCTGACCTCATGGTAAACTACCCGACGCGTGTCTCACCTTCCCTTTATTTCAAAAATCCTTGAAAAAATTGTTGCGGAACAGCTAAATGAATACTTAACGTCTAACAATCTATGTGGAACCTTTCAATCCGGTTTCAGGGCAAATCACTCTACGGAGACAGCCCTCGCAAAAATGACTAATGATCTATTGCTAACGATGGATTCTGATGCGTCATCTATGTTGCTGCTCCTCGATCTTAGCGCTGCTTTCGATACCGTCGATCATAATATTTTATTAGAAGGTATCAAAACACGAATTGGTATGTCAGACTTAGTGCTGTCTTGGTTTAACTCTTATCTTACTGACAGAATGCAGTGCGTCTCCCATAACAATGTGATTTCGGACTACGTTAAGGTAACGTGTGGACTTCCCCAGGGTTCGGTCCTTGGCCCTGCACTCTTCAGCATATACATGCTGCCGCTAGGTGACATCATACGCAAATACGGTGTTAGCTTTCACTGTTATGCTGATGACACCCAACTCTACATGCCCCTAAAGCTGACCAACACGCCGGACTGTAGTCAGCTGAGGCGTGTCTTAATGAAATTAAACAATGAATGTCCTCTAACGTTTTGCAACTCAACGCCAAAAAAACGGAAATGCTGATTATCGGTCCTGCTAGACACCGACCTCTATCTAATAATACAACTATAACATTTGACAACCAAACAATTAACAAGGCGACTCGGTAAAGAATCTGGGTATTATCTTCAACCCAACTCTCTCCTTTGAGTCACACATTAAAAGCGTTAGCAAAACGGCCTTCTTTCATCTCCGTAATTTCGCTAAAATTCGCTCCATTCTGTCCACTAAAGACGCTGAGATCATTATCCATGCGTTTGTTACGTCTCGCCTCGATTACTGTAACGTATTATTTTCGGGTCTCCCCATGTCTAGCATTAAAAGATTACAGTTGGTACAAAATGCGGCTGCTGGACTTTTGACAAGAACAAGAAAGTTTGATCACATTACGCCTGTACTGGCTCACCTGCACTGGCTTCCTGTGCACTTAAGATGTGACTTTAAGGTTTTACTACTTACGTATAAAATACTACACGGTCTAGCTCCAGCCTATCTTACTGATTGTATTGTACCATATGTCCCGGCAAAAAATCTGCGTTCAAAGGACTCTGGCTTATTAGTGATTCCCAAAGCCCAAAAAAAGTCTGCGGGCTATAGAGTGTATTCATTTCGGGCTCCAGTACTCTGGAATGCCCACCCGGTAACAGTTCGAGATGCCACCTCAGTAGAAGCATTTAAGTTTCACCTTAAAACTCATTTGTATACTCTAGCCTTTAAATAGACTCCCTTTTTAGACCAGTTGATCTGCCGTTTCTTTTCTTTTTCTCCTATGTCCCACTCTCCCTTGTGAGGGGGTCCGGTCCGATCCGGTGGCCATGGATGACGTACTGGCTGTCCAGAGTCTGGACCCAGGATGTACCGCTCGTCCAGAGTCGGGACCCAGGATGGACCGCTTGCCTGTGTATCGGCTTGGGGACATCCCTGCGCTGCTGATCCGTCTCCGCTTGGGGTGGTTTCCTGCTGGCTCCGCTGTGAACGGGACTCTCGCTGCTGTGTTGGATCCACTTTGGACTGGACTCTCACGGCTGTGTTGGATCCATTATGGATTGAACTTTCACAGTATCATGTTAGACCCACTCGACATCCATTGCTTTCGTCCTCTCCAAGGTTCTCATAGTCATCATTGTCACCGACGTCCCACTGGGTGTGAGTTTTCCTTGCCCTTATGTGGGCCTACCGAGAATGTCGTAGTGGTTTGTGTTGTGGTTTGTGCAGCCCTTTGAGACACTAGTGATTTAGGGCTATACAAGTAAACATTGATTGATTGATTGATTGATTGTCACCGACGTCCCACTGGGTGTGAGTCTCACTGGGTGTGAGTTTTCCTTGCCCTTATGTGGGCTCTACCGAGGATGTCGTTGTGGTTTGTGTTGTGGTTTGTACAGCCATTTGAGACACTAGTGATTTAGGGCTATATATATGGTCATTGATTGATTGATTGATATGCTGTGTACCTCACATACACTGGGGGTCGCTTATTTAATTTTAGCAAGGATTAATGTATGCCTTTTCCGGTTGACCTATGATGTAACATTAAGCATCTACACATATTACATAGATATATTACAAAGATAATGGCTATACTGATGTTAAATGGCAGACAGTATCAAGAAATGATCTTGGATTGCACTATGAACATGACGCTACTACCAAGAATGTATCAAAGCGCATGCGGGTACAAAGCAAAGAAAGACCGCGGCAGGGTTTTTTTGAAGGAATTTTCGGACGAAGAATCACGCAAACCAAACTTTTGAATGTCTCGGCGTTCATTCAAAAGTCTCTCTGTATTGATGGACGGAGTTGTAAATCCGAAGGAAATGTGCCCTGACTAATACTGCACCAAATGAAGGTCGCTATTGTTCTGGATTATCTTGCCAGTTGTGTGGAATACAGTGATTACTTACCAGTTGCTAACAAATGCAGCGTGAAGAAGTTTGTTTACGCGTTTGGCTGGCTGTTGGAAGTCTGTTGAATTTCCAACTTGAAACTAACTTCAACTCGGTATTCGTTCGTTAAGCTGGCTTTTTACATTTCCTAAGTTACCTTCTCAAATAAATCTCAGTTTATTTTTTTCTACCATCGTTGAACTTCAAAATGTTCAGTGTTTTTTTTTATTTGGGATGTAAATAAAAAGTCTCCTCTTCATTACAATTGTTTCTATTTCTTTATTGAATGGTATCTGCTTCCGGGTTATTTCCCATGCACGTGTTGAGATGTCCGCATGCATGGTACATAGCAAAGGTGGGTAGTAACGCGCTACATTTACTCTGTTACATTTACTTGAGTAACTTTTGGAATAAATTGTACTTCTGCGAGTAGTTTTTATGCAACATACTTTTACTTTTACTTGAGTATATTTATAGAGAAGAATCGCTACTTTTACTCCGTTCCATTTATCTACATTCAGCTCGCTACTCGCTACTTTTTTTTATCGATCTATTAATGTTTGTTTTGGTTAATGACAGAGCGTCAAAGTAGAATCTACGCATGCCTGCATTTCACCAATCACATGCAGTCACTGGTGACGTTGGACCAATCAAACAGAGCCAGGCGGTCACATGACCCGACTTAAACAAGTTGAAAAAACTTATTGGGGTGTTACCATTTAGTGGTCAATTGTACGGAATATGTACTGTACTGTGCAATCTAATAATAAAAGTTGCAATCAATCAATCAAAAGTGTAAAGGAAAAAAGACACTTTTTATTTCAACCGTACTACCCGTCAAAAGCCTAAAGACTGATCGCACAGTTCCTGTCTTCACAATAAAAGTGCCGCTCCATCGCGCCTGCGCTAACAAAATAAGAGTCTCCGAAAGCCAGAGCAAACAAGCTAGCAAGCTACAGAGTTTGCTGCCAATGTATTTCTTGTAAAGTGTATAAAAACGAATATGGAAGCTGGACAAATAAGATGCCAAAAACCAACGACTTTCATGTGGTATTAGACAGAAAAGAGGAACTTTTTTTCTCCTCCATTTGAAAACGTGGACGTCTGATTCCAATCAATGCAAGTCATCAGAATCAGGTAATACACCAATTTATATTCTTGTCTTCATGAAAGATAGGAATCTATGTGTTAAACATGCATGTATATTCATTAAAACACCTTTAACATGTCAACAAAAACCGCAAAATAAATATATATAAATTATATACTGTATATATAAATGTATATATATATATATATATATATATGATATGTGTGTGTATAAATGATTTGTGTGTGCATGTATGATATGTGTGTGTATAAATGATATGTGTGAGTATGTATATGTATGTATAACGTAGATCACCTCAACTTGGTCATTTACTAAGTAATTGATAAACGTTGAAAAACTTATCGGGGTGTTACCATTTAGTGGTTAATTGTACGGAATATGTACTGTACAATCTACTAATACAAGTTTTAATCAATCAATCAAATCAATGAATGCCTACTGAGGCTATGGTGCTGTTAAGTTATTGTGGCTCAATGTGCCATTTTTTTTATTTTATTTTAATGTACTATTATTTAATATATATTAATGTTTTAGTTGCTTAAGAGATATTCCTGGCTCTGAATTTGGTCATTGCTATTTTTATGTTTTTGTGAATTATGTGTTGCCGTAATCAGGTTACTCATCAGTTACTCAGTACTTGAGTAGTTTTTTCACAACATACTTTTTACTTTTACTCAAGTAAATATTTGGGTGACTACTCCTTACTTTTACTTGAGTAATACATCTCTAAAGTAACAGTACTCTTACTTGAGTACAATATCTGGCTACTCTACCCACCTCTGGTACATAGGATCCTTTCTTTAGGTGCGCTGACCCTCTCGAGAGATTTTGTTTCCAATTGCGTGTGTTAGAAAACCAAACACAATCGGATTAAAGTGTTTTCATGGGTTGTAGGATGCTTATTTAGAGCCAAAATATTTGAGAAATCGGACTAATTTAGTGCATGGACACATACTGAACGTGTTCACTGCAGGATGCTCTTAAGACAGGCGCGTTCTTGGAATTTATGCACCTCATGCATGTTTGTAACAAGCAATTCGGAAATGCAATCGTGTCTCACTTAGCATGCATCCCTTTTTGAAGGATTATTTTCTCATGAGTGCAATCTTTAGCATGAAAACACTGGAACACAGCTGCTGTGAAGATCGGGTTGGCTCAGAAGCTCACTATTTTATCTTATTATCAGGACGAGAAAACCTCTATTCTTGTTGCTTAGAAAATACAATGCTGCACTAACTCACGTAATATGCAAGAGGAGATTTTTCTTTCTCATTATTGTCATTGTTATTAGAGCGGTATTACAATCGAATATTATGGTGAGCAAACACATTTGTTTTTACTTTTATTTACAGTGTGAGAGGACTTGCCGACATTTTCTCCGATACATCAGTGAAAAAAATGCATGAATCATTAAGTCGATATAAAAACCCTGTACAGTAAAGTATAGTACAAATGAAGCACATTTTCATTCATTCTCTATAAAAAGCATTCCAGGGTATCAGTGAGTAAATGGCAAGTTACTTTTAACAAAGTTACATCCTTTTTTTTTTTTTTTTAAATGCATATACAACAACAACACATGAACACAAACCTCTTTCACACATTGTCTTCCTTCCTTTCTCCCACACTTTATACACATTACATTTGGGAATTGAGATGGGAGTTTCCAATTGAGCATCACTGTAATGCTACAAGATTGTGTTTGGGGGTCAGAAAGCGATCATGTTGCCAATCAGCCAGGTCGCTCAGAGCCCTCATCAGCTTTTGATTGCATTTAGAGTGACTAATTAAATAAAATATGACATTATGTAAATGTCTTGTGTTTTTGCCATATGGCCCTGGGCCCTGCCCCTCACCACCGCCTCGCCTGCCCACAGCTCATCAGGGGCAACAAAGTGCTCACTCTCTCTGTTGTGTGTCCTTGTGCGTGTGTGTGTTTGAAAGGTTGCACCGTAAAAATAAAATAGCAATCCCTCCCCCCCTCACCATGGCCGTCCTGTGTTTCCTTCAAACTAATGACATATTTTTCCTCAAAGGTGAGTCTTCAGAGATGGACCAGTGCACACCTTACTAAGTCAAGTTTTCGGATTGCATCCAAAACTGGCCTAATTGTTCCTGTTTACTGTACGTGTGTGTTTCAAAGGGAGCAAGATTGCAGATGATGCTGCCTGCTTCAGTGATAAGGCGCATGGTGCTGCTGCCAGATCTGTCGCATGTACAGATAAGAGTAGAAAATATTCACTGGTAGCCATGCTACAATTTGACATGCACTAGAATTCTGCACACATCAAAAACACCACACAACACTGTGTCTGATTTTTATTTGTACTTTACATTGAAAAACTTGATCATTTAAAGCAGAGGTAGGGAACCTATGGCTCTAGAGCCAGATGTGGCTCTTTTGATGACTGCACCTGGCTCTCAGACAAATTTTAGCTGACATTGCTTAACACGATAAGTAATGAATAAATCCGCTGGTAATCACAGTATCAAAAATAACGTTCAAAATATAAAACATTCTCATGCATTTTCATCCATCCATCCGGTTTCGACCGCACCTGTTCAAGAAGTCGCATTAATGGTAAGAAGTATTTTATTTATTTTTGGCTAGCCTCAGAATAACAATGTGATTAAAAAGAATAAGATACTTATTATACTCTAAAAATGTTGGTCTTTCTTAAAAATGCACGCATTATAGTTGTATTCAGTGTTAAAATTTAAAAAAAAAAAAAGTTGTATGGCTCTCACGGAAAAACTTTTTAAAATATTTGGCTTGTATGGCTCTCTCAGCCAAAAAGGTTCCCGGCCCCTGATTTAAAGGGTCTATTCCTTTCACTGGAGGTCTCCTTGTTGTGTGTATTCCCTTCAGTTTTGGTGATATCATATTTAGATTACATCCATCCATTTCCTACCGCATCTCCCTTTTAGGGTCGAGGGGGGTGCTGGAGCCTATCTCAGCTGCATTAAGGCGGAAGGCGGGGTACACCCTGGACAAGTCGCTACCTCATCGCAGGGCCAACACAGATAGACAGATAACATTCACACACTAGGGCTAATTTAGTGTTGCCAATGAACGTATCCCCAGGTGCATGTCTTTGGAAGTGGGAGGAAGCCGGAGTACCCGGAGGAAACTCACGCAGTCACGGGGAGAACATGCAAACTCCACACAGAAAGATCCCGAGCCCAGAATCAAACCCAGGACCTTCATAGTGTGAGACACGCACATTTTGGCAAAATTTGAATTTATAGGACAAAAAAAATCCCCTCCAAAAAACATGGTTTTCTGTGGACTCATTGAAGAGTAATAGAGATTCAGTGTGCTGCCAAAGGCTTAACCTCAGTTATTTTCTTTTTTTTCTCAATGGTACACACTGCTGTCCACTGCTTACTTTTGGCTGGAGCGGTTACTTTTAAAAAAAAATGTGTAAACGAGTGAAATTTTAAATTTGAAGTTTGTTGGCTAAAACATGTTTGTTTTGTTTTGATTTGCACAGGGATCAAACCTTAACCTTTACTTAGTCGTGATATTGGACTATTGTATAATGTAATTGTGGAGGGTGGTTGTGATTAGCACACTGCAGGTAGAAAGATCAGCGACCCCGTCTGGGTGGCTGGAGACAGCGCACCCTCAGACGGGGGCGTGGCATGGGCAGGACGGCGAGACGCAGCTAGCAGTTGATTAGATGTCGCAGGTGGTACGCGCTGATCTAATCAACTGTTGTCTTTAACAGTAAACGGCCAGCGGAGGAGAAGGCGGCTGCTGTTGGTGAGACTGAAAAGTCGAGCAGAAAAGCGTGATCCTAAACAAAACTGATTATATTAAAACTACTGTCAAACCCGAACCACTGGCGTCCAGCGTGCATCTGTGGGAACTGTGAGTAAGAAGCTTACAATTGGCGCCCAACAAAAACAAAAGCTGCGATGTCGTCACCAAGCCCCATAGAGGCGCTGGGACAGTTGCTGGCAGAAGTGTCTACTGCTAATTGCCGGCAGATGGAGGCAATGCAAAGCCAAATTGCGCAGCAGAGTCAGATTCTGCAGGCGCTGACGGAGAGGACCGGAGCGGGGACACACACAACAGCGAGGCCGGCTTTGACAGCAGTGGGGATGCACAGGATGGCGGAAACAGAAGATCCACACAGTTTCCTGGACATGTTCGAGGCCACAGCCAAGTCATGCGGATGGCCGGAAGAAGAGTGGGCGGTGCGGCTGCTGCCGTTGCTGGCGGGAGAGGCGCAGCGAGCGGCGCTCAGCCTGCCACCAGCGTCCCGGGTGAGCTACAGGGACATGAGGAGGTGCGGTGTTGGACCGGACAGGAGGAACCAAAGAAGACCATAGACGGAAGTTTCGAAGCATGAAACTAGGACAAGATGAGCGGCCTTTCGTCCTGGGGCAACAATTAAGAGATGCGGTAACCAGATGGCTACAACCCGGAAGCACCGAAGAGGTGATCGAACAAATAATATTGGAGCAATTCCTGGAGGCAATCCCGGCACGGACGTCGGCATGGGTCCGCTACCACCGGCCACAAGAGGTAGCAGCGGCGGTAGCCTTGGCGGAGGACTACCTGGCAGTACAGCGGGAGAAGGTTGCAGGAGGAGCGGAGCGGCCAGTACCGGCGCCGCGCAGAATGCGGCCACCACCAGATGGAGCCCAGCCGTGGCACAGGCCACGAAACATAAATTTGCTTTCTCCTCCGCGGGGGCAGACCGCTGCAGACACCGCTTCTCCCCCGCAAACAGCGGCTCGAATGCCGGGGCAGGTGTGTTGGAGGTGCGGACGACTGGGTCACCTGCAACGGGAGTGTCCAGCGATGGAGGTGGGGCAGGTGATCCGGGTGGACGACCCTCCGGCATCCTCCCCTGGTCCGGGAGAGACATACTATGTACCGGTAAGGATACAAGGGAGTATACACCGGGCGATGGTGGATTCGGGCTGTGAACAATCCATGATTCACCAAAACCTGGTTCGACCCGGGGTATTGAGTAAGGTTACACGGGTGCGGGTTAAATGTGTGCATGGAGATATTCACACGTATACCGTTGTGCCGGTGGAAATTTTTTTCAGGGGTGAAAAACATAATGTTAAGGTGGCTGTAAGTTCGCGCCTTGCGCACCCCTTAATCTTGGGAACAAATTGGTCAGGAATTAAGGGGTTAATGAAGCAATGTGCAGGGGTGCGTTCATGAACGGTAGGGAAAGGGGATACCCGCGCTGTTCTCATCGGCGACGCAAGTTTAGCCGACGCTGCCGAGGGGGAGGGGTAGGGGGCCGGCGGGGACTTCCCAGGAGGTTTCCCCGGTGCCCCGATGGCGCCCCACGGATGATTTTCCACTCGAGCAGTCTCGAGATGACACTTTGCGCGAGACCTGGGACCAAGTGATTGCAATTGATGGGCAGCGGGTTTGTCCGGGGATAACGCGGGACTTCCCTCATTTTGTATTGATTAGGGACAGACTATAAAGAGTGAGCCGTGACACTCAGACAGGGGAGGAAATTACCCAATTGTTGGTACCAAAAAGCCGTCGGGAAATGATTTTCCAGGCGGCTCATTTTAACCCAATGGCCGGACACATGGGCTATGATAAAACACTTAATCGGATAATGGCCCAGTTCTATTGGTCAGGCATTCGGGCAGACGTGCGCCGGTGGTGCGCGGCATGCCCGGAATGTCAACTAGTCAACCCCGCGGCCACCCCTAGAGCACCTTTGAGGCCATTACCACTCATAGAGGTCCCGTTTGAGCGAATTGGCATGGACCTCGTCAGGCCATTTCACCCGAGCACCCATGGATATCGCTTTGCACTAGTCCTGGTGGATTATGCAACGCGCTATCCCGAAGCAGTGCCACTGCGCTCCATCTCTGCAAAGAGTGTCGCACAGGCACTATTTCAAATTATCTCCCGAGTTGGAATCCCGAAAGAGATTCTAACTGACCAAGGCACGTCCTTTATGTCACGCACGTTAAATAAGCTGTACGGTTTATTGGGGATCAAGTCTATTCGGACTAGCGTTTACCACCCACAGACAGATGGGTTGGTGGAGCGGATGAATAGAACTTTGAAATCCATGATCCGGAAGTTCGTACACGAGGACAAACCAAGTTGGCATAAATGGTTGGATCTCCTGTTATTTGCAGTGCGGGAGGTTCCCCAGGCCTCAACAGAATTTTCTCCATTTGAGTTATTGTTCGGCAGGACGCTGAGGGGGGTACTAGACCTGGTTAAAGAAAGCTGGGAGGAAGGTCCAAGCCCCAGTAAAAATGAAATTCAGTATGTCATTGACTTGAGAGCAAAACTCCACACATTAGGGCACTTGTCACGTGAGAATTTTCTCCAAGCTCAAGAACGTCAACAGCGCCTGTATAACAGGGGAGCGCAACTTAGACAATTTTCACCGGGAGAGAAAGTACTTGTGTTACTCCCAACATCCAGCTCCAAATTACTCGCTAAGTGGCAAGGACCCTTCGTGGTCACACGACGAGTAGGTGAGGTGGATTATGAGGTCAGGCGGTCTGACCGGGGCGGGGCAACACAAATATACCACCTCAACCTACTAAAAGGTTGGAGGGAAGCGGAGCCCGTCTCCATGGTGACGGCGATAGCGGAGAGCGAGGAGCTGGGGCCGGAAGTTCCCCCCTCCCCCCGGCCCTCCCCTCTCTGCTGTCATCTTACGCTGTCACAGAAAGCAGACGTGGCCAAATTGCAGCAACATTTTGCTGACGTTTTCTCTCCCCTGCCAGGCCGCACGACTCTCACCCAGCATCACATAGAGACCAGCCCGGGCGTGACGGTGAGGTCCCGGCCCTATAGACTGCCCGAACACAAACGCAAAGTAGTTCGGGAAGAGTTAAAAGCCATGTTGGAATTGGGAGTGATAGAAGAGTCCCACAGTGCATGGTGTAGCCCCATAGTTCTGGTAGGGAAGAAAGATGGGTCTGTACGGTTCTGTGTAGACTACCGCAAGGTGAATGATGTGTCACGTTTTGACGCCTATCCAATGCCACGGGTCGACGAGCTCCTGGACTGGTTGGGCACTACTCGTTTTTTTACGACACTGGATTTGACTAAGGGCTACTGGCAGATTCCCTTGTCTCCAGAGTCCAAGGAAAAAGCGGCATTCTCCACTCCGGAAGGGTTATACCAATTCGTGACCCTTCCGTTCGGCTTGTTCGGTGCGCCCGACACATTTCAGAGACTCATGGACCGGGTGCTGCAACCGCACACTGCATATGCGGCCGCCTATCTGGATGATGTCATCATCCAGGGGAACAGCTGGGCGGAGCATACGCAGAGAGTGGGAGCGGTACTCGAGTCCCTGAGGCGGGCGGGGCTCACCGCCAACCCGGCGAAGTGCGCGGTTAGCCAGAGGGAGGTACAGTATCTGGGGTACCACTTGGGGGAAGAACAGGTGCGGCCTCAGGTAGATAAAACCGCAGCAGTTGCGGCCTGCCCGACCCCGAAGACGAAAAAGGAGCTGAGGCAGTTTTTGGGGCTGGTGGGCTACTACCGGAGGTTTGTCCCCCGGTTTGCAGACCTGATCAGCCCACTAACTGACCTCACCCGGAAAGGTGACCCAGATCTGGTCCAGTGGACGGAGCAGTGCCAGCAGGCATTCGAGAAGGTAAGGAAAGCACTTTGCGAGGAGCCGGTACTGTACATACCTGATTTTTCCATCCCATTTTGTTTGCAGGCAGATGCGTCGTGCAGAGGACTGGGAGCCGTTTTATCCCAGCAGTGGGGGGACACCGACCATCCGGTCCTGTACATCAGCAGGAAACATTCGGAAAGGGAAACCAGATACAGCACGGTGGAGAGGGAGTGCCTCGCCATCCGGTGGGCTGTCGGTGCCCTCCGGTTTTATCTGCTGGGACGCCCATTCAGCCTCTGCTCGGACCACAAGCCCCTCCAGTGGCTCCACCGCATGAAAGATGCCAACGCGCGGATCACCCGGTGGTATCTCGCTTTACAACCCTACAATTTCAGAGTGGTCCATAGGCCGGGAGCGCAGATGGTCGTGGCAGACTTCCTCTCCCGCGCTCAGGCGGGGGGGGAGTAAGTGCGGCCGGGGCCCGGCCTAAGTCTGGCAGTGGAGGTATGTGGAAGGAGGTTGTGATTAGCACACTGCAGGTAGAAAGATCAGCGACCCCGTCTGGGTGGCTGGAGACAGCGCGCCCTCAGACGGGGGCGTGGCATGGGCAGAACGGCGAGACGTAGCTGGCAGTTGATTAGATGTCGCAGGTGGTACGCGCTGATCTAATCAACTGTTGTCTTTAACAGTAAACGGCCAGCGGAGGAGAAGGCGGCTGCTGTTGGTGAGACTGAAAAGTCGAGCAGAAAAGCGTGATCCTAAACAAAACTGATTATATTAAAACTACTGTCAAACCCGAACCACTGGCGTCCAGCGTGCATCTGTGGGAACTCTGAGTAAGAAGCTTACAGTAATATACTCTACAAATTCACAAGCAGTTAGTCTGAGTTAGCAGTCTAGTAGAGCAGTGGTTCTCAACCTTTTTTCAGTGATGTACCCCCTGTGAACATTTTTTTAAACAGTTTCATTACTGTTTCCAGAGAAGAGCATTCAGGGATCCCTACCTTCTGCCTGAGCGAACTGGTCAAAGCTACACCTGTGGGCAGAGGCAGCGCATCCAATTTCCAGCGAGTCCCACCAGGGCTGACGGTGGTCTTTGGCCCGTTTGAGGCATGCAGTGGCACGGTAAGCTCTGTGTCGGTCCGTCGGCGAAGCATCCCGACAGGCGCTGTGTCCCCATCTTGGTACATCCTCCCAACACACCCGCTGTACCCCCCACTGCGTCTCGGGTACTCAATTCACCTCAGGTTCAATTACACAGCGAAGTTGATGGCTGTAACTGCTTCTTACTTTCTTTACGAAGGGCCTGTTGAAAAGTCAAAGGTCTATCCATCTATTTCTCAAACCAACTCCACCCCCCTACATTACCACCAGACCACAAAAAGGGGCTGCTGGGAAGCGAGAGAGGTTGTGGTTGGCACACATATGCCCAGAGGGGCCCAGGTCTGTCAGCTCAGTAGCCCCACATCTGGAGCCTCCCGCTGGGCCAGCAGCCTCTCCGGTCTTCCTCCTCCTCCTCGTCCTCAGCACTCTCCAGGGAGTGCAGAGCGCACACGTATACACACAGACGCTACACACATTTTGACAAGCACTTCACACTCACTTAAACATACACACACACACACACACACTTTCATACTTACAGTATTTTTCCAGAATATACAAACCAGCATCCAAGCATCACACATATATACTGTACACAGAAGTCACACTATTTTTGTACGCAGGCAAATAATTGGACTGGTGAAGAGATTAATAAAAATTTGCCGTCTGCCGATGGTAAAGAAAGAGATTGTGAATATCGTACTCTGCACTGTAAGAGGAAATACAATGATGTTTTAAACTGAAAAATTAAAAAAGAGTAATCTGGTTGCTGAAATGGATTGTTAAAATAATGATTAAGTTGACCAACTAATGCATTGAGTCAAACTGTTCAACGGTCAACTGTCAACAAAAATGCCTCCATAAAATAACATTTTCCGACAGTTCAAGGCACTAATTGGCCTATTAAAAACAAGATCGATAAATATTTTTCGTCCGAATTGTATTAGCCAAATTTAGAGTTCATGTGAATTCTCATGGTTTAATTGGTATCTTCCTCCTCAGGATGGTGGTTAAACACGGTCGTGTTAGAGCGTGAAGTTGTGACATAGTATTAAAATGTGCCATTTGGAAATCTATCTAAATGCCTGATCTTATCTGCCTTTCTGAGGAAATAACTGGTCTTCACCTGTCTACAATGATCCAAGTCTTGCATGATCTACACTCTACAGCATTACATTTAAAACATTGGATACGCATGTAATTAAAAACAGTCAATAAATGTGGACATTAAAATTCATATGCATACAGAGAGTATTTGACGGTAGCCTAAGCACAACAGATTATATTTAAAACTTTTCAAGGGCTGTTAGCAACATTTACACATATGCCTAGAGCAGGGGTCACCAACCTTTTTGAAACCAAGAGCTACTTCTTGGGTACTGATTAATGTGAAGGGCTACCAGTTTGATACATACTTAAATACATTGCCAGAAATAGCCATTTTGCTCAATTTACCTTTAATAAATAAATATATATATATATATATATATATTTATTTTTTTTAAATGGGTATTTTTGTCTGTCATTCTGTCGTACATTTTTTTTTTTTACTTTTACGGAAGGTTTTTTGTAGAGAAAAAATAATGAAAAAAACACTTAATTGAACGGTTTAAAAGAGGAGAAACCAGGAAAACAATGAAAATTAAATTTTGAAACATATTTTATCTTCAATTTCGACTCTTTGAAATTCAAAATTCAACCGATAAAAAGGAAGAGAAAAACCAGCTAATTCGAATCTTTTTGAAAAAATTAAAAAACATAATTTACGGAACATCATTAGTAATTTTTCCTGATTTACATTAATTTTAGAATTTTGATTGCATGTTTTAAAAAGGTTAAACTCCAATCTGCACCTTGTTAAAATATATAATAAATTGGACCAAGCTATATTTCTAACAAAGACAAATCATTATTTCTTCTAGATTTTCCAGAACAAAAATTTTAAAAGAAATTCAAAAGACTTTGAAATAAGATTTAAATTTGATTCTAAAGATTTTATAGATTTTCCAGAATAATTATTTTGAATTTTTATCATAGTAAGTTTGAAGAAATATTTCACAAACATTCTTCGTCGAAAAAACTGAAGCTAAAATGAAGAATTAAATTAAAATTTATTTATTATTCTTTACAATGAAAAAAATTAATTTAGTTGATCATTGATTTAAATTATCAGGAAAGAAGAGGAAGGAATTTAAAAGGTAAAAAGGTTTATGTGTTTAAAAATCCAAACATAATTTTTAAGATTGTATTTTTTCTCTAAAATTGTCTTTCTGAAAGTTATAAGAAGCAAAGTAAAAAAAATAATGAATTTATTTTAACAAGTGAAGACTAAGTCTTTAAAATATATTCTTGGATTTTCAAATTTTATTTGAGTTTTGTCTCTCTTAGAATTAAAAATGTCGAGTAAAGCGAGACCAGCTTGCTAGTACATAAATACAATTGAAAAAATAGAGGCAGCTCACTGGTAAGTGCTGCTATTTGAGCTATTTTTAAAACAGACCAGCGGACGACTCATCTGGTCCTTACGGGCTACCTGGTGCCCACGGGCACCGCATTGGTGACCCCTGGCCTAGAGGGTACTAACTTTCCAATGTATCTTAAGCATTTGTATCCCAGCCTCTTACGGCTTCTACATAGTAATGACATAACTTCATAACAAATGCTTGTGCAGTAGCTTTGGATGTTGTTAGCTAATCACAACAATTTGGATAGGTAGCATTAGTTGTCAATGAATATATATTCTATCATAAAAACATGACTGCAAATTGATCGTTGCTTCTCTTGGACTGATTTTGCATGTATTTATGAATCTTTGACGAGACATGGTGAGTGACCGCCGTAAACAGCAATTATCTTATTCTGGCCGGTAAACATTTGTATTTCACAAACTTTGAAAAATGTGACAAATATAGATACTTGTGCAACAAATGTGTTCTGTTCAACCAGTAATGGTGACATAAGATAGCCAAAGGTGTTCTTGTTATATTTTTGCTTTGAAAAATGCAACAAACAGCCCATTTAACACCAAAACATTATTTTGCTCTTGAAAAAAAAAAAAAAAAGCATAGCCACAAGGTATTAATACTTCTAAATCAGGACTTTTTTCAATATTTTGCGGAGGAGTTTGTTACTGAGTGCATGAACTATTGCAGAGCACATGTGACCTACAATATTGATTAACACTTTTTGGAAGACCTCCAATGTGTACCACAACTCACTTAGATAACTGACGTTTGAGGCATATGTAGAGACGGGTCAAACTCTTGATCACATCTCATTCTTCAAGTCATGTACAACAATTTACTTCTTCAAAATCAAAGCAATGTCAATGATCAGGATTCAAAGTTCCATTCTTTTTACTATACCGTGTTCAGTATCAGTTCACTATTTAAAGAACAAAGAAAACAATTTATACAATTTATCTGGCCCATTTCAATTTTCGGTTGATGAAATCAAATTTTCCCTGGGTAAAAGGAGATGTCATGTTAGTAAAACAACATGCTGTATGCTTCCTAACAGTATTTATATTTTAGTAAAAATGTCTATTTAAACTGGCAAATAAAGTTTTGAACTATATATACATACAGTTATGATTAGAAGTTTAAATATACTCATGGGAATGAGGGCGGTGTACCTCAGAAGGTAGAGCAATTTCCCAAGAAATTTAGGGGTTTCTGGTCCTAATCCAGTTTACACGATTGTAGTCATTGCCACTGCATCCTTGGGTAAAACACTTCGTCCATCTAGCTGCCAGTACGACCCACACTGGTGTATGAATGTGGTGGTCAGAGTTGGTGATTGGCACAAATTGGCAGCCAGATTTTCATTAGCCAACCCCCGGGCAACTGTGACAACAAATGAATGAACAATGAGTTTTGTGTTTAACGCGCTTTGAGTTATATAGAAAAAAAAATCTCTATATTCAGTAATTATAATTATTGTTTGAACTTCTTTTGTTGAAATTATTGAGAATTTTGTATTTTACCAAAAGTTAAAATCATTAACCCAAGTTCAAATGAGTTATATACAGACAGCAATACAACAACAAAATACAATAATGCCGGTCAGGGATTAATTATAAAATCTCATACTGCACTGTTGTATTTGTTGCAGTTACGGTTGTGTAGAGGGGAAGAAGACGGCACAGACAGGAGGGACGTTGTTTTCTATGTTTATTTATTTACATAACCAATATATATATATATATATAAATAATAACATATTTATATTTATGTATTATATATATAAACAATATATATGAATAAGAAATAATAATAACAAACAAGGGAATCGAGTGCAACTAAGCCAAAAGTGTGTGAATGTGTGTGACTATGTGTAGCAATTATCTGATGAGTGATACCGGTAGTGTTGAGCGAGAGGCGGAAGTCTAAGAGGGGCAAGGCTGGCTCGGTGGTCCGAGACCAGACGTGAAGTTAAAGGGAAGCAGAGAGGCATCAAAGTCCGTGTCCAGGCGAAAGGTCGAGATCCTAGAGGCAGCCAGGGAAGCAGAGGGAATACGGGGGGACGAGACACACCACTTGTGGTGCGGGAACAGAGGTACGCTGCTGGACGGCGACAAGAAGGATAAATGAACACAACGGGGGAGAAACACAGAAAGAGAAAGAGTCCATAGAACTTGTTAGGTTTGGCTAACTGTACAGGACAGGTCTCTATGTTCGGGCCCCGGATAGCAGGTCGTGCTGGTTTAAGAAGGCAGGTCTTCTCGTCAGCGACAGGTGCGTTGATTGCTGCCGATTGATTGCAGCTGCTTGCTGCAGCTTGATTGGCGCACGCCTGTCCCGTTCTTGGAGATGCCCCGAGCACAGTATACAGATGAATACGCAGTGGTGTGCGCCCGGGCCGTGACAGTTGTGTTGTGTTGCAGCGCAGCTTTCCGGAGGAATGGGATCGAAAGACTGACACTTTGAACCCTCGCAGCACATCGAGAGATCACCCTGGGCAATAACATGACAATAGATGAGTATCAAATTTGATACTTTTATAGATGCTAACCGAGGTAAAATCAAACAGAACCATATTTTAATACCTTTGTTCCACGTGACGTGGCGTCAACCAATTGAAAAGGAAAGCTCCACATTTAAAACAGTTCTCGCTCAATAGTAATTAAAATTGGATCAGTGACATGGCATTGTATGCAGAAACTTGTGGTATTTATCCAAACAACACAATTATCCGCCATTTCCTGGTCAATCGCTGACAAAAATTGTTGAACGTCATTCATTATACTCCATTAGAGCTCATTAGAGACTTTCAAGCTGTAGATGTTATGGTTTACTAAGGAGGACGTGACGGCAAACGGACACCAGGTGGCAGTATGTCCAAAGATTTATTAATATATATATATATATATATATATCTATATTAACAAATGTATATATGTAATAATCAATCAACAGCAAACATACTAAGTAAATGGAGCGTGGCAAAAACTCTAGAGTGTATGGTGTTAGTCTAAGTGTGTTAATTAACTGAAGTGTGTTTTACCCAAGTGTTGACAAAAGAGAACGCGGAAGTCCGTGGGGCAGGCAGAGGGTTCAGGTCAAACGAGCGAGGAGTCGAGGTACAAAGGAGGCAGTCAGAATCCAGAGGGAGATCCAGGGAAAAGAGTGAGACGCACAGCTCACCTTGCGGGCGACGGAGGATTCTGTGGGGACACGGGAGAAGACACTGAGAACACGTAGAGGTACAGGGCACAGGGAGAGCAGGTTTGCATAAAGCAGGGTGATTGCTTACGGTACGCATTTGGAACTAAGTTCCCGCCCGGATCCCTGTGTCCACTGGTCTTTTATGCTGCTCATCGTCAGTCACAGGTGTGTCCTGCAGCCGGCTGCGGCGGAGAGTGGGCGCGGTCCGCTTGATGAATGCGGGGGCGTGTCTGGAGTGCGCTGTCGGCGGGTCCTCTGGTTGGACTCGCAGCGGAGAGAGACGCAGAATGCGCATGTCCCACAACAGTATCCCCCCCCTATGGACAGATTCCAGATGTCCTAGAATCTGAACACCCCCAAAAGCAGGAACAAAAATCAAGGGAGGGTGGAGGGGTGAACTGGTGGTGGGTCGCCAGCCCAAGTGTCTCAGAAGCCATCGGGGACAAGTCTGGTGGCGGCGTCGGGTGGACCGCCGCTGCGGCCGGCGAAGTGGACGACCAAAGAACGGTCGACGTCTTGGCCGTCGGTAAGGCGGGCGCGAATGGTTCCCTGGTGCGGGCCGCCGGACACGAGGAGGTGGACGGCACTGTAGTGAGGACCGCCGGACACAAGGAGGTGGGCGGCGCCGTGCTGCAGCCCGCCGGACACGAGGAGATGGCTGAGGAGCTGAAGCCAGTGCTACTGGCTGAGGGGCGGGGGTCAGGGCCAGCCTAGGTATGGGTGCTAGCTCACAGGCTAGCCTGGGGACAGGTGCTAGCTCAGGGGCTTGCCAAGGGGCTGGTGCTAGCTCGGGGGCTAGCTCGGGGACTGCCGCTGGCTCGGGGGCTAGCTCGGGGACTGGGGCTAGCTCGGGGGCTGGCTCGGGAACTGACGCTAGCTCGGGGGCTGGCTCGGGGACTGACGCTAGCTCGGGGGCTGGCTCGGGGACTGACGCTAGCTCGGGGGCTGACGCTAGCTCGGGGGCTGGCTCGGGGACTGACGCTAGCTCGGGGGCTAGCTCGGGGACTGGCGCTAGCTCGGGGGCTAGCTCGGGGGCTAGCTCGGGGACTGGCGCTAGCTCGGGGGCTAGCTCGGGGACTGGCGCTAGCTCGGGCGCTAGCTTCGGGACAGGTACTAGCTCGGAGGCTAGCCAGGGGACTGGTGGCTGCGGCTGGGAAAAACGGAAGATAGGTGGGATATCTCGGGCAGGGGGAAGTCTGTCTGGTTGCAGCTGTGCTACCACATTAGCACAGCCACCAGTACAAAAATGAAAAACAGATGGTATAGGTATGGCAGGGGTTTGCCTGGCTGGGTGTAGATGCGCCACCACATCAGCACAGTCACCAGCACTATCCCCCCCTTCCGAACGCGGATGCCAAACGCCTCCAGCTGACTGAGGAATTGTCACTAAGGGTGGGAGGTGGGTGGCCAGGCGCCGGGCAAATTCATCCCTCCCCGTATTGAAATTAAACAGTCCCTTGACGGAGTGTTGAGGACTATAAAAATTGTCCATGGTGGAGGAAAAAGACATCGTGACAGGGGCAAAAAGGAAGGAGGAAAGTTGAGAAAACCAAAAAAAACAAACAAAAAGTCACTGGGACAGAGCTAAAGTCACTGGGGGCTATGAAAACAACAACAACAACAAAAAATACTGTGCCGTCAGGTCCTACTATTTAATTTTTCTGGCGGGAACTTACTGTTATGGTTTACTAAGGAGGACGTGACGGCAAACGGACACCAGGTGGCAGTATGTCCAAAGATTTATTAATATATATATATATATATATATATCTATATTAACAAATGTATATATGTAATAATCAATCAACAGCAAACATACTAAGTAAATGGAGCGTGGCAAAAACTCTAGAGTGTATGGTGTTAGTCTAAGTGTGTTAATTAACTGAAGTGTGTTTTACCCAAGTGTTGACAAAAGAGAACGCGGAAGTCCGTGGGGCAGGCAGAGGGTTCAGGTCAAACGAGCGAGGAGTCGAGGTACAAAGGAGGCAGTCAGAATCCAGAGGGAGATCCAGGGAAAAGAGTGAGACGCACAGCTCACCTTGCGGGCGACGGAGGATTCTGTGGGGACACGGGAGAAGACACTGAGAACACGTAGAGGTACAGGGCACAGGGAGAGCAGGTTTGCATAAAGCAGGGTGATTGCTTACGGTACGCATTTGGAACTAAGTTCCCGCCCGGATCCCTGTGTCCACTGGTCTTTTATGCTGCTCATCGTCAGTCACAGGTGTGTCCTGCAGCCGGCTGCGGCGGAGAGTGGGCGCGGTCCGCTTGATGAATGCGGGGGCGTGTCTGGAGTGCGCTGTCGGCGGGTCCTCTGGTTGGACTCGCAGCGGAGAGAGACGCAGAATGCGCATGTCCCACAACAGTAGACTCTGCAAGTGCCAAACTCTTTTTTTCGCTTCTTGGCAGTTTGGCAAACAATTTCAAAGGTAAGGAGGGTGACCACTAGTAACTAGTCACCAGATCTAAAACAAGTTGGTCAGTGCATGGCCTGCACCCTTTCCATTCTTTGGGTGCAGAATACGAGTGATTACCAATTAAATTAGGACGAGTAAAGAGGGTATTTGTTGAAGAAAAGAGAAAACCAGGCAACGGTAGTAGCCCTAAAATAAAGCTCATGGGGTTTAGAGATGAGCTGGCAGTTAACGGGCTGTTGGCTGACAGTGTTAATGAGCTGGCATTGTTTACAATTTCAGTTTTGGCTCTAATTATTGTTTTATAATCTTAAAGGTATAACTGTGTCAATACCAACCCTAACAATACAAAGGTTCACCAGATTATTAAAACATTTAGTGAAATAGATTTTTGGTTATACTTATTTTAAAAAGGCCATTCAATCAACAAGCCCTTAAAGGGGAAATTAACTTTTTTATTTTATTTTACCTATCGTTCACAATCCTTATGAGGGAAGAGAATATGTTGTTTTTTGATTTGTGTTTTTACATTCTAACTAGTAATAATCATCTCATTCTAGGCGACTAGCAATGCAGCCAATAGGGGCAATCCGTTGTGCCTCTAAATCACTCTAAAATGCATCCAAAAAACACCAACAATACTTAATTTATGTTCCGTAACCTGTGTAATAACCAAGCTTGTAGCGGCATTGTTATTGTAAGCAAACACTGAAGTACTGTTTAATTAGCTTAGTAACACATTGCCATGCAAGAGCATGCTATGGTACTTGCTGTAATCTAGCTTCTGTGTCAGCAATTGAATGATTTTTGAGTTTGTAATGCACAACACAATGTGACAGGACACCAATCTGTACTGACTGAAAACTTGAACATTTATAGTACAGTATCTGTAAAATATTATCCCACATTTCATGTTTTGTTTGTACACAGCTAGCTCAACAGTGTATTTATTTGTAATAACAAGCACGACGTGCTCCATGTATCATGATCAATATTATGGTGACCCACTCCATGGACAGTTGTCCACTTGTATAGCTGGCCGGCGAGGTTTTATCCAGCTGATTTTGGGTATGCATTCCATTTTTGTCGGCAAAGCTTGGCTTCAAGCGCCACATTGGCACCATGACCCAGTCATGACAGTCCTGACTCTCGGCTTCTGTCTGCTCAAATGTATAACCCTCTTTTTCTGCTAGCTTCTATAACCACCAGACTCCCATGAACCACATCTTGTAATCGTTTTTTTTGTCTTCAGACAAAATTCCAGGCAAAATTCTCAGAAAAGTGCAGTTCTCCTTAAGCCAAGAAAAGACTGTAAGTGGTAATTTTATACCTTGAAAACCTAAAAACAACCCTCCATCCATCCATCCATTTACTACCGCTTGTCCCTTTTGGGGTGGCGGGGGGTCGCTGGCGCCTATCTTAGCTGCATTCGGGCAAGTCGCCAACTCATCGCAAGGCCAACACAGATAGACAGACAACATTTACACTCACATTCACACACTAGGGCCAATTTAGTGTTGCCAATCAACCTATCCCCAGGTGCATGTCTTTGGAGGTGGGAGGAGGCTGGAGTACCCGAAGTGAACCCACGCAGTCACGGGGAGAACATGCAAGGATTGAACCAAGGACTGCTCAGGACCTTCGTATTGTGAGGCAGACGCACTAACCCCTCCTCCACCGTGCTGCCCTAAAAATAACCCAGGATTTTGTAAAGTTAAAAATATATTATTCTTAGAAATATATTCACGTTTCCTCTTTGCCTGTGAATAATGTAGTAAAGAGCAGTGTGTTGGTCCCCCACAGAGAGAACTGGTTTCCAATCGCGTAATATAGGTATTTGTTCACAAAAGCTTTTATCAATTATGCCAAATAGCGAACGTGAAACCGCTTCTGTCAGGACATGATCTCGAGAAATTCATTCACGCCTTTATCTCGGATCGTTTAGACTACTGCAACGCCCTGTATGTAGGCATTAGCCAGGCCTCCCTCGCCAGCCTGCAGCTCGTGCAGAACTCTGCTGCTCGTCTGCTAACACAGACCCGCAGACGTGAGCACATCACCCCCTATATTAGCGTCCCTTTACTGGCTCCCTGTGCGTTAACGAATCAATTTTAAACTCCTTCTATTTGCTTTTAAATGTCTAAACAACCTCGCGCCAACATATCTCTTTGACCTCCTTCAGCCTTACTGCCCCACCCAATCCCTAAGATCAGCCGATCAGCTGCTACTGACGGTCCCTGACACAAGGCTGAAGCTTAGAGGTGACAGAGCTTTGGCTGCTGCTGCTCCCAAGCTCTGGAACAACCTACCTCTGAGTGTTAGACAAGCCTCCTCTCTTCCTGTTTTTAAATCTCTCTTAAAAACATTCTTTTATTCCTTGGCTTTTAACACTGAGTGATATCCATCCTGCAATGGCCCCCATTATACACCTGCTGTGAACCTGTTTTCATGTTTTATTTATTAATTTTTCATCATGTTCTGTTTGTGTTGTGTTGTTTGCTCGGTTCTCGTATTATCTTTTAACCTGCCCATTGTTCAGCACTTTGGCTACACCTGTGTTAAATTTTAAATGTGCTTTATAAATAAAGTTGATTTGATTTGATTTATTTTTAATCAATCCCATCCATCCATTTTCTACAGCTTGTCCCTTTTGTGGTTGCGGGGGGTATTTTAATCAGATTTCTAAAAATCCTATTTTAAGACAAATTATCTGAGTACAGCAATTTACTTAGTGCATGTAGCTATACTGACTGTTTACGTTCCAGATGCAGCAGAGCTTAAACAGTTCATGGTAGTATTGATCTTGACCCCAGAATGCAGAGAAGGGAGGCGTAGTGCAGGTAAAAGTAGATTTATTAACAAAAATAGGTAGATAGGTTTAGGAGGCACGTGCACAGGAAGTACATAAACCGATGCTGAAATTGGCTACAAGGCAGACAACTAAAACAAAGCACAATGATCCAGAGGACAGGGCTGGCATATAAAGCATCCTGATTGGCAACCAGGGAAAGGTTTGTTCTGATTGTGAATCAGAGACAGGTGAAAAAGACAGGGCTCTGACCAGAGAATTAAAATAAAATAAACAAAAGTCTAAGACAATCATGAAAGTGTCTGACATAACTAATCTGTTTAGAAAGGCTCACTACATGTATACAACTCTCAGAGTAGCTGTGAGTTAACTTGCGCAGTGCAAATTAAGTAAATATAATTTATAATGATTTCATGTAAGGCAAAGAAAATATTTAGCATTAACATGCATTCAGCAAGGCTGTAAAAAAAAAAAAAATCCGCTTTGATGTACTGCTCATTTGTGGGGTCCCAAAAGAATTAGCCAAGTTAAAAGCACACTGTTTTATTTATACAGCATTATTAAACAAAATGGATGCCATAGGTCTCACTTTAAACTAAGTGATATATGTACAGTTGCCAACACGTAACAAAATAAACAATGATCACTTTGTTGGCAGGGCTAGCCAATCCGAATTGTGTTGCCTTTTTTATTTGTTTATTTTTCTTGTCACCTTTACAATAATTCATGGAAAGTCTTTAAAAAAGAGTTAAGTTGCCTCCATTCAACATTTGAGGGTCACCATGACCTGATGACTGACAATCTACACAGACGTATTGTTATACTATTTGACTCCAACCAGAAATAAATTGGACGCATATTTTGGAGTGTTTATTGTTATTACTTGTGGAGAGGCGGACCCGACGAGCCGACAGCGGGCTCGGACAAATGATGGTCCGGCCCAAGATGGAGGCCAAGAGGCGGAACATGCAGCATATCGGAGAGGCGGGGCACAGCTGGAGCGACACTACAGTCATCAAAGTCAGGTGCATACACAACACACCTGTGCTCAATCCCTGCATCTTTGGTCTGGTCTCTCTCATCGCTCTCGTGGTCGTTCGTGTCGCGTGTTCCTTCTCCTAATGCTGCCACGATCGTTCCTCCCTCGCCCTTTTTATGCTGCAGCAGAAGATGCAGGGATTGAGCACAGGTGTGTTGTGTACGCACCTGACTCTGATGGCTGTAGTGTCGCTCCAGCCGTGCCCCGCCTCTCCGATCTGCTGCATGCTCCGCCTCCTGGCCTCCATCTTGGGCCGGACCATCGTTTGTCCGAGCCCGCTGTCGGCTCGTTGGCTCCGCCTCTCCACATTACTCAATTAATATTTTTCCATTGCAGAATATTGTAAATAACAGAACAAAATACACATTTTTTTCAATATAAATATTTCCTGTGTAACTAAACAGAATAGAAATTTGCATCATTCTCCTGTGTAACTTAAAACTTTTTACAACTGTTGTCCAGCTTTATGATACAGCAAGGTCCTCCAACTTTCATCATCACTCCGAGAGCCATTCAGAAAACAGAAAGGAGAGCTGAGCATTTTGTATTTTAGTCTAATTAGGTTCATTAGGTTTTCTAAGAATTCAGAATGGTGACGACAAGCTGTACAAGAACAGCTGACGTCTGCCTTATCAGACCACTGCAAGAGGACGAGAAGGAATAGGTGACTGTTGCTGCCTGATTTTTACATTAAACCTGGTTAAATAGCACCATCCCAGATGCGGCTTCACCGCCCACGAAGCCAATAGAACCGCAAACTCCGGTAAGAAGACCAGCGGAGGATTGTGTGTTCATATAAACATTAACTGGTGCACACACGGTGTGCAACACAGATGTAAAATGTATGTTGCTAAAATGGAGACCATTCTGTCTCCCTAGGGAGTTTACCGTTTTTTAAATCTGTGCAGTGTATATTGCCCCAGATGATAATGCGAAGCTTGCGCTAGCACACATACATGACAGCATTAACAATAGCCTTGTCACACACCCCGACAGTGCTCTTATTGCAGCAGGAGATTTCAATCATGCAGACTTAAAGGCCTACTGAAACCCACTACTACCGACCACGCAGTCTGATAGTTTATATATCAATGATGAAATATTAACATTGCAACACATGCCAATGTGTTTTTTCCAAGATGGCGCTGCTGTAGTGGCTGCTGTAGGCAGGAACTCTGTGCTCTTGTGTCATCCTTTTGTGTTTCCCTCTTGTTTTCATGTGTTATTATATTTTTTTGCATTTTGGTCTGGGACCCTTTGGGACTGTGTGACAAGGGGTGGCACTTTCGTGACCTCAATGGTGCTTTTTTTGTGGACTTCTGGATCTGCCTCCCGGGAGCCTTTTGGCCATGGACACCAGCTGCTGGGTGTCTGCAACACCAGAGTCTGTTTGGAGGGACTGGAGGAGATGCGGATGAGGGGACAGGGCTGCGGAGCTAGCACTGAGCACTGGGACGGAGAAGCTTCGCGGTGTCTTGGCTGGGTGAGCAGGTGTCGGACACCTCAGTCACCTTGGACGTATCCTCGCTCATCCATGCGGACTGGACACTGGCCGAGAGTGGAGTCGGCTGTCTTGGTTGCTTTGTTGGGTCTGCTTCTGTCTCTGGCCATGCTCCCTCCTCCCCAGCGGACGATGGTGTGGAACACCGCAGAGGCCACCACAGTGGATATGTTTATTTTACTTTTTATTCATAGCTGTATGTAGAAGTGTCTGGTTGTATCATCTGCTTTGATGTCTTTAATGTCCTCTGTGTTCTTTGATGTTTGATGTTCCCCTCTTACACACATGTAAGAGGGATGTGTACTATGGCTATGAATTGTTTTATTTTTTTTATTTTTTTTCCCTTGGCCTCAGTCTGCACCAGACCGATTTTTTTTAAATTTTATTTTAATCTTCTATTCTCCACCCCCCACCCCCCCCCCCCACCCCCCCGACCCCCGTTTACCTGTATGTCATCTTTTTTGTAAGGGGCGCTGGAAGCCGGCAGACCCGTCAGCGATCCTGTTTTGTCTCCCTGTAATGTTTGTCTGATCTTGAATGGGATTTTGCTGAAAATTGTAATTTTCCTGAAGGAACTCTCCTGACGGAATAAATAAAGTACTATCTAATCTAATACACCCTTTTTAGTTTACTAAATTACAATTTTAAATTTCCCGGGAGTTTCTTGTTGAAAACGTCGCAGAATGATAACGTGTACGCGTGACGTCACGGACTGTAAGGAAATATGAGCGCTGCGCACACACACAGCTAAAAGTCGTCTGCTTTAACCGCATAATTACACAGTATTTTGGACATCTGTGTTGCTGAATCTTTTGCAATTTGTTCAATTAATAATGGAGAAGTCAAAGTAGAAAGATGGAGTTGGGAAGCTTTAGCCTTTAGCCACACAAACACACGGTGATTCCTTGTTTAAAATTCCCGGAGGTGAAGCTTTCCTATGGATCAGAGCGGTCAAGCGAACATGGATCCCGACCAAATGTCAACCAGCAGTTTTCGGTGAGAAAATTGTGGTAAAAAGTCGCCCCTTACCGGAGATCAGCTGAGCTTGTGCCGTCCATACAGCTGCCGTCGACTTCCATCAGACACTGGCCTCAAGACACCCGTGGACAAACCCCTCCGACTATCAATTAATATTAAACTCACTAAAACACTAGCAACACAATAGAAAGATAAGGGATTTCCCAGAATTATCCTAGTAAATGTGTCTAAAAACATCTGAATCCGTCCCAAAGCAATAAACTTTATTTTTATTTTTTTTCTAGACCTTCGCTATCAATATCCTCAAACACTAATCTTTCATCCTCGCTCAAATTAATGGGGAAATTGTCGTTTTCTCGGTCCGAATAGCTCTTTTTGTTGGAGGCTCCCATTAAAAACAATGTGAGGATGTGAGGACCCCTCACACCGGTGACGTCATTGTCTGCGACTTCCGGTACAGGCAGGGCTTTTCTATTAGCAACCAAAAGTTGCGAACTTTATCGTCGATGTTTTCTACCACATCCTTTCAGCAAAAATATGGCAATATCGCAAAATGATCAAGTATGACACATAGAATGGACCTCTTATCCCTGTTTGAATAAGGACATTTCATTTCAGTAGGCCTTTAAAAAGTGTCTTTCATAAATACCATCGAAATGTGAAATGTGCAACCAGGAGAGAAAAAACGCTGGAACAGGTGTACACAAACATAGCAAATGCGTACAGAGCCCATGCATATGTTCATCTATACATGTCAGACCACCTTTCTCTTCTATTGCAACCACGTTACACACCCAAAATTGGAACTGCAGGAATAACCAACGAGACTCTAAGAACATGGCCAGAAGATGCTATCAATCAGCTTCAGGATTGTTTGTATCACACTCTTTGGGATGTATTTAGAGTTGAACGTGAGCTCTCACGTGAGTCTCCGAACGAATACCCCTCAACCATGCTGCACTACATTACCTTCTGCGTCGACTGTGGGACATCATTTAAAACTATCCGTGTGTTCCCTAATCAAAAACCCTGAATGACACACAAAGTGAAACAGTTACTCAAAGAGAGGGACATGGCATTCAGATCAGGTGACCCAAATGCCTACTATTCAACCAGGACTGCTTTAAGGAAGGGGATCAATGCAGCCAAATTAGAACATTATAAAAACCTTCCAGGATTGCTTAAATACCTCAGACCCAAAGCAGGTGTGGGAAGGTGTCATAGCAATTACGAACTTGAAAACAGCAACTTCTTCCTCGGTGACAGGCAGCGCCACCTTAGCTGAGGAATTGAATATTTTTTATGTCCGCTTTGACAAGGAAAACACAGACTCAGCACTGACCCCCACACCCTCCTCCGACGACACTTCCCCAGTCCTCAGCCCGCATGAAGTAAGACTCACCTTGTGTAACATCAACCCACGGAAAGCAGCTGGACCTGATGGCTTTCTGGGCCATGTGCTTAAGCACTGCGCGGATAAACTGACAAATGTATTTGTTTCCATTTTCAATCCGTCACTGTCTATGTCCTCGGGCCACTGCCTGTTTTAAAACAGCTACAATAATTCCCATCCCAAGACGGGCCAACATCTCTTGCTTAATTGATTACAGACTTGTAGCACTCACCTCCATACCTGCCAAATGCATGGATAGGCTGGTAATGATAATGAAACATATTGAAAAAGGCAATATGTCTAAGACAATCAATCACTCGATCCATATCAGTTCGCATACCGGGAGAACCAATCGACCAAAGACACCATCACTATTGTACTCTATAGACTCTTGGAACATCTTGAGCTTAGGAACACTTATGCAAGACTGCTCTTTGTCGATTTTATTTCAGCATTTAATACGTTAAGGCCAAACAAACTCAGATCTAAGCTTCACAACCTTGGTCCGAACATTATCCTCTGTAACTGGATCGTTAACTAATAGCACACAAATTTCGTACACCCACATGCACATTCACTGTACAAACATACATATATATGTACTGTACATGGTCAAGTATACATACACTCATGCATATAATCACTTTTCATCAAACATAAATTAACGTTGTTACCTCAGGGTAAACTGAGTAACACATGGCACACTGACAATGCTTAACCTATTGCTACTACAACAATCTACAAGGTCAATATAACTGGCTTCTCTTTCTTCCGCTCCATTTTTCTGCTTTCTTTTGTGTCTCTAGTTATCATTACATATATGCATTGTTGCATTTGAACAACTGTATTGTTGATAATAGAGGTATATTATTGGTATTATTCATTATCAATAGAGATATTTATATTGGTATTTTTGAATTGCTCCATTTGTACTGTAATAATGCTCATTGTCATTTCTGTAATAATATTTATTTCACTAACTGCTTCTTTGCTATCACTTTTACCATCATGTTTGTCCATCCATCCATTTTCTACCGCTTATTCCCTTTTGGGGTCACGGGGGGTGCTGGTGCCTATCTCAGCTACAATCGGGCGGAAGGCGGGGTACACCATGGACCTCATCGCAGGGCCCATCATGTTTGTACATATCCTAATTGCTGATGCTGCTCTATTGTTGTTGATGTTGTATTTGCTGCTGTTGTTTTTGTTTCTCTGTCTTATCCCCCTCTTGTCCCCACAATTTCCCCCTCTGTCTTCCTTTTTTTTCTCTTTCTATCCTCTCCTGCTCCAGTCCAGCTGCACCAAATGATAACATACCGGTAAATACATTTAACAAAGAGATTATCATTAAATACATTCAACAAAGTGAAATACAAACAAGGCAACAAGAGAAGCATCCCACACTTCTATTTTGTAAAGTAAATTTGTAAAGCCGATATGGGCATCTAAATCAACAATATGATTTACTGGACAGGACAAAAAACAAACAAAGAAATGAAATAAAAAAAGTAATAGCACACAGTAAGTGAAAATAGGCGAGCACACTTCTGCCACACTAGTGATGGGATCGGCAGTTCTTTTGACTGTACTGAATCACTAGAATCAGTTCTTTAAATGGATTCGTTCAAAAGATTCGATCACCGAATCACTTCTGCAGCAGCAGTTCAGTGTGCAGGTCGGCGAATCATGAGTCAGTCAGTAACAGCTTCCCTAGCGGCAGATCTCCGTGTGTGTGAATCTGACAAGATAATAACAATTTATTTTAAAATTTGCTACAAATATTATTTTCTTTTTTTTCCCTTCTTCTTTTTTTGTTTCCTATCCATGAGGTGTCCATGACATTTTAAAATGGATCTGAAAAAAAAAAAAGTTTTTTAAAGTGGTAAAAATTACATACAAATTTACAAATAGTATTATTATTTTTACATTTTAACATTTGACTCGACGACAAAATTGAAATATATTCTTAAATGTGTTTGAAATGCAATTGTTTTCTACATTATTACATTACATGTATTTTAACAATTCATAATGGATTTGACAAGATAGAAAAAACGATTCTAAAAGGTGTTACAAGTTTTCTTTTTTCCACATTACATTTTATAATTTTAACATACAATGTTTCTAACAAAACATACATGTATTAAAAATGTAAATCACTCTTCCTTTTATATCACATCCAATGTGAGTTTTCTTTTTTTTTTTTTAAACAATTATGATCACTCTAAAAGCGGTATATAATAAACACGATATGAAAACTAGAATAAAAACATGTGTGCAAGTCGGCGAATCATTAGTCAGTCAGTAACAGCTTCCCCAGCGGCAGATCTCGGTGTGTGTCAGTTCGTGAACGACACAAGCCCTCAGCACCCAATGAACGACGCGCGCAGTGACTGGACGAGATCCTCAATGTGACGTCATCCTCCGCGACACGGTCAGTTCTCTGTGTCAGTACGTTCGCGAACGTGATTCATGTCGCGACACAGTCAGTTCTCTGTGTCAGTATTCACGTGATTCGCGCCAGTTCCACTCATACCGGCATGGTCGCGGCGGAGCTCAACTGAACTGAGAAAGGAACGAATCAGTTCGTGAAGTTATTCGGTTCAGTACGTTCACTCAAAAGATTCGTTCGTTCGAACAAATCATTCGCGAGCGACACAACACTATGCCACACTCACTATCAACACGGGTGACCCACAGGGCTGTGTGCTAAACCCTGTGCTCTTCACCCTTTTTACACATGACTGCATAGCCTCTTCAGCATCCAACTTCACTGTCAAATATGCCCACGACACCACGGTGCTTGGGCTTTTAGGCAACAACGATGAGACGGCATACAGTGCAGAGGTACAACAGCTGGCTTCATGGTGTGCTAACAACAACTTGCCTCTTAACGGTAAGAAAACCAAATAATTAATTGTAGACTTTTGCATAAAAAAGGGCAGAAAAAAACACCCTCCACTCTTAATTAATAACAAAGTCGTAGAAGGGGTCAAACAATTAAAATGTTCAGGAGTGAATACAACAGATGATCTAACATTAACACTGCTTCAACAGTCGGAAAGGCCCAACAACATATTTTCTTTCTAAGGAAACTAAAATGCGCAAACATTCTGCAAAAATCAATGGTAAATTGTTACACTTGTGCCATTATCTGTATCCTAACATACGGGTTTTTAGTGAGGTTTGCCAGCTGCACTAAAGCGAACCAACAGGCCCTCCAGCGAGTGGTTAAAATGGCGGGGAAAAATTACAGGGACAATAATCCCAGAGATGAGTGCCATGTACACAGCTTACTGCCTAAAGCGAGTACGCAACATCCTGAAGGATAGACACCACCCGGCACACGGCCTCTTCAACCAGCTACCCTCCGGAAGAAAGTAGCAACATCTATTCACGCCAGGACCACCAAGATGTCTCACAGTTTGTATCCACAGGCTGTCAGACAGCTAAATGAACAGCCTGACCCTTTACTGCCCCCGGCCATCTTTATACCTCACTCTTCACCACCTCAATAATTGTGCCCTGGACATTGCATTGCTGCAAAATCGACGTAACACTCTTCAGACAACTGACTGTTCCCAAACCCAGACCCACCCTCCTCTTAACGCAATTTCCTTTACAATGCTAATGAAAACTATTGTCAACCTGCACATCAATGCTGTTTCTATGCCGCCAGACAAAGCTCAAACAAAAGCTCGTTGACATGTATAACTTGTGGGTTATTAATACAATGACAATAAAGGAATTGATTGATTGATTGCAAGAGGGATAACCACCTCCTTGATGGGGACAATGCCCATGTCATCGGCACCAAAAGCAACAAATACCACCGTTGGATCGGAGAAGCCCTCGAGATCTGGAAGCGCGCCACCAAGACTGTGAACCGGAACGAGGGGGCGTAACAACTTTCCCCCACCTGGGACACAGTTCTGAAGAAGTCAGACTGCAGATAGCACTTTCAGCCTGCTACTACAAGCAGGAACACAGCGCCAAAAACTGTTTAAATCAACTGATCAGACATGTCACACAACATCACGTGAGTACATCTGAAGAAGGCCACAGTTGTAGCTGAAACCGTCAGGTACAAAATCAACACAGAAATTATACAATTTGTGTTTTATTTATTTGACTGGCAACCTTTTAATTGTACCTCATTTAGAAAGCAGACGTTCAGTTAAACAGTGCACTCATTGTTTTTATGCTATTTCTGGTCATTTGTCATTGAATAGAAGTACAGCATAATGTCTAAATTGAACAGTTTGAAAAATACTTGTTCAAGCAAATATTATTTGACCCTTTGGTGAGTTACTGGTATCTTGTAGGCCACCTGTTGGGGACACCTGTAGTGTCACTCATAAAACTGGACATACAGTATTAAAGGCCTACTGAAACCCACTACTACCCACCACGCAGTCTGATAGTTTATATATCAATGATGAAATATAAACATTGCTACACATGCCAATACGGCCGGTTTAGTTTACTAAATTACAATTTTAAATTTCCCGCGGAGTTTCTTGTTGAAAATGTCTCGGAATGATGACGCGTATGATGATGCGTGTTTGTGACGTTATTGGTTGGAGGGTACATTTCAGCCCAGCACCACTTACGGCTAAAAGTCGTCTCTGTCCACCGCATAATTACACAGTTTAATAATCACAATTTGGACATCTGTGTTGCTGAATCTTTTGCAATTTGTTCAATTAATAATGGAGACTATAAATAAGAATGCTGTTGGTGGAAAGCGGTGGACTGTAGCTGCCTTTAGCACCGAGACACAGCCAGTGTTTGTTTGTTGTGATGCTTTAACACAGAGCAGTCAAGCGAACATGTTTCTCTACGTCAACCAGCAAGTTCTTGGAGGGGAAAATTGTGATATTAAGTCAGCTCTTACCGGGAACTTCAGTGGATTATGGGACCTGTCAGAAAAGCAGCTGTAATCTTGGCTCCTCTATGGCTTCTCTCAGAGACTCTGGCGTTCACCGCAGCCATCCGACTTTTAGGTATGACTTTTAGAATCTCACTAAAATACTATTAACACAATAAGCAGATAAGGGATTTTCCAGATTGATCGTAGTAAATGTGTCTAATTACATTTGAAACGCTACCACTGCTGCCGCCCGGACCCGTCGCTTTTTCTTTTTCTTTTTTTTTTTTTTAGTGCCTCACTCTGACTTTCCTCATCCACGAATATTTCATCCTCGCTCAAATTATTGGGGAAGTTGTCGCTTTCTATGTCCGAATATCTCTTGCTGCTGGAGGCTACGATTATAAACAATGTGAGGACGTGAGGAGCCCTACAACCAGTGACATCACGCGCACATCGTCTGCAACTTAAGGTAAAGGCAAGGCTTTTTTATTAGCGACCAAAAGTTGCAAACTTTATCGTCAATGTTCTCTACTAAGTCCTTTCAGCAAAAAATATGGCGATATCGCGAAATGATCAAGTGTGACACATAGAATGGACCTGCTATTCCCGTTTGAATAAGAAAATCTAATTTCAGTAGGCCTTTAAACAACTTGGACACAGTCTTTTGAATGCTAGACATGAAAAAGAAAGCATCGTTGTTAAAAGTCACATTCTATTAAGGCCTAACACGTGGACCTGATAGCCACATGAAGCTTCCCCATCGGACAAAAAGCAGCTTGGAGCTTCCTCATTTGCTTCTTTGTCAATGCGGAAAAAGTCATATTTGGGGTCCAATTACCACATGCTAGTCAGATAACTTTAGCTAGCTTCCACTAAGCTGAGACAAAGCGATAGCCAAGGCAAAGAAACTAAATAGAGATGCCAGAAAAAAATCAAACTGCAATAAGTTTGAGAAATGAGCAATCAGACACACCGGTGTCTATTGGCTTAGCCTGAGGCAGAGTGTTGTGAAGTAGTTGTCATTTGATGAAATCCATTGACATTTTAGACTTGTCCAGGGTGTACACTACCTTCCGCCATTCGTCCACAAAAGGGACAGGGGGTGATGGAAGGCATTGAGGTTTTACTCTTTTTAACTACTATCTGTTTTCATAAAAATATGGGACAGCCTGTCTCTTGACACCTCAATAGAGCTATATTTTTGTTTTTCAAGAGACAATTCAGATTCTGGATTCTGTAAGTCCTTCTGTGAGGTGTAGGTAGTAAACTAGCGAAGTAGACTGCTAGTTTGTGGTTTACATTAACATTTCTGGCCCAAAACACTTTTCTTTGCGAGTAAAACAATTTGAACGTATTTTCTTCGTCAATAATGCATGTCATAAAAAGATAGATTATTGCTTTGCTGAAGAAGAATGTCGATGTGCCAAAGGCGAGGAAAGAGGCTTGTCAGATGAGTTAACGACCTTATATTAACGGAGACTCCATCATAATCTGTAGGTTCAGGCCAGCAAATACAAACCCCGTTTCCATATGAGTTGGGAAATTGTGTTAGATGTAAATATAAACGGAATACAATGATTTGCAAATCCTTTTCAAACAATATTCAATTGAATGCACTCCAAAGACAAGATATTTGATGTTCAAACTCATAAACTTTATTATTTTTTGCAAATAATAATTAACTTAGAATTTCATGGCTGCAACACAAGCCAAAGTAGTTGGGACAGTGCATCACATTTTCTTTTAACAACAATCAATAAACGTTTGGGAATTGAGGAAACTAATTGTTGAAGCTTTGAAAGTGGAATTCTTTACCATTCTTGCTTGATGTACACCTTAACTTGTTCAACAGGGTCTTGTTGTTGTATTTTACGCTTCATAATGCGCCAGACATTTTCGATGGGAGACATGTCTGGACTGCAGGTGGGCCAGGAAAGTACCCGCACTCTTTTACTACGAAGCCACACTGTTGTAACACGTGGCTTGACATTGTTTTGCTGAAATAAGCAGGGGCGTCCATGATAACGTTGCTTGGATGACAACATATGTTGCTCCAAAACCTGTATGGACCATTCTACATTAACGGTGCCTTCACAGATGTGTAAGTTAGCCATGCCTTGGGCACTAATACACCCCCATACCATCACAGATGCTGGCTTTTAAACTTTGCGCCTAAAACAATCCGGATGGTTATTTTCTTCTTTGTACCGGAGGACACCATGTCCACAATTTCCAAATATAATTTGAAATGTGCACTCGTCAGACCACAGAATACTTTTCCACTTTGCATCAGTCCATCTTAGATGAGCTCGGACCCAACGAAGCCGGCGGCGTTCTTAAGTGTTGTTGATAAATGGCTTTCGCTTTGCATAGTAGGGTTTTAACTTGCACTTACAGATGTAGAGACCAACTGTAGTTATTGACAGTGGTTTTACGAAGTGTTCCTGAGCCCATGTTGTGATATCATTTACAAACTGATGTCGGTTTTTGTTGCAGTACAGCCTGAGGGATCAAAGGTCCGTAATGCCATTACGTGCAGTGATTTCTCCAGATTCTCTGAACCTTTTGATGATTTTACAGACCGTGGATGGTAAAATCCCTAAATTCCTTGCAATAGCTCGTTGAGAAATGTTGTTCTAATACTGTTCGACAATTTGCTTACAAATTGGTGACCCTCACCCCATCCTCGTTTGTGAATTACTTAACATTTCATGGAAGCTGCTTTTATACCCAATCATGGCACCCACCTGTTCCCAATTAGCCTGCACACCTGTGGGATGTTCCAAATAAGTGTTTGATGAGCATTCCTCAACTTTATCAGTGTCTATTGCCACCTTTCCCAACTTCTTTGTCACGTGTTGGTGGCATCAAATTCTAAACTTAATGATTATTTGCAAAAAAAAAATGTTTATCAGTTTGAACATCAAATGTGATGTTTTTGTAGCATATTCAACTGAATATGGGTTGAAAATGACTTGCAAATCATTGTATTCTGTTTATATTTACATCTAACAAAATTTCACAATTCATATGGAAACGGGGTTTGTATGATAGATCAATGAAAATATAGATAAGATAGTTAAGTGGTCATCACCTAAAAAATTGTTTTTCCCCACCATCACAGAGTTCAACCTGTGCTACCCAGGATTTCCGATGCCAAGGCGACCCCACCATTTGTAGAAACCCATGGAGAACTGTTCACAGTACATTGACAACAACATCTTGGAGAGACAAAGAAAGTGACAGTTAAGGGGTGTATCCCTCAACACCGTCGCTGACAAAAATCAGATTCAACATGTAAAGCCGCTTGGTCTGCCTTCACATTCCCAGGATCAATACACTGTACAATGAACCAGAAAATGACAATGAACAGTTTTTTTTTCAAGTTGAAGGACTCCCTGAAGATTGTTAAAGACCGCGATGTAATAGAGGACACAAAGAAGAAAGACATTTTTTGGAGAGTTATGCCTCTTCTGGACAGTGTGAGACAATGGTGCCTTCGCCTTCTGAAACCAAGGAAAGTCTGAATGCATGAGCAAATGATCCTTTTTACGGGGCTTTGTCACAATTGGAAACGTGTTCCCGTCAAGCCATAGCCTACCCTAGAGGCATACATGTATCTGTCCTTGCTTCTCCAGATGGTTTGATGCTGAAGTTTGAGGTGTATCAAGGGAAAGATAGATTTGCTGATCAGAGGTTGAGAATTGGGGCAGCAGCAGTACTACGCGTGGTTGAAACAGTTCCCGCAGGAAATCAGGTGAACTTCGAAGCAGGAGCAGGAGCAAGTGTATAACATAATTTAGATTGTATCTTGTCCCTAAGTATAAGCGGTACAGTGCACATAAAAAACCCCCAAAAATATTCAACTTTGTGAGGGCTTCACAGTGGAAGAGGGGTTAGTGCGTCTGCCTCACAATACGAAGGTCCTGCAGTCCTGGGTTCAATCCCGGGCTCGGGATCTTTCTGTGTGGAGTTTGCATGTTCTCCCCGTGGATGCGTGGGTTCCCTCCGGGTACTCCGGCTTCCTCCCATTTCCAAAGACATGCACCTGGGGATAGGTTGATTGGCAACACTAAATTGGCCCTAGTGTGTGAATGTTAGTGTGAATGTTGTCTGTCTATCTGTGTTGGCCCTGTGATGAGGTGGCGACTTGTCCAGGGTTTACCCCGCCTTCCGCCCGATTGTAGCTGAGATAGGCGCCAGCGCCCCCCGCCACCCCGAAAGGGAATAAGCGGTAGAAAATGGATGGATGGATGGATGGATTCAACTTTGTATGTATGCTAGCTACGCACATTTCAAATTGTTTCTCGACTATCCACATGTTTTTCCGTTTTTATTGAGAAACCAGTTACCATGCGGTATGATTTGTAGAAGCTGGTCAACTAGAGTTCCGAGCATTGGTGTTGTTAGGCGTATTTTAGAGTGGCTGAAGACCCCATAAATAATTTGGTGTAATTATTTTTTTTTTAATTTAAAAAACTGCTGAAAAATTCAATATAAATATGAGTTTAAACTAATGATAATATAAGCTGTCATTATTTATTATGATTAGTAATAATTTGAAAACACTTTGTCAGTGCTTATTATCCAATCTAATCCATTTCATCAGTAATACCCGCATTACTATACTGAAAATCCAGTCCACATTTTTACTGTTTTCTTAACAAGCTAGAACCGGTCGCCGCAGGATTAAGGCTACATTCACTGCAGGGTAGAATGTCCAATTTAGATGTTTTTGTCAATTCTGATGTTTTATTTAGTCGTTGACTAGCATTGCTATCGTCGGTAGCGATGCTCCGACAGAACAGAACAAACGAGGGACTTTCGCATCATTGGACCACTGGTGCAACTTGAATCCGTCGATCGGTATGTGTTTGTTTGGCATTAAATGTGGGTGGAGGGAAAGGTTGGATGCAAATATAGCTACAAATTAGGCATAATGATGCAATATGTACATACATCTAGACTAAATAGCATGTTAGCATCGATTAGCATGCCGAGACCATTGATATGTCTGATTGGCACACTCCACGTAAGTCAACTTGAATCCGTCCCTCTTCGTGTTGTTACACCCCCCGACAACACACCGACGAGGCATGTCTCCAAGGTACGGAAAACAGTCGAAAAAACGGAAAATAACAGAGTTGATTTGACTTGGCGTGTGTAATATGTTTGAGAAAATGGCGGATTGCTTCCTGTTGTGACGTCACGGGTGAAAGGTCATTGCTCCGACAGCGAACAATTGAAAGGCGTTTCAATCGCCAAATTCACCCTTTTAGAGTTCGGAAATCGGTTAAAAAAACATATGGTCTTTTTTCTGCAACAACAGGGTATATATTGACGCTTACATAGGTCTGGTGATAATGTTCCCCTTTAAAGACGATTTGCCTCGATGTCTGCTCTGAAGAGCATGTTGGCGATCAATGGGAACATTGATTGACATGAGTTCCTAAAATATTTTTTTTACCTGTTTCTGCTGATTTCAATCAATTGTTTTTTTATAACCGTCTCTTTTGGTAAATAATAAAGACGCTTATGATTAACGTCATCATTTTTTGTTATTATGCGACTAGAGCGTGGAAGAGTTCACACTGAAGTTGCTTCATAACACTCACTAATATGATTGATTTGTAATGTGAAACTCATAAATTGTAATGTCTTTAATATTCCATACTGTATCATAAGCAAAGCAAACGACTACAGTTTTGCAGTGTAGATGTGCTCCTTTAACTTCTTTGATGTGTTTTAATGGCCTTAGTGTTGTTTTTGAGTCGTGTTTTGGGGGCTCTGAAGACTGGATGCACTGACAGACTAAAAGTCAAAAAGGTGGCAATCTATGAGTATGTTTTATCTTCACTGTTATAATTTTCGCCACAAATAGCAGGTTGTTGTGATAGTCCATATCACCCATCCCTACTGGCCAGGTATGGCCTTTGGGCCTTGAATTTGACACCTGTGGTCCAAATGCCTTAAATTACCATTACAGTAGTAATAGGAAACTAACAGTATTGCTTTTCAAACATTCTGATTTTTTCAGTATTAGATGTTTAGATGGTTTCCTGTGGACGGGACTCTCACTGCTGTCTTGGAGCCACTATGGATTGAACTTTCACAGTATCATGTTGGACCCGCTCGACATCCATTGCTTTCGGTCCCCTAGAGGGGGGGGGTTGCCCACATCTGAGGTCCTCTCCAAGGTTTCTCATAGTCAGCATTGTCGCTGGCGTCCCACTGAATGTGAATTCTCCCTGCCCACTGGGTGTGAGTTTTCCTTGCCCTTTTGTGGGTTCTTCCGAGGATGTTGTAGTCGTAATGATTTGTGCAGTCCTTTGAGACATTTGTGATTTGGGGCTATATAAATAAACATTGATTGATTGATTGATGAGATGTGTAATTTTAACACAGTAACAATGAATGAAATTAGTTTATTTCGGTCATCTAATAAACCACTTTGTGTGATCACTTCAACAGCACAGATTATACGTATCAACAATCATACACATACACACAAAAAGAAAAAGAATGACCCAAAAAAGAATATCCTTTATTTTCACAAAAAATTTGATTCCCTGGAACATCAACATTCAAAAAATTAACAGGATGAAATTAATTGTTGCTGTATTTTTTACAAGTTGTAAGCAAAAACTTGAGACGAGGTGGTGACTTGTCTAGGGTGTACGCCGCCTTCCGCCCGAATGCTGCTGCGATAGGCTCCAGTGACCGCCCCGCGACCCCAAAAGGGACAAGCGGTAGAAAATTGATGGATGGATGTAAGCAAAAACACTTTTCAAGTGCTACATTTCTACTCCCTGTTTTCCAGACAAGAAAGTTTCTTTCCACCAGAACCTCCTCTGTTTTGAGGTCACCTCTGTAGTGCTGTGCAAGTTTGTTTACATTGGTATCATCTCTGCAACGTTTCCATGTTGCAAGTTGCCTGTTAGCTTTTCCATGCAACAACAATGTCCTTTTGTTTTTGGGCTGTTTCATGCTTACTAAAGATGACTAAAGTTTTCTTGCACTTCCACTTTAAACCCATCCATCCATCCATTTTTCTACCGCTTATTCCCTTCGGGTTCGCGAGGGATGCTGAAGCCTATCTCAGCTACAATCGTGCGGAAGGCGGAGTACACCCTGGACAAGTCGCCACCTCATCGCAGGGCCAACACAGGTAGACAGACAACATTCACACTCACATTCACACACTAAGGCCAATTTAGTGTTGCCCGGGAGGACATGCAAACTCCACACAGAAATATCCCGAGCGCAGGATTGAACCCAGGATCTTCGTATTGTGAGGCAGACGCACTAACCCCTCTTCCACCGTTCTGCCTCCGCTTTAAACCATTTAAATATATTCAGTGTTTGTTGTGGAATTTTAATACAGTGCCAAAAACTTGTGAGCAAAAAGATCTTCCATCCATCCATTTTTTACTGCTTGTCTCTTTTGGGGTCGTGGGGGGTCGCTGGAGCCTATCTCAGCTGCATTCGGGCGGAAGGCGGGGTACACCCTGGACAAGTCGCCACTCATCCCAGAGCCAACACAGATAGAAAACATTCAGACACTAGGGCCAATTTAGTGTTGCCAATCAACCTATCCCCAGGTGCATGTCTTTGGAGGTGGGAGGAAGCCGGACTACCCGGAGGGAACCCACACAGTCACGGGGAGAACATGCAAACTCCACACAGAAATACCCTGAGCGCAGGATTGAACCCAGGACTTTCGTATTGTGAGGCAGATGCACTAACCCCTGGTTCAGTGTGCTGCCCCAAAAAGATCTTGCACGTGCAAAGATTTTTGGCTCACGCGCTTTGTGCACTCTCATCACAGGACCCTCCTGGGGGCTAGGACCCCGCCCCACCTACCCCCTCTCGTTCTTCAAACCTGGTGACGCGCCTTGTTCCGAGCATGCTCAGGTGATACACTATGGGCGATGTATACGTCGGATATTCATCATCACCCACTTTGCACAAACATAAGATTAAGATTGAAATAAATGACATTAGTGGAATATATTTGTTTGTTAACCTTTATCAAGTTGCACCAAATATCAGATAAAGCTGTCTGCCATGAATATGCTGCATTTTAATGATGGTAAGATGCCAAACAAACATTACACCATGGAAATGACCAAAGACGGCTTGGGGTGAGGCAGTGCTTCCATCCTGACTAGTGTGAGGAACACAGACAGTGGGTGGAGAGGGCTTTGAACAGTAAGTCGTGTGTGTTGGAGTGGGAGGTTGATTGTGTGTGACAAGGGTCAGAAGGGGTGATGGGTTCTGTGCATGGGCTCTCTGGCCAGAGGGGAATCCTCTTCCCACCGGCGTCCTTTTGCGTGTCGCTTAGTCTCAAACTGTCAAATCTACATTTTTGAATTAATGTCTCTTTTAGGTTTTTTTGCATTTGCATGTGCATACATGTGCATATTGCCTGTCATTCTGCCATGTGCACATATTCATGCTCATATTCACTTGGGTGTGAGTGTGTGCGTGTGCGTGCATGTGTATGTGTTACAGTTATTCTAATAGGAATGCAAGTTGTGGGCCCCAGGCCTTGGTCAGTCCTTAGCTCATTATCATTATTAGTATTATTAGGAGTAGCCTTTTCAGGGAAGACAGATGTCCTAGTCTCTCAGTACTTGGCTTCTCATGAAATGTGACAGGGCATGTCCTCGTCCTTCTCTGCTGCTTATCACAATATGACGACTGAGGAAGCGACGTCTAAACCAGGGGAAAGTCAGGTTCGACAGCAGTTTTTGGGGCATCAACCACAAACATCAGCATGCTCCAGGAGGTTTAAATCTAATGAATGTTTGGCGGCGTGGTTACTATGGAAGAGCGGCAGACCAGAAACCTGAGGGTTCGAATCCAGCTCCCGCCATCCTTGTCACTGCCATTGTGTCCTTGGGCAAGACCCTCCACCCACCTTTCTCCCAGTGCCACCCACACTGGTGTAAATGTACACTCTTGAGTTTCCAGTCATTTCTTCAACTCTTATTTTTTTCTGATAGAGTGATTGGAGCACATACTCGTTTGTCACAAAAAAATCATAAAGTTTGGTTCTTTTATGAATTTATAATGTCTACTAAAAATGTGACCAAATCTGCTGGGTCTATTTCTCACTATTGTGAGTGTGACAGTCTCTCGCTGTCGCGTGGGTTCCCAGGACCACCAAGCATAGACATTTTGCGAGCAGGTGTGGACTTATTTATTTTTCAATCAGGAAAGTCTTTTGCGGGTTGCTTTTCAGCTCTGCCGCTCTCTCTACTCGCTCCTCGGTTCCGCTTTTCAGCCGTCCGCGTCATCTGCCTCTCGCTCTCTTCCGTGCTGCATGCATTGCTGCTTGCTCAGTTGTTGTCTCTCCAATTCCTTCTTCCTCACCCTGCTGCTGCCCTTTTATAGAGCGAGAGGAGATTCGTTAATTGTGTCCAGGGGCGCGATCCACGCACCTGATCTCGATTGTGGGGTCGCTCCCGGTGCGCCCCGCCTCGCCGCTCGCCATCCACGCCTCCATCTTGGGCCGGGCTCGCCGTCGGACTGCCAGCCATGCCTCTCCACAGTGAGAAATCCCATTCTAACAATAGTTTCCAGATTCCTTTTAACCACTTAAAGGAGACTAATGATGATAATAATCTACATCTAAAAGCCTACTGAAACCCACTACTACCGACCACGCAGTCTGATAGTTTATATATCAATGATGAAATATTAACATTACAACACATGCCAATACGGCCGGTTTAGTTTACTAAATTACAATTTTAAATTTCCCGCTGAGTTTCTTGTTGAAAACATCGCAGAATGATGACAAGTGCGCGTGACGTCACGGACTGTAGAGGACATATTAGCGCAGCACCATTTGCGGCTAAAAGTCGTCTCTTTTCATCGCGCAATTAAACAGTATTCTGCACATCTGTTTTGCTAAATCGTTTGCAATTTGTTCAATTAATAATGGAGAAGTATAAGTAGAAAGGTGGAGGTGGGAAGCTTTAGCCTTTAGCCACACAAACACACGGTGTTTCCTTGTTTAAAATTCCCGGAGGTGAAGCTTTACTATGGATCAGAGCGGTCAAGCAAACATGGTTCCCGACCACTTGTCAACCGGCAGGTTTCGGTGAGAAAATTGTGGTAAAAAGTCGCCCCTTACCGGAGATCAGCTGAGCTTGTGCCGTCCATACAGCTGCCGTCGACTTCCCTCAGAGACTGGCGTCAAGACACCCGTGGAGACACCCCTCTGACTATCAGGTACTATTTAATCTCACTAAAACACTTGCAACACAATAGAAAGATAAGGGATTTCCCAGAATTATCCCAGTAAATGTGTCTGAAAACATCTGAATCCATCCCAATGCAATCGCCTTTTTTTTTTTTTTAACTTCATTTTTATTTTATTTTATTTTTTCTAGTCTTTCGCCTTCAATATCATCATCCACGGATCTTTCATCCTCGCTCAAATTAATGGGGAAATTGTTGTTTTCTCGGTGCGAATAGCTCTTGCTGCTGGAGGCTCCCATTACAAACAATGAGGACATGAGGAGCCCTCACACTTGCGACGTCATCGTCTGCGACTTCCGGTAAAGGCAAGGCTTTTTTATTAGCGACCAAAAGTTGCGAACTTTATCGTCAATGTTCTCTACTAAATCCTTTCAGCAAAAATATGGCAATATCGCAAAATTATCAAGTATGACACATTGAATGGACCTGTTATCCCCGTTTAAATAAGAAAATCTCATCTCAGTAGGCCTTTAAAACACTTCCTTGTGGTCTAAATGGTATGTATTGGGTATGCTTTAATAAATATTTTGCATTAATTTGGTCAACAAAGAATTTTATAAATCATTTTCTGCAAAGGTGTGCAAGGTGTTGATTTGTGGAAGCTTCCCTAGATTGCAAATTAAAGCATGCCACACCCTCAAATGCGCACTGTTTAAATATATATCTTGAGTGTGTCCCCGCTCTTTCTTTGTTCCAGACATGCTCAGAAATAAATATCATATAGATTCACCCAGTCACAGCATTAGGTATCTTACCTTTTCCTTTAAGTTTCCTCAATCCAGGTTTTAATGTCGCAATTACGTTGCCTTTTTCCACCAGAATCTTCTAGAGGCCAGATCTCATTGATTAATAAACATGGAAGTATTTTTGGTGTAGTATGGCATTGACCAGGCAGGGAAGCATGAAACCACAAAGAATACACGGGAGTTCCAGCGGTGGCACTCTGCAGCTGTGTGGACTTTGGTGCACTTCAGGTGCGGGTTGAAGGTTTTGTTCATTATGTACAAAAAGCTAAATAGTCAAGCCCCATTCTATCTTGCTGATTATATTGTGCCATATGTCCTGTCCCGAAATCTGCTTTCCAAAAATGCGGGGTTATTATCAATCAATCAATCAATGTTTATTTATATAGCCCTGAATCACAAGTGTGTCAAAATGCTGCACAAACCACAACAACATCCTCGGTACAGAGCCCACATAAGGGCAAGGAAAAACTCACCCCAGTGAGACGTCGGTGACAGTGACTATGAGAAACCTTAGAGAGGGGAGACCGAAAGCAATGGATGTCGAGCGCGTCCAATATGATATTGTGAAAGTACAGTCCATAGTAGATCTAACATAACGGTGAGAGTCCAGTCCATAGTGGATCCAATATAGTATCGAGAGTCCCGTCCATAGTGGAACCAGAAGGAAACCATCCCAAGCGGAGGCGGATCAGCAGCGCAGAGATGTACCCAACCGATGCACAGGCGAGCGGTTCATCCTGGGTCCCGACTCTGGACAGCCAGTACTTCATCCATGGCCACCGGACCTGTGTCCCCCCCGTCCCCCTTCCAGAAGGGAGAGGGGGGCAGAGGAGAAAAAGAAAAGAAACAGCAGATCAACTAGTATAAAAAGGGAGTATATTTTAAAGGCTAGAACAGGGGTAGGGAACCTCTGGCTCTAGAGCCAGATGTGGCTCTTTTGATGACTGCATCTGGCTCTCTGATAAATCTTAGCTGACATTGCTTAACACGATTAGTAATGAATACTTCCGTTGGTAATCCCAGTGTCAAAAATAACATTCAAAATATAAAACATTCTCATGCATTTTCATCCATCCATCCGGTTTCTACCGCACCTGTTCAAGAAGTCGCATTAATGGTAAGAAGTATTTTATTTATTTTTGGTTAGTCTCACAATAACAATGTTATTAAAAAGAAAAAGAGACTTATTGTACTCTAAAAATGTTGGTCTTTCTGTAAAAATGCACGTATATAGTTGTATTCAGTGATAAAATATATATATATATATGGCTCTCATGGAAATACTTTTAAAAATATTTGGCTTGTATGGCTCTCTCAGCCAAAAAGGTTCCCGAGCCCTGGGCTAGAGTATACAAATGAGTTTTAAGATGGGACTTAAATGCTTCTACTGAGGTAGAATCTGTAACTGTTACCGGGAGGGCATTCCAGAGTACTGGAACCCGAATAGAAAACGCTCTATAGCCCGCAGACTTTTTTGGGGCTCTGGGAATCACTAATAAGCCGGAGTCCTTTGAACGCAGATTTGTTGCCGGGACATATGGTACAATACAATCGGCAAGACAGGCTGGAGCTAGACCGTGTAGTGTTTTATACGTAAGTAGTAAAACATTAAAGTCACATCTTAAGTGCACAGGAAGCCAGTGCAGGTCAGCCAGTATAGGCGTAATGTGATCAAACTTTCTTGTTCTTGTCAAAGGTCTAGCATCCGCATTTTGTACTAACTGTAATCTTTTAATGCTAGACATAGAGACACCCGAAAATATTTATTATGTATTTTACTATTGATATATATATATATATATATAATATATATATATATACATATATATATATATATATATATATATATATATATATATATATATATATATATATATGTATATATATATATATATTATATTGGCCCTGTGATGAGGTGGCGACTTGTCGAGGGTGTAAGTGCCTTCTGCCCGATTGTAGCTGGGATAGGCACAAGCGCCCCCTGCAACACCAAAGGGAATAAGCGCTAGAAAATGGATGGATGGATGGATATATATTATATTATAATATTAGCGATTCCCAGGGCTCCTAAAATGTCTGCAGGCTCTTGAGTGTTTTTTATTCGGGCTCCAATACTTTGGAATGCCCTAACGACAAAGTTAGAGATGCTACCTTAGCAGAAGCATTTAGGTTGCACCTTAAAAACTAATGTATATACTGTAGCTTTTAAATAGACACCTGTTTAGACCAATTGACCTGCCACTCCTCTTTTCTGTTGTGTCCCCCTACTCCTGCATATAGCGAGAATACCAGGTGGCCAAGAATAATCTCTGGAGAGGTGTGGAAGACGCGCTAGCTGTTTCAAGTCTATGAATCAGTTGGTGACCGTGTTGTCGACTTTGCTGGCTTCCTGAATTTCACATTCATATGAAGGTAATAAGTCAACCGGACCCACTCGGCATCCACTGCGGCCGGTCACTAAGGACGGGGGTCCCACATCTGCGGCCCTTTCCCAAGGTTTCTTCTTTTTCCCAGCTCGGGCTTTTGGAGTTTCCTTGGCCGAATGTGAGTTCAGATTAGGGAATATTGATGATGTGGTTTGTGAAGCTCTTTGAGGAACTTGTGATTAATATATATAAACACATTTTGATTGATTGATTGACTCAGCAGACGGGGCAGAAGGCATTTTGACACAGCATGTTCAAAAATCCCCAGAACAATACATCCATCAATTTGTGATGTCACAAATTGTTTACTATTAAAAAAAGACTGCAAAACACAGCGCTAAGAGGCATCCGAAATTGCGTGCAAGCTCATGCCAAAATGCATGAACCTTATATTTGATGCTTTGGCATTGTGAGTATCTAACACTGAATGAATGAATGAATGAATGGTTTATTTTGAGCCATGCAAACAGAACAAAAGAATGACATAAAATACAAAAGGAATATACATATACATTATTTTTACACCTACATTCAAAACATTACATGTGACTAGTCTTTTGTAGATGTCAAGATTAGCTCAAAAGGGAGTTGGAAGAAGTAAACTTATTAGTTCCCACCCCTATACATATACAATAAATATATACAATATATAATACAATAATATATATAATATAATTCAATTCAGTGGTCGCTACGTAGATGCTATATATTATCTATATATAATACATTTAAATTCACACACACTTACATATATACATATGTTCACACACATATATACACAACACACACATATGTACAATTTATATATATATATATATATATATATATATATATATATATATATATATATATATATATATATATATATATATATATATATACATACATACATACAATACATACATATACACACATAATCACATACATTCACACACCTGTATAAATACTATATATATATAATAGTATATATAATATACACTTTTGTTTGAACATTATTAACAGTTTTTGGTGCCAATGGGAACAAGCTTTCATTTTGACTGTGATATTAGTGGTTAATAGTGGATCTGTGGCTGTGGAGCTACTGCCCCTAACAAAATGTATTTGTCAGAAAAGACGAATCAATCATAGTCCCCTCTAAAGTTCAAAGATTTTGGGGGGCTAAAACGACAAAAAATATTTTGGAAGACTTGGCTTTTGAAATAACTACTTCATAGAGTTGATTAGTCAAAACCAACATCTGATTCATTAGTTGGGTCATCAGTGAGATTAGATCCTGATTTCCTTGGACAAGATGGCGTAGTGTTTGTTCATGCTGGCCAAGAAGGACTCCTTGCTGCGAAACGGCTTCCCTGATTGCTGCAGGTGTGTCCTCATCAAGGGGAATATCCGCTGGATTCATACTGGCCAGTTCGTTCTGTTACGGTCTCAAAAAAGGAATCCAATTGCGGATCAGTAAAAAGTCTATTTAATAACAAAAAATCCCTGGAGAAAATTATTCAAGAGTAACACAAATCAGCTCCAGGAAGACGGGGTCAAAAGTCTATTCACCATCTGAGGAAATAAAAAAAAACAGGAATCAAAAAAGGTTCAGGGCAAAGGTCAGAATGATAGAGTTCAAGTTAGAGTGTACCACAGGAAACGGACGAACTGGCCCTGGTTGGGTGGAGATCCAGGGTTTAAGTCAGGTTGTCGATTAGGTGCAGGTGGGCTCGGATGACTGGCACCACACCTGCAACTGACGACTGGGAACAAACTTGCAGACACAAGAGGGAAAAAAAGGCAGGAGAACTGCCCTCATGACACCTTGACTAAATTGTCAATTAATTTTGTCCCTGTTCTAGTCAATGTGAATGTTTTCAGTCTTTATCGTCCTAGTTTTGTCAAGAGAAAATAGGTCGTAAACTAAAACATTTTAGTCAACAAAATTAACACTGTTTGAGACCCCTGGTAAACAAAATGCTGACGGCCAAAATGTATTTTTAGAATGACAAAAACTTGATACTGAACATCCTAGAATTTGGAACAGTTCAGATGATCGCTATGAGCTTTATAAACCTCATGATATTCATACAGCAACCTTCTGACAAAACTAATATAGCATACTGCATTTTTATTGACATTGCTAATCTCACCATTCTGAGGTGGCTGCATCCACACCGCTCACCTTATTCATATGCTAAGTGAGATAGACATGGGGACTAACAATGAGCGAGAAGTTGTTTGTGATATTAATTGCTGAAAACAAAATCAGCACTTCTTCAAACAAGTGTTGGGTCCTCTGTGATATATTTGCATATTCATGAGGGTAAAAAGTTTTCTCTTTTTGTCTCTGAAGTTGGCAGGGGGTGGCGGTTGGGAGGGTTATTTGTTTCTTGTGACATTCTGGTCATGTTTCCTGAATGCCAGCCACCCAAAAATAGACCAAGTGGTTTAGCCTTGAACGTCGCAACACATACACACAAAGTTATACACTATGTGGGCACATTTTTTCACTTTTTTTGGTGTAGTTTTGTTTAGTTTTTTGAAATACCCCTGCTGAAATACAGCTTTTGTATCAATAAGAATCAGTTCCATTAGAAAAAAATAATTTGAATTCAATTTCAATGCATTTCCGATTGTAGGTTAAAAAAAAGGTCGGACTGCGGTCTTCTAAATCAGTGGTCCCCAACCTAATTGGTCCCCAACCTATTTATTTATTTATTTTTTTGTCATGAAAAAGGGAGTTTTTTTGGGTTGGTGCACTAATTGTAAGTGTAACTTGTGTTTTTTATGTTGATTTAATAAAAAATAAATAAAAAACATTTTTTGTTAATAAAAAAAATAAATTAAAAAAAAAAAAAAATTCTGCGGCCCGTTGGTTGGGGACCACTGTTTTAAATGACATTATAGTTAACATGTACATATATGGTCATTATATCATTGTCTGAACGACATCTTACCGTGGCCTACCACAATTCTGCACAGCACTGTGTGTATAAAGACGGATTACTGTAACCATGACACACCTGCTGAATATATTCCTCTGTTGCTGTCACATGATGAATAGTGAAATTGAATCCGGTCCCACAACCACCTCATAACTCACAGGAAACAATGCCAGCCTCCAATTCCCATGCCAGATGGCACGCATAATCCCTCCAGCAAGTTCAGGATCTGCCCCTGTTTGTTGGAGTTAGGCAACCCATCCACTTGCCCAAGCAGACTCATTTAGACAGTGATTCCACTGCTGAATCCAGTCAGACGTCCAAGCTGCTCACCCTATTTGCAATAAGACATATTACAGATGCTGGGTGTCTTTCACACCTTGTAAAAATGAAGGCAAATAGGTGTACCTGTAGTACGTCATGGCACGCCAAACATTACTGAGCGTAAACATTTAAAATTATGATTTTATCATCTTATCTTTTAAACTGAAGGGGATCTATGATAATTTGCCTCTATTTAATGTTCAATACTCATGTTAAACAATGCCAAAGCGTCTAATCATAAAGTTCATGCATTTGGGTTGTAGCTTGCACGCAGTTTTGGATGCTTCTGAAGCCCTGTTTTTCTTTTTTTAACACTTTGTGACACACAGATATTGGCAAACGTACTTTTGTGGTCATTTGCTGTCGGCCAGCCTCCATCCCTGCTGTACCAAGACTGTTTGCATCATTCCTTCTTGTTTCATGCCATCCCGCCTGCTCTGATGTCTATATAATAAATACTTCCATGTTTATTTGTCCACAAAGTCTTCCACTGTACTGTTTTGACTGTTTTGTCAATATGTGCTAGTGCAAAGTTGATTAGCCACTATAATCCGGCGAAAACAATCGAACAATCGTGACATTCCTATTTAATGTGAGGAAATACAAGAGAAGGTTGGGAACATTTATTTTCTATAATAGTGGCAGTGGCGTGCTGTCGGTGACGCAGTGCCTCACTTGCCACAAGGTGGCTTAAGCATGAGATGTTCCAAAACGAAGTAATAAAATGAAATACGTTCTAATATTTCTCTTTTGGTTCATGCTTTCTTTGTGATTTTGGTGTGGTTCCTGTATATTTTGATAATTTTCATGGTCAAAATTGGGGAAATTCCATGTTTCCTGTTCAAAACAATGCAGCAGTCTAGAAGTGAGGCAGACACAGGCGGTGCCTCCAAGGCTACACACAGTATGTATTGGACGTGTGGTGCGAGGGCGGGCATGCTTGTTGCCACGGGGAAAAGGCAGGTCTTGGGTCCTCATCTTTTTATGGCTGTTAAGTATAGGAGCACAAACATCATCCTGGTTCTAGGTTAGCTTAATTTTTTTAAAACTCATTTAGGTTAATAACTTTCACAATGTAAGCAAATGCGCCACAACATACATATCATTGGTAGTCCTTCAACAATCGCGATTTTCTTTATATATATATATATATATATATATATATATATATATATATATACCGTATTTCCTTGAATTGCCGCCGGGGCGCCAATTAATATAAAACCTTTTCTCACTCCTGCGCTTACCAAAGGCATGCGGTAAAAGTAAGCATGCACTAATTATTTTAAAACCTCTTCTCACTCCGGCACTTACCAAAGGTAGGCAGTACAAATTTGATTGTGATGTAAGCTTGGACCTTAAATCCTACTGAATAGCTATTAATCGTCTTCCCTTTATGCGATTTCAAATTACCGGTATTAAAATCAGCATCCTCCATTTTGAAAATGATGACAGGGGAAGTGTCACTCGTGACATCACAAGTTTGACCAGGCGGTAATAGTAAGCATACGCTAATTATTTTGGGAAGCGAGTTTGACCCGGCAGTAATTCAAGGCAGCCGCATACTATATGCCCTGCGGCAATTCAAGGAAATACGGTATATATATATATATATATATATATATATATATATATATATATATATATATATATATATATATATATACTGTATATATATATATATATATATGTATTCCGTCAGTCTACCCCAGGGCAGCTGTAGCTACTGATGTAGCTTACCACCACCAGGTGTGAATGAATGTTGAGTCCCACTTCTCTGTGAGCGCTTACGTATAGCCTAGTGTTTGTGAACTATTGACTCCTAAAAAATACTTTAAACTTCCGCTGGTGGGCTGTGTCTTTCCCCCGTGCACTGGAATGGCGGCTTTCGCCCAAACATGACATAAAAGTCGCAAACAGGTTGCATTCAGTTCGCATTTCTGTTTGGAATACAGTCTCATTTCAAAAGATCAAATTCAAATTTCATTCGGATTCCCTCCTGGTGTGTCCCAAATATAATGCGAAAAGATCTGTTTTGAAGCACTTATATTTGACCATGTTTGAAAAAAACAGCAGTGATGTTTCCGTGGTGTGCAATACAGATGTTAGAGTTTTTTGTTGTTTTTAATATTCTTGTTATACATATTAGTGAAAAATATGTAGTATTTATTTTGTTTTTTTGATGTTCATTACGCTTTACTTTTGTTACTGTATGTAAAAATCTGCACTGCAACAACATAATTTCCCTATTGTGGGATAAGTAGTCTATCCTATCCAATCTTTGTCATTGTGGCTTGTGCAGCCCTTTGAGATACTCGTGATTTAGGGCTATATAAGTAAACTTTGATTTATAGATTGATTGATATACATTTAACAGTGTACATTTTCAAAATAATACTTTTGTGCGTGGAGGGGTTTCTTTTGCCAAACTATTTGCAAATTTGCAGAAGAGTTAACAATTTGAATGTGGCAAAATGTACACCAAAGCATAGCCGGTACATATAATCTAGAACACGAGGAAATGTTTTAAATGCAGATTAGAATTATCATAGGCCCCTTTTATATTGCTATTGCTGAATGTGTGCTTCAAAAGACACTACATCATATGTTTGTGTAAATATGTAACAGCATAAAGTAATCCCATTATCTGTTTATTTTTACCTTCTCAAACAGAGATTTAAAGCTTCTGCCGTTCAGAGAAACCCCTCGCAGCGGTGAGATCTAGCCTGCCCACCTGTCAGTCATCACTGTACCCCAGGGCCATACCAAGCAGTCCGGGGGTGAGGTTGATAATCACAGGTTTGCCAAACCTGTTCTCCCCATACTTGTTTATTTTCATTCTAAGCTGACATTTGTAATTTACCACGGTGGAGCTTGTCTGATGCTTTGCCAAAAAACGGAAAGGGGGGAAAAAAATCCCTTCACGTGACTGTCAGCTTCAGGCGAAACGGTCAAATGGAAGTTTTAATGAAACAGAAGACCAGAATGATCATGAGCATCTGTAGAGCTGCGTGTGGTTTAGGGAGGGTTATTATCGACACATGCACATGGTTATATATGAGGATTATACTGTATATGTTAAACTCTTTGAATTTAGCACTGTTAACATTTGAGATGAAGTGAACTGAACCGCACCAGAGTTAACTTCACTTTTTCAAGCAGTGGCAGTTTTCGCACTTGAAGGAATTAATCCCGCTGGTAAAAAAAAAATGTGCGGACACAGTTTTAAAGTTTTCTGTTATAGCAATGCAAACTACCGTATTTTTCGGATTATACGTCGCTCTGGAGTATACGTCGCACTGGGCGAAAATGTATAATAAAGAAGGGAAAAAACATATATACGTCAAACTGGAGCATAAGTCGCATTATTGGGGTACATTTAATTGTGAAATCCAACACCAAGAATAGACATTTGAAAGGCAATTTCAAATAATAAAGAATAGTGAACAACAGGCTGAATAAGTGTACGTTATATGACGCATAAATAACCAACTGAGAAGGTGCCTGGTATGTTAACATAACATATTATGGTAAGAGTCATTCAAATAACATAAACATATAGAACATGCTATACGTTTAACAAACAATCTGTCACTCCTAATCGATAAATCCCATGAAATCTTCTTCCTCGATGTCGCTTCTAAACAACTCTGCCAACTCCAAAGGTATGCGCCGCTTCCTTTTGTCGTTTTCTCCTGCATATTTCACTACGTCCAGCTTGTAATCTGCAGTACATGATCTCCTTTTCGGTGCCATTTTTGTTCAGCCCTTCTCAGTTTTTATAAGTTACCGCCAATGATGAAATGATCCATTTTAATAGCTACGGCAGTAGCATATAACATATAGCAGTTAGCATTCCACCACAATGAACTTCTGCTATGACCCTCCCCCGCCGAATTCTTATTGGTTGACGTGTGTGTGACGATTACTGACGTGTGTGTGTGAAGATTGCTGACATTTTCTTCGTCCCTTCCGCAAATGAGATAAATAATATTATTTGATATTTTATGGTAATGTGTTAATAATTTCACACATAAGTCACTCCGGAGTATATGTCGCACCCCCGGCCAAACTATGAAAAAAACTGTGACTTATAGTCTGAAAAAAACGGTATGTACTTTTTACTGTAAGTTCGTCAGGTTTCCAAGGACACACATTTTGCCCATGATCACACAAACAAACACACACACTCTCATGTTCAAAGCCATCTATTTGACCAGTAACCCTTTGACCGTGTGAGCGTTAGTCTCAATTTTGCCACTCAAGCCTTCACGTTTCTCTTCAAAGGCAGCTAATGCTATCCCTGAGGGCAAACACTGGCACAAACTGTCTCCCGCCTCTATTATTCTTGTCTGTTTCACACACTCTCTAGCTCTCTGTGTTTTTCTCTTTCTGCAATGGTTGACAGCTCAGCATCCCTTTTTGTTGTTCATATTTCACTGCTCAACAATATCACAGTGTATTTCTTCTGTCTGTCCCTCCCTAATCCCAGTTGCCCTCTCCCGGTTCCTCCCGAGTCTTGCTCTGTTTGCATTTTTTCATCGTGTTCATCTGGGGAGCCATGGGGCAAAGAAATAATTCAAAGTCTTTGCATTTTGCAAGCTCTCTGGTCAGCAGAGCCCTGTTGCATAGACACATTAGTTTATCTGGACTGACCCAGCAAACAGCTTGTACCATGACAAATAGCCTGAGTGTTGCTGTACACACACACACACACACACACACACACACACACACAGGGATGTGAGGCATATGCAGAACACACACTCGTGCTTCAGTCTGTGGGCTGGGAAGTATGCACGCCCCAGGAATAGACGACTTTAAAGACATATCTATCTAAAAACAAAAAAAAAACAAATGAAAGTGTCAAGGGAAAAAGGGAGTATAGATAAAGATAAAATAAAAATAAAACTAGAAAGCTCTGCTGTAGCATCCCTTTAGGTAACAGAGTGATTTTCTGCATTGTTTAATTTTTAATCACTTTGGCTTACCCAACATTCCTCAGCTCTTTTTTTTTTGCATATTCTACATATAAATATATAATTATCGTCTGAGAGGCAGATAAAAGGGAAAAAAGAGCAGCTGAGAATAATTTGTTGTTCTGGAGAACATATTATTGCAACTGATAAAAAAATGTGGAGCTGCTGAGGCCACAGTTTTTTTCATGCTCCTTTTCTTTTTGTTCTTTGGCATATTAAATGTTCTTTTGTTCTAATGGGCGAAGCTTTGCTGGTCATTTCATTGTCTCTTGCAGGAGGACTGCAGATATGGCGCACACTACATAGAGAAAAGAATGTATTTGATACTGTAGCAATGCAATTTGTTGTAATCTCTGACATGTTTTTTTTTTTTAAATCAATTTAAAAGGTGTGTTTTTATGGCTATTACCATTATACGATGACAAGATGTTTCGCTGTAGTACAACAGACAACAATGTGTTCAGAACCACTTCACCAAATTGTAACACTTTAGGTGGTTCCCCAGTGGAAGCTATTCTAATATAATCTCATTTTATATCCTTACTTCTTACTGTATTGTACTGTTCTTACTTACCACTCTGCTTTCTCGTAGTTGTTGCATTTTTCTTTGTTTCTTGCATTGAACACACAGCACATAGTCTACCATGTCAAATTCCATGTGTGCTAAACATACAGTCGTGGTCCAAAAATTAAATACACTTGTAAAGAACATAATGTCATGGCTGTCTTGAGTTTCTAATAAATTCTACAACTCTTATTTTTTTGTGTTAGAGCAGGGGTATGGAAGCTTTTTTGGCTGAGAGAGCCAAAAAGCCAAATATTTTAAAATGTATTTCCGTAAGAGCCATATAATATTTTTTTTTAACACTGAACACAACTAAACGCGTGCATTTTTAAGTAAGACCAACATTTCTAGAGTATAATATGTCTCTTATTCTTTGTAATAACATTGTTATTCTGAAGCTAACTGTGGATGGGTCGTGGCCCGCGGGCCTGCAGCGAAATGGGGTGAGCCAGGACCGGCCTCAAAACCAGCAAGAGCTGCGTAGATGGCCCACCTGAGCCTTATTATCTAATCACCTGTCGTTCTGTTATAAGCAGCAGCCAGGAGGAGAGATGGGGTTGGGGATGGAGCCAGAGCGCGAGCGAGAACGAAAGAGAAAAATACAATTGCTGGAAAGCAACTGAGAGACTTATTGAAAAATAAAACAATAGTGTAACCCTGAAACAGGCTCTCATGTCGGTGCTTGGTGGTCTGAAGAACCCCCAGGAGGACAAGTCCCACACTAACCAATAATAAATAAAGAACTTCTTAACGCAACTTCTTGAACAGGTGCGGTAGTAAACGGATGGATGGACTAAAAATGCATGAGAATGTGTTTATGTTTTGAACATTATTTTTAACATTTATTAAAAGTGGAATTCTTCATTACTTATCATGTTAAGCAATGTCAGCTCAGATTTATCCGAGAGCCAGATGCAGTCATCAAAAAAGCCACATCTGGCTCGCGAGCCATAGGTTCCCTACCCCTGTTTTAGAGTGATTGGGTCACAAAAAACATTCATGAAGTTTAATTCTTTTACGAATTTATTATGGGTCAACTGAAAATGTGATCAAATCTGCCGGGTCAAAAGTATACGTACAGCAATGTTAATATTTGGTTACATGTCCCTTGGCAAGCTTTTGGTAGCCATCCACAAGCTTCTGGTTGAATTTTTGACCACTCCTCTTGACAAAATTGGTGCAGTTCAGCCAAATTTGTTGGTTTTCTGACATGGACTTGTTTCTTCAGCATTGTCCACACGTTTAAGTGAGGACTTTGGAAAGGCCATTCTAAAACCTAATTCCAGCCTGATTTAGCCATTCCTTTATCACTTTTGACGTGTGTTTGACACCTGTTGGAACACCCAACTGCACCCTGGGCTTGACCGCCGGGCTGATGATTTTAGATTGTCCTGACGAATTTAGAGGAAATCCTCCTTTTTCATTGTCCCATTCACTCTCTGTAAAGCGCCAGTTCTATTGGCAGCAAAACAGGCCCTTAGCATAATACTACCACCACCATGCTTGACAGTAGGAACTGGTGTTCTTGGGATTGAAGGTCTCACCTTTTCTCCTCCAAGCATGTTGCATATATGCAGCAAAATTGTTTTGCTTCATCTGACCACAGAACTTTCCTCTAGTCTAGATGGTCTTATCTTTGTCCATGTGATGTCAAACCAAACTTCACAAATGTTTTTTGTGACCAACAAGTATGTGCTCACAAAAAAAAAACAGTTGTAGAAATTATTGGAAACTCAAGACAGCCATGACATTATGTCCTTCACAAGAGTATTTAAACTTTTGACCACGACTGTATTTGGCCAAAAAATCTGAGTCTAATAACTATTTACAGTTTTTCCTCGTTTATTGCAGTTAATTGGTACCGAGCGTGACCGCAATTAGTGAATAAGTATTTAATGTGCAGCAGTATATAAGCCGCACCCACTAAATGTGAGAAAACATGCCTTTCCATATATTAGCCGCACTGGACTATAAGCTGCAGATATATATTTTGTGGGATGAGATATTTACACATAAAGATTTTGTAAATGTGTACTTACATACCTTAATTGTGTACGACGGCAGTAAGACGGCTGAACAACACAGACGTCATCGTCATGGATTCACAAGCTGCGGAAGTTATCTCTCCAATTAGCAAAACATATTTAATAGCTCTATGGTGTCATTTTGGTGAATTTACTGGGGAATTAGTGAAACTGTAACAATACAAACAGAATGCCATTGTAAGTCGATAATACTATCACAGACACTCATAAACATGTTCAAATATTAGCTAATGCTAGCGACGCTAGATTCATTACATTACGATAGCACATGCTCACTGTAAAATGCTTTGAGTGTCTCAAAATACTCTATATACCAGTATAACTAATCTATTATTATTATTATTATTAATATTCTTATTACTATTTTGACATCACTACTGTGAAAGTCTCACGAATGTGGAGATGTAATACCGATGACGCAGGATTTGAAAATAGTCCATAAAAAGTTGCTCTGCCAAAAGTTGGTCAACTTGTGGTTGTCACGGTAAAGATTAGGCATGGGCACCGAAACCCGTTTCCATATGACACCGGTGCTACAGTATTTTGAGTATCACACATTACTACTAAAGTAAGTAATTTGTTTGCCTGTTCTCTACAGTATCTTCTGTATTGCTGCAATAATTATGACTATGTGTTGTAGACTCTATTGTGACGCGTTGGTCGCATGGTGATGCGGGTTTCGTTCTCCCAAGGATGCAGGTAGAAAAAATTATTTATTTAAGAATAAAACAGACTCAGACAAAAAACCTGTTTGTTTATAGGACAGCATGACATAAGTACAGTAAGTCCATCCAGCCTGTTCCCTTTGGGGTCGCGGGGGGCGCTGGCGCCTATCTCAGCTACAATCGGGCGGAAGGCGGTGTACACCCTGGACAAGTCGCCACCTCACCCCAGGGCCAACACAGATAGATAGACAACATTCACACTCACATTCACACACTAGGGACCATTTAGTATTGCCAATCAACCTATCCCCAGGTGCATGTCTTTTGGAAGTGGGAGGAAGCCGGAGTACCCGGAGGGAACCCGCGCAGTCACGGGAAGAACATCCAAACTCAACACAGAAAGATCCCGAGCCTGGGATTGAACCCAGAACTGCAGGACCTTCGTATTGTGAGGCAGACGCACTAACCCCTCTTCCACCGTGAAGCCCCATAAGTAAATCGTACTGACAATTTCATAAACCGCTTTTGTTCCACCCGACTGCGACATTATCCGAACAGTACAAAACTCTAATTGCAGAAACCCAGTACATGTGGCCATGCTGCAATTGACTTGTGCTCTAAATCAGCAGGAACATAGTCTAGTTTTTGTGTGACCCTGAACAGGATAGGTATAGAACATGGATGGATGGGTGTTTCGACGGATGTGCGTCTCAAGAATTCAAATTCTAAAGGGTTTAAACAAATCCTAATTACTACTGTGTATATCATGACCCCAGTGTGTCACGTCCACCTGGGCTTCTCCTTAAGACCTGCTGATGTTTTATATCTCCATATGCGTCTAATTATATATTGTATCTATAAAGCCGCTTACCCCTTTCCCTTCCATTCCTGGCTTTTCCTTCCCTTGCTCTTTGAACTGTTCAAGCAGCGAGGCTGAGGGTGTTAGCAGGGAATTTGTCCAGCTTTGACAGGGCCGAGCCGTTTTTCCATAGTGCTCTTTGAAGAGCGGCCGCTTATCAACACCGGGGCTAAGCGCCGGCCCTCTAAGCTCAGGCTTCAGCACTACTGGGAGCCCGGTGAGTCTTGCTTGCATCACAATCTGATTGCAACTACACACACACAGACACGTGCACACAGTGCGAGGCTCACACACTCCAGCCTGTGATAGATTCTGAAGAAACTGAAGTGTATACACAAAGCTGGGAGGCGATGCACACATGCATACATGTAGAGAAGACATTGAAAGACGACACACTCAGAAAGACATTTGCAAAAAAGATGTAATGACATTTGGATATATGGGGAATGAGATAATAGGGATGATGGCGATATGAGCATTTGCATGCACACACTCGCACACATACACACGCTAACCTTTTCTCGTGGCATACAAGGGAGGGAAACATGCTAATGCTTGCAAGAGGAAGATCAATGGTGCTTTGCGGCCTCATGGTGTGAAAGAGGTGAGATGAGGAGGCTGGAATGTCCTACTTGCCCATCTAATATCCAGCACAGTACATGTGTGCAGTGTGGCAAGCTCACCATGACCACTGAAGCAGTTAGTCAACAGGCCTAGCTATTTAACGACACATTTTTGGATCAAAGAAAAGTTTAGAAAATTCTGTTTATCGTATTTTTCGGACTATAAGTTGACGTTTTTTTCATAATTTGGCCATGGGTGCGACGTATACTCCGGAGCGACTTATGTGTGAAATTATTAACACATCACTGTAAAATATCAAATAATATTATTTATCATATTCGCGGAAGAGACAAAGAAAATGTCCGCAATTGTTACACACACGTCAACCAATAAGAATTCGGCGGGGGCGGGTCATGGCAGAAGTGCATTGTGGGTCATGATATGCTAACTGCTATATGCTATACGCTACTGCGGGAGCAATTAAAACGGATCACATCAACATTGGCGGTAACTGAGAAGGACTGAACAAAAATGGCACCGAAAAGGAAATCATGTACTGCAGATTACAAGCTGGACGTAGTGAAATATGCTGAAGAGAACAGCAATTGAGCAGCAGAAAGAAAGGACACTAGCCGGGCGCATACCAGAGGCGACACCGAGGAAGAAGATTTCATCGGATTTAGCGATCGGGCGGGACAGATTGTTTGGTTAACGTATAGCATGTTCTATATGTTATAGTTATTTGAATGACTCTTGCCATGATGTGTTGCGTTAACATACCAGGCACCTTCTCAGTTGGTTATTTATGCGTCATAGTGATGAGGTGGGGACTTGTCCAGGGTGTACACCGCCTTCCGCCCGATTGTAGCTGAGATAGGCACCAGCGCCCCTCACAACCCTAAAGGGAATAAGCGGTAGAAAATGGATGGATAGATGGATAACATACACTTATTCTGCCTGTTGTTCACTATTCTTTATTTATTTTAAATTACCTTTCAAATGTCTATTCTTGGTGTTGGGTTTTATCAAATAAATTTCCCCCAAAAATGCGACTTATACTCCAATGCGACGTATATATGTTTTTTTCTTTATTTATTATGCATTTTCGGCCGGTGCGACGTATACTCCGAAGCCAGTTATAGTCCGAAAAATACGGTATTTGCTATGAAAAAGCCCATCGTCACTCATTTATGAACTAAATAGGACAACGTGGAAAAATACTGAGCGACAAAAAACAGTTTTGTTCCACACAACAAGAAAAAACAAAACCATACTGGGAAAACTGATGCTAAATAAAGTAGTACACAGTTGTATTTTGGTTTCTCCCATTGAGCATCATTAGCAAATCACTCAAATGATTTAATTGGAACGTGTAGGTCAAATAACTTTCCTGTAGTGGCTGTTGAGTTTTTCACAAATAAACGCACTCGTATTGAAGCTTTTTTTTATCGCAGATTATAGACGTAACCCAATATTGTCCCAAATTGTTTTATTACTACGACTACTACTGCCAGTGTGTACGTAGTGTCAGTGCCGTACCTTATAAAAGTTTAGGTCACTAGTCATAAATTCAAACCAGCAATGTGTAAACACAGGTCTACCACATGACTTGTACTCTTTGATATTTTGAATGGTGATGTGCGGACTGATACTGAAATATCGATACCGCTGTTAAAATATATTTTTGCTTTCATATCGATTCTCAAATCCAAATATCAATACTTTTGATACTTTAGTTATTTGAGATAATGTATACCATTAGCAGGAATACAGTGTAAAAGTAACAAGTAACCTAGTTAAATACGTAATACGCAAGCGCAGAAGCACACTTTGCTCTGCTCAGTCATCCTGTCTGTCATTTGGTTATTTAAAAACAATGACTGGCATTCACGGTGGAACAGGGGTTAGTGCGCGTGCCTCACTATAGGAAGGTCCAGAGTTAGATCATGTGCTCTGGATCTTTCTGTGTGGAGTTTGCATGTTCTCCCCATGACTGCGTGGGTTCCCTACGGGTACTCCGGCTTCCTCCCACCTCCAAAAACATGCACCTGGGGATAGGGTGATTGGCAACACTGAATTGGCCCTAGTGTGTGAATGTGAGTGTGAATTTTGTTTGTCTCTATGTGTTGGCCCTGTGATGAGGTGGCGACTTGTCCAGGGTGTACCTCGCCTTCCGCCCGAATGCAGCTGAGATAAGCTCCAACACCCCTGCAACGGGACAAGCGGTGCGGTAGAAAATAAACGGATGGATGGAATGGCCATTAAAATGAGTGGATTATAAAACAGTAAGTGTGTGGGCTATTTGGTGACACTACAGACATATTTGAATATAAATAAATTAATGCATTCAGTGCAGAATAACGCCATAATTTGTTTCTCTTAGTTTTTAAGGACCTAATGCTAAAACACAGACAAAGATCATTCATAAGACGTGTTTTAAGAGTCTGCTGCAAACATATTTATTGCTCCTGAGTTTTGAACTGCACTCACGGGCCAGTTTTGTTTGGCCTGCAGGTTGACAGGTGAATAACTCTACCTGGCACCAAAAGCATGGACCTATCAAAGTAGTTAACCTTGTCAGCACACACCGTGATATGATCTACTCGAGAGGTGGGCAGCTTGTATATCAGTGAGGGGAGGTTGCAAGGGATTTATTCCCCGTGCCTATATTCTTGTAGCGGTCAAGGAATAGGATGCAGTCCAGTTGTCCAAGCTTTCTTTTACAAAGAATAGCAGTTGAGAGTGAATGTGTGTAAATTTAAGCTGTGTTCACTTTGGTTCGATTGAAGCAAACTTCCGTGTGATTTGGTCAAATGTGAATGTTATTATCAAGGCCATGGTTCGCTCAAAACAAGCGGACCAAGAACTTTTGAAGAGGTGGTCTTGGTCCACTTGTGAGAAAGCTTTCGTTCCAGTTTGATCAACTTTAGCTCAAACATATCACAAATAAAGACAAAGACAAAAAACAGCATTGCTGAGGAAATCACATGTTCAAAGTTGTATTCACACCGCAGGGTATGATGCCTAATTAGAATATTTTGTAAAATTAAATTTTTTTATGTAGTCTTTCACATTACAAAAACAATGCGATGAAGTGACCTGCAAGTGCAAAATTTCATATTGCATAATATGCATTTTGGTTACATCTTTATCCCAAATCACGTTAATTGTGTGCAGAATTTGCATGAATTACAACATATGTCTGTCAGATGCATTACTGCAGGTTGTAGCAAGACAACTAAGGAAGGGGTAAGCATGCACATATTTTCAAATGATGTCAATATGAGGAAAGAATTGACCTCTCGAGTCAAATTGGTTGACTCAAAATGGGACAGACCATCGAGAGGATTGTAATTTGCAATAATTGTTTTAATGATTCAGACTGAGAAGAGGAAATGTTTTGGTCAGAGTTTGGATGAAAATAATTTAAAATACTCAAGCTAAATGTGATCTCAAAAATCAGGAGCATCCTGTAGGGAGTCAGAACCTACAGAAAAAGAGAAGGAAGGTAGGCAGCTAGTATTATATTTTGTGTCCTCGTCTACTGATTTTTTTTCTAAAAATGCTTAAGGAAATGCTGAAAGAGCACGTGATCTGCAGCTGCACCGCCCGCGGCCATGGACCGGTCAGGGTTGGCCTTTCCCTCGTTGGCGACAGGCTTGAAACATTATGGTGGAAGTTTACGATTTGGGGCTAATTTTGGTGTGTTCAGTTTCTTCGTCAGGAGAATCCAAATGCATGATTTCCGACCCAGAACTTGAATCAGAGCTGCCTTGCAAAAAGGACGTTTGTCCAACTTTATATAATTCAATGATACGTTATATTTACAGCGTTTTTGCTCATATTATTAACCATTTCTGTTTTGAAATAATATTACACTAAGACGACAAAAACATGCCATTAAGTGATCAAAATTCCTTTGGACACCAGTTCTGTTAATGATGTCACACCAAAAGGGAAGAGCATATCAAGTCTAGCGATGGAAATGGCTGTTCTAAGCAGATTGAGTTATCTTCCGATTTCTTAAAAACTCATTGATGTTATGGGAAATGACTGCCTGATTCAATTTCAGGAGCAAAAAATACATAATGAGAACTTACTGGTGAAATTTTGGTCATCTGGACGCTGTGGGTCCTTAAATGCTTATTTGAAATAAATTGAAAGAATTCAGTCCGCATAGTTTAGATGTCCTGACAATTTGACTCTGGGGTCATTCGAGGTGTAAGAACTCTGTCAGAAACAGAAAATCCCTTGCAATGGCCTTTAAGCTAAATGGGCTAAACCATATCCTTGCCATGTGGTCTGAAAGGAGACACAGCCCTTGTCATGGTGAGCGATTTAGCCTTGGCTGAAAAATGCTAATAATGGAATGGATTAGACTCTCCTGGAAGAAGATTAGAGCCCAAGGCTAAAGCCAAAAGAAAGGCCAGTAACATTTGATAAAGTCTGTGCGAAGAAAGCCAAGGTAACTTTAAGACGAGAAGGTAGAACTGGGATATCTGAGGATTTCAGAGAATGATAAAAATCCAGGGATTGTCGGAGCAGAAGGTCTAAACTAGTGTTATCATTGTGAGGGAATTTAAGATAGATGAGGGTGAGGATTTAACACATTATTGTAAGTCCTTTCAGCCACACATTGAAATATTTCAGTGGCTGCTGGCGGACATTTCACCTTCTAATTGCTCACTGCCTTGTGGTGCCTGATTCTGGGAAGATATCTAGCCAAAATGATTTCCTCAGTTATTATTCTTTAACATCTCTCCCCTCGGCTAAGATGCCAGGGCTGAATCTGGCTGTCACAGGCACAGGAAGAGAAACTGCAAATGACGGAGAAAAAAGTGTAAAAAGATAAAAATGTGGCGCACACATCGGAGAGGCCGGCTGTCTGTGTGTCTCACTCCCTCAGCACTGACCCCACTCATTAAAGCTGATTAAAACTTTTCAAGTGAGCACTGTTTGCCCTCAGAAGACGATAACCTCTACAAGGCTTCTACATAAAAGAATAATAGCCTGCTACAAAAGGGGGTTGGATGAAAAAAAAAAAAAAATACGCTTGGGCCCAGCACAGCCCACATTTGGAACATTTTAGAAAATTAATGAAATTTTAGATCAAATGAATTATAAATTAAGCAGGGAGAGAGTGGGAAAAGATGAATAAGTCATAAGAAAATGTACTCTTGTGCTATCAAACTGTAGAAACATGTTATCCTCCACCAGGCTTGAAGAAACAGGGTCAGGTTCAAGTCGTGCGGATTGGGAGGAAAACAAAGGTTCTCTGCTTGGCTTGACTTTGAACATTTTTGTTGCGATTGTACTTGAAAAGGGACTCTGGCCTCCAGTGAGAGAAACTCCATGGTTGTTTCTGTTGTTTTGTTTTCTTTTTTTTTTTTTTTTTACAGCTGTAGGGATTTGTGACAATTGGGACTGCTTCTTTTTTCCTTTTTTAAAAGCCAATTACATCAAAATGAAAGAAGGGACTGAATATGTGACAGAGCGGATTCTTTTCTAATTAATAACAACCCTTTTAATGTGGTATTAAAAATAAAACAAAGTGGCTCTATGATGGAGGACATTGCTTATTGGAAGTTGGTAGCCTTGAACGGTTCTGTTTTTTTCTTGTTGTGGATTCCCTTCTCACACTTATTTTTTAATGAAATGTTATGCACCGTTATTTTGTACATTTCTTTGTTTATTAATTTGTGTAGTAAATGTGCCCCAAACCAAAACTCACAGCTCAAGGATGTCCCATTGTTGGGGTGGCATTTTGATATTTTTTTATTTTGTTAAAACACACTGCCAAAATCAGCGTTGGTATATTCAAAGTTTGCTTTATGTTGTAGGTGCAAAAGTATTTTTAATTATTAGTATTACAATTTCATTTTTGTTTGCTATTTTTAATTATATTTTTACCGTTGTTGTTTTTTTCTGACAATATGTACTGCCCCAACCCCCGTAAGAAAATAGTAATAATGATAATATTAATAATAATATTATGATTGTGTAGTTGCATAACCCAGTGTGTCAAATGTATGACAATATTTATGATCATTTATACATTTAACAGTGTTTATTATTTGATAGTTTCATTAGCTATTAGAATGATGTTATTTTTTTGCTTTTTTTTTTTTAAACAAACGACTTTGTTTCTATAAAAAAAATGTTGTACATCAGAGCTTTTAATATATCAAGGGTGTCCACATGTTTTCCACGCTGGGCTGCATACCGAAAGAAAGTCAGAGTATTGGGGGCGACTTAGATTTTATATTTTTTTTAAACAAAAATATATGCTAAAAACAGATATTTTAACAGATATTATATATATATACACACACATCCATTTTCTACTGCTTGTCCCTTTAGGAGTCGCGGGGGGTTCTGGAGCCTATCTCAGCTGCATTCGGGTATTTAAATATAAAACATTTTCTCAAGTTTGGAGGAAAACTATGTTAATATAATAATACTATATAATATTACATTTTGTTATAAGTATTACAATTATAGCTTGTTCTCATTACATTAGCTTTTTAAAAAATATATTTTTTCTGTTGTTTTTCTTAAAAAAATATACTGTGTGCTAACCAAATCTGGCCTGCGGGCAGCACTTTAGACACCCCTCTCCCAACAACAGTACTTTAAAATAACAACAAATCGTGGAACCGTATTTTGGTGGACATTACTGGCTTTCCGTGTAAATCATGCTTGTTTGCTATGTGTCAGATATTTCATAATTGTACAGTAATATTACGGAGGACTTCCGTCAATTCTTTTTATGCATGCATCCTTAGCTGCCTTTTGGCATGGAAAAATGGAAATAAGTGTGAGTTCAGCTCATGTTAGTTTGTATTTTGTGGTGTTAAAGTACATAACAGGCTGTCTTTCAGTCACCTCTCTCCCTCGCTCACGCTGCATACCACACACGAACACAGCTGAAGGGTGTTAAATGGATCATTAGCACTGTGTAGAGGCACTTGGCCTTTTGCCCTCAGTGGTCAAAGGTCCTCAGCATGCGGAAACAAACCACTGATCAAATGAACATTGGTCAGCCTTGCTTAACTTTGACCTTTACGAGGTCTTTGTATCAGTGAGACAACACAAACATATTTTGTGGTTAAGTAGTCTTAAAAGTCATGTATTTATTGCAGATCTGTGTTATATATATATATATATGTATATATATATATATATATATATATATATATATATATATATATATATATACATATATATATATATATATACATACACACATATATATATGTGTGTATATTTATATATGTATATATATGTATATATACACACACACACACACATATATATGTGTGCGTGTATCTACATAGATATATGTATAGATGTAAACATATATATTTGTGTTTATATATATATATATATATATATATATACGTGTATATATTTATATATATATATACATATATATATATATACATATATATATATACATATATATATATATATATATATATATATATATATATATATATATATATATATATATATATATATATATATATATATATATATATATATATATACATATATATATACACATTAGGGTTATACGGTATACCAGTACTGCGATACTAATGAATCATAAGCGGTACTATACTGCCTCTAAAATTATAAAAAAGCAGAATAATATCAAATAATGAAAACAAACAAACAAAAAAAAACAAATATATATATATATTTATATATGCTACCTAATTGTATTAATTTATATATGTATATATAGTAATAAATGTTGGTGCGGGTACCAACATGTAAACTTTTGATCGCGGCTGTATATTATACACATAAATATATAGATACACACACACACACACACACAAACACACACACACAAACACACACACTTAACTATATATCCATCCATTTTTCTACCACTTGTCCCTTTCAGGGTTATGAAAAGCCCCTAAAATAAGCAGGATAGGGCCCTAATAATGAAAGAAGAGCATCTGGATAGCATTAGCATCAACCAATCCAAAGTTTACTTATACAGCCCTTAATCACAAATGTCTCAAAGGGCTGCACAAGTCACAATGACATCCTCAGCTCAGATACACATTAGGGCAAGAAAAAAAACTCAACCAAAGGGGAATATAGAGAATTTGATTGATTGATTGATTGAAACTTTTATTAGTAGATTGCACATTTCAGTACATATTCCGTACAATTGACCACTAAATGGTAACACCCGAATACGTTTTTCAACTTGTTTAAGTCAGGGTCCATGTTAATCAATTCATGGTAACCTTGGAAGGGACTGCATATGTAGAAACAGTTAAAAACATGAGAATCCAGTTCATAGTGATGCCAGCAGTGGATCATCTTGTATGTAGACAAGTCAGCAGCGCGGAGACGTCACCAACTGATGCAAAAAGGAGTGGTTCATCCTGGGTCCTGACTTTGTTGCTCCTCCATGAAAGCTGATATGTGGCCACCTGATAACTTTTCCATGCAGAAGAGAGGGGCAGAGTATACAAGAGAGACGGCAGATCAATTGTTCGAAAAATATCCTATTTAAAGGTTTGGGTGCATAAATGAGTTTTAAGATGCTTCTACTGAGGTAGCATCTCTCACAGTTACCGGGAAGGCAGCGAGCCAGCCATGACTACAGCTAGCCAAATGCTGGGCTGCACTGTTTTTAAACACTTCAACCCTTCCTGTCTTCACTTTGAATGTGTATCGTTAGAAAAATTGTAACGCCTCTAAAAATTAAATGTTAGTACTTTTATCTAATTTAAGGTGTCACATCATTACTCCAGGAGCTTTAATAAATAAGGAAATATAGACGACAGTAAGGAAAATTATGACATAGAAAATGTAGTTGCTATTGTCGTTTTATTATGAGTTGCAAAATAAAAATACCAGAAAGCAGAATTATAGCAAACGAAAACTGATAAACAAACGGGAAAAAACACAAGTGTTGAATGCCGGTACAAAGCAAAACCAGAAAAAAGGGTGTCGCACGAAACAATCTGCCCTCTCTTTGGTGTTGACAAAACCTTATAAGGTCCCCTTTACACTAAGTTTTTCAGGGTAAATCCCACCTAACCTTATCCATGTCCACACACAACAATGCCACCGTTTAAGACCTCCGACCCACTCCGTCCGCCGGCGCAACACGACCTAGTACGCATGCGCGGAAAATTCGCACATCATTGTTACCTCCATGTTGCTTTGTGTGCAAGTTCTTAAATGTAACTTATCTGAACAATATCCAGTGTTGTGGTATTCCAATTATCGGTTTTCCTTGAATAGCCGCCGGTAAAGTAAGCAGGCGCTAATAATTTTAAAACCTCTTCTCACCCCTGCGCTTACCAGTGGCCTGCAGTAAAAACTTGAGTGTGATAAAAAAAAAATAATAATAAAATATTCTTCTGCGGCCGCGGCCCGGTGGTTGGGGACCACTGCTCTACATCTTGTCATCGCACCCACCTTTACACCATGCTATCTGCGTGCCAGCCGGACGCATGCATTTCGCTGCTTCTCATCCGAGATTGCAATGCATACTTGGTCAAAATCCATACCATTTACACTAAAGGTTGTAATATAGACAACTTTAACACTCTTATTAATATGCGCCACATTCTGTGAACCCTAACCAAACAAGAATAACAAACACATTTCTGGAGAACATTGGCTCTGTAACACATTATAAACGCAACATAAGAATTACCCAGAATTCCAATGCATCCATGACTCTTGGCTATATTATACACGAGCCCCCAACCCCGCCCACCTCAACTGACGCACGGAGAGGGGGTGGTTGGTGCTAGCGGGGTGTATAATATAGCCAAGACTCATGGATGCATTGGAATTCTGGGTAATTCTTATGTTGCGTTTATAATGTGTTACAGAGCCGATGTTCTCCCGAAATGTGTTTGTTATTCTTGTTTGGTGTGGGTTCACAGAGTGTGGTACATATTAGTAAGAGTGTTAAAGTTGTTTTATATCACAACCATCAGTGTGATCTGTATGGCTGTGGAACAAGACCCCTGGCTTACACATAGTAAAAGCAAAAATAAACTTCATCGCCATTTTGAAAATGATGACAGGGGAAGTGTCACTCGTGACGTCAGACAAGGTGGTAAAAGTAAGCATGCGCAAATAAATTTGGGGAGCGAGTTTGACCCGGCAGTAATTCAACGCAGGCGCATATTGCATGCCTGGCGGCTATTCAAGGAAATACGGTAACTGGAATCCAGTGTGCTGTGGGGCCCTATTGTAGTGAATCACACCTGAGACATCATAAATCAATCAAAACTGGTTATCTAGATATCTGGTCAGGACACTCCTCACTCTTTTGCCTTCACCTTCATTGTCCATTCGTTTTTGGTGACTCTATATACTCTGAACCTAGACATTGCGTCTGCGACATACATGGCAGACAATAACTGATACAGTCTGCTTTGCCAGTACAAAAGCATTCACTGTTTTCCATAGTTTTCCCTCGAAGGCCAGGTAATACAAAGCACACGCTACCTTTTTTATCACATCCACGGGAGCTCGCATTTTCTTTGTCCCTCCTTCGACAAATAGACAAAGTTTTTCGCAAAGTAGAATCACAGCTGACCTCGACATTGGAAAGTTCTCTTGACGTCTGATAAGTGTTAAGTCCCAAATAGTTGCAATGGCTTTCTCTTAAGGTATTCATGTGTGATTTCCACAAGCGTCTGTACATGTAGAAGAAGGAGAAACACGGGCAAGTCTGGATGACTCGCTTTTATAAAACCAGCGGTTAGCTCCGAGTTACGAAACTGCTTTATTATGAAGCTGGCCGTGGCGCGTTCTTTCTGACGTCACTTCCTGTGTGGGGCCCGGTCTTTCTGGCGTCACTTCCTCTCCGAACTCAGTTTGTAAACGATCATTGAGTCCATACAAAGCTACGTGTCGGAGATTCAAGAAATACACGGCACACTTAGCGTGTAAAAATTGTCCGAGGAGGGGGACCTTAAACGCTTTAGTGTGGCTAGAACAGGGCTTAGCCAAAGTAATTATTCGTTTAAGGGGTTAAAGGACTTAGTGTGGACATGGCCTAAGAGGCACTGATGGCCGTAACGTCCAACTGTGCCTTACTTACTCTGCCCAGTGTCAGCAACATCACCAACCGGAAACCAGGAGAAGGAACAATAAAGCAAGTAAACAAAACACAAATCTACAGAACATTAATGCTTTTTCATAAACATCAAAGAGTTTTGATGCATCGTTTACTTTTCATGAAATCAATTGTCTCCATATTTAGTTGACTACATAGTGCTGTATGTTCTGACATATGCATACATTTAATTGTTTTAACATCCGGGGGAAAAAAAAGTGTATGATAGAAGACAGAGTTTACATCTTCTGATCTTCTCATCATCATCTCCCCGCATCAACGTTGCTGTGTTTGGACTGAAGAGCAGCCAGAGGCTTGTCACATTTCAAAGAGAGAAGAAGCGACAGCGGGTACTTTGCTGAGAATCCCCCGAGGCCGACATGTTATTCCACTGTTTGAACATTGCCACTGTACAGTTAGTGACTGTTGGATAATGTTGTCGATGTTACGTGCCGTACAAAAGTAGGCTGCAGCAGCAAATGGGTTTTACCTGCATTTACATATTTACACGTGCAATTAGTTAATAAAAGTAGGACAATAGAAAGTGCCTTGCTTAGCACAGATGGGGTAAAAAGGGGGTTAACAGAAGTTAATCGGACATGAGGTGCACAGTCTTCCTTACAATAGGTGGTCACTGGCGTTCACAGCTTGTTACCGTATGCTCCTTAATAATTAATGTGCTTCTCCCTGGCAGCTCTGCTACATGCCAAGCTTTGATAGAAGGTCACTGTGTTTAAGGTCTTGCCACAGGAGGCGTGATTGCTCCTACACAGCAAGGTTGTATGTCTTCCTGTTTGAAATGCCCATACAGGACAGATTCCATCAGTATTAGGAAAGTTATCTGCAAAATGTAATATATTTAAGTATACTGTATATATATATATATATATATATATATATATATATATATATATATATATATATATATATATATATATATATATATATACATATATATATATATATATATATATTAGGGGTGTGGGGAAAAAATCGATTTGAATACGAATCGAATCGTTTACGTTGTGAGATTCAGAATTCTCATTTTTAAAAAATCTTTTTTTTTTTTGTATTTGTAATTATTTTTTTTATTTTTATTTTTTTTATCAATCCAACAAACCACTACACATCAATACCATAACAATGCAATCCAATTCCAAAACCAAACCTGACCCAGCAACACTCAGAACTGCAATAAACATTGCAATTGAGGAGACAAACACGACACAGAACAAACCAAAAGTAATGAAACAAAAATGAATATTATCAACAACAGTATCAATATTAATTATACTTTCAGTATAAATGGGTTGTACTTGTATAGCGCTTTTCTACCTTCAAGGTACTCAAAGCGCTTTGACACTACTTCCACATTTACCCATTCACACACACATTCACACACTGATGGAGGGAGCTGCCATGCAAGGCGCCAACCAGCACCCATCAGGAGCAAGGGTGAAGTGCCTTGCTCAAGGACACAACGGACGTGACGAAGTTGGTACTAGGTGGGATTTGAACCAGGGACCCTCGGGTTGCGCACGGCCACTCTCCCACTGCGCCACGCCGTCCGTATAGCAGTGATTAAAAATCCCTCACTGACATTATCATTAGACATTTATAAAAATAAAAAAAAGAACAATAGTGTCACAGTGGCTTACGCTTGCATCGCATCTCATAAGCTTGACAACACACTGTGTCCAATGTTTTAACAAAGATAAAATAAGTCATATTTTTGGTTCGTTTAATAGTTAAAACAAATTTACATTATTGCAATCAGTTGATAAAACATTGTCCTTTACAATTCTAAAAGCTTTTTTTTTTTTTAAATCTACTACTCTGCTAGCATGTCAGCAGACAAGGGTAGATCCTGCTGAATTCCTATGTATTGAATGAATACAGAATCGTTTTGAATCGAAAAAATATCGTTTTTGAATCGAGAATCGAATCGAATCAAATAAAAAAAAATCGATATATTATCGAATCGTGACCCCAAGAATCGATATTGAATCGAATCGTGGGACACCCAAAGATTCACAGCCCTAATACATATATATATATACTGTATATATATATATATATATATATATATATATATATATATATATATATATATATATCCAGAGGTGGGTAGTAACGCGCTACATTTACTCCGTTACATCTACTTGAGTAACTTTTGGGATAAATTGTACTTCTAAGAGTAGTTTTTATGCAACATACTTTTACTTTTACTTGAGTATATTTATAGAGAAGAAACGCTACTTTTACTCCGCCCCATTTATCTGCAATCAGGACGTTACTCGCTACTTTTTTGTTATTGATCTATTAATGCACGCTTTGTTTGTTTTGTTTTTGTCAGACAAGCATAAATCATATTTGTGTAAACATACTATACATTCTCTCCAGTCAAATGGTCAATAAACAATTCTGCATGACAGTTTCCAATTTGAAATAAAAAAATCTGTGATTAGCAAGATAGAACCTAAAACATGATGCAGTGGTATCTCGGCTGACAAGTGCCCCACTTCAAAAGTTTTGTAAGATATGAGTTGTCTCTTGGTTAATCGTTATGCTTTAGGTTGTGTTAAAAAAAATGCTGCTAGCTGGTGCACAGTAAATGTCAGAGTTAACCAACCAAAACATCCAGTATGAGCCAATATTAGCTGGATAGGTAGCAAAACATACATTTGTGAGTGGCAAAAGGAGTAGATATTCATTGAATTAAAGAAAAAAAAAAACAGGACCAAAATGTGCAGTGTGCGTATTGAAGACTTGGTAAAGTAGCATGCCTCTAGTACTGTACTATACTGAAGCAGAATATATACATATCACCAGCCTATTGTGTCTTGAGTAAGGATTGGACCCCAAGATGCAGAGACGGGAGGCGGAGTTGAATCACAAAAGAAGATTGTCTTTAATAAGTTCAAAAGGATAACTCAAGGCGATGGGGCAAAAGCGCACACCATGGAAGAGGACTAAACTGAAGGAGGACTCTCGATGGTCAGCAACAGGTTCAACAAAAACTTCCCTCGCTTACTGGGGAACTAGGGAACAAAAACACCAGAAGTAAGGAATGGTGATAAGAAAGGAGAAGGAACGTACCGACTTGGTTGGATGCGAGTTGAGCATGCGGGCATGGAAAGCACAGGAGTCATTAACCAGCGAGGAGCAGCTGACTGTGGTGGACTTAAATAGAGCCGAGCAGTGAATAGTCGTAGGTGTGCCTAGTTGGAACTAATGGATGGAGGAAAAATAACACAAAAGCAATACGGAGAATACAGGAAAACAATACACAACACAGCTTACATATCACCAGCCAAGGGCAATAAAAATTTACAAACGGTGGACATTTATCCATGAAAATATATTGTGAAGCTGCTGATTGTGTGTTTGACAGAGAAGCTGCTAACTTTGAAATCCACTCTCCAAGGTAAATGACGTACATTTTTACATTATTTAATAAAACTACAGTGATTTTAATATATTACAGAGAGGACCATTGATTCAATATACAAGTATTGTGTGGTCAGGTTCTAAATTCAAAAGCCGAGCTGTACTGAACTTGCTAGAATATATCCAAAATGGTTGATTGGCAACACTAAAATTGGCCCTAGTTTGAATGTGAGTTTTGTCTGTCTATTTGTGTTGGCCCTGCGATGAGGTGGCAACTTGTCCAGGGTGTACACCGCCTTCCGCCCGAATGCAGCTGAGATAGGCTCCAGCACCCCCCGCGGGCCCAAAAGGGACAAGCGGTAGGAAATGGACGGATGGGTGATTTCAACATCACTAGAAAAATTGTTACTAAAGAGTACTGATATATTTTTTGGGTGTGTGTGTGTGTGTGCTACTTTTTCATCTGTTTGCATTTGCAGATCACACTCACATAATCATGATGCCGTTTTTTAAGGCTGGCATGAAGACTTTTGTTCTAAACATATTTGTGACAGTGCTTTTCCCCAGAGAGAACATCTCAGATTCACTGCTAAATAACATATGAAAATTATAACAGGAAGTTGGCAGGCCCCTCACTGCTCTGACATATGCCGAAGGTCCCCCCTGCACACCCACACACACACACACACACACACACTAAGGGATCTGTCAGTCAGTTCCAGGGGCACAGCTGCAGCAGGGCATGGGGAGAATTAGCCCCCAACTGAGCTTCTCCCACCCTTCCATCTCCACCCACCATAATCCCCACCTCCACCCATTTGCATCCTTACTGTGGGGCCTTCATTTCCAAATCGTTCATTTTGTCTCAATCATGAGGGTTTTTTTTGTAAAGCGGGGTTGGTGAGATTCAGGCATATTTTATATTTGTGATACTTTAATCTGTGGCCAAATGTGACTATTTGTATTGCTTTCCGAGAAACGGGGTTTCACTTCCGATAGTAACACATCAGATAGTTTGCAGTGGAGTGAATACAAACAACTACTAGAAAAATCTCGGCATTGATTGACAGCCAATTGATGATAAATATGTAAAAAAAAGTCTCAACTGCGGAATGCAGTTGTCAAAAAGTAAGGGAATGAACGCCCCTCTCGCTGCGCTAGGATTATGTTGGTCATCTTTTGTGTACAGAAGGGTTTAGGGGTTCACACTAGATTAGGAGCTGGAGGATTATATTAGGGGACTTGAAGAAAATCACTTTGAGTCTGCTTAGTTTATCCTTGTAAACTGTGTGTGTATCGTGGTCAAAGTATATTAAGTGCTTACACACTTTCAATTAACTACAAGGAGATTTTTGGGGTAAAAATGAAGGGATTGAAAAATGGAAAATGTTTTATGATTTAATTCCATTATGTGAGACCAACTTTATAACAAACATACGAACATGGAATGTATAGCTCTTTAAAGGCCTACTGAAATGAGATTTTCTTATTTAAACGGGGTTGGCAAGTCTATTATATGTGTCATACTTGATCATTTCGCGATATTGCCATATCTTTGCTGAAAGGATTTAGTAGAGAACATCCACGATAAAGTTTGCAACTTTCGGTGCTAAGAGAAAAGCCCTGCCTCTACCGGAAGTCACAGACGATGGCGTCACATGTTTGATGGCTCCTCACATATTCACATTGTTTTTAATGGGATCCTCCAACAAAAAGTGCTATTCGGACCGAGAAAATTACAATTCCCCCATTAATTTGAGTGAGGATGAAAGATTTGTGTTTGAGGATATTGATAGCGACGGACTACAAAAAAAAAAAAAGATAAAAAAAAATAGGTTAAAAAAACGCGATTGCATTGGGACGGATTCCGATGTTTTTACAGACATTTACTAGGATAATTCTGGGAAATCCCTTATCTTTCTATTGTGTTGCTAGTGTTTTAGTAAGTTAAATAATAACTGATAGTCGGAAGTGTACGTCCATGGGTGTCTTGACGCCAATGTCTCAGGGGAGTCGACGGCAGCTTTATGGACGACACAAGCTCAGCTTTTATCCGGTAAGAAGCGACTTTTTACCACAATTTTCTCACCGAAACCTGCTGGTTGACATTCTGTCGTGATTCATGTTTGCTTGACCGCGCTGTGATCCATAGTAAAGTTTCACCTCCAGGAATTTTAAACAAGGAATCACCGTGTGTTTGTGTGGCTAAAGGCTAAAGCTTCCCAACTCCATCTTTCTACTGTGACTTCTCCAATATTAATTGAACAAATTGCAAAAGATTCAGCAACACAGATCTTCAAAATACTGTGTGATTATGCCGTTAAAGCAGACGACATTTAGCTGTGTGTGTGTGCAGCGCTCATATTTCCTTAAAACCTGTGACGTCTTGCGTACACGTCATCATTACACGACGTTTTCAACAAGAAACTCCCGGGAAATTTAAAATTGTAATTTAGTAAACTAAAAAGGCCATATTGGCATGTGTTGCAATGTTTCATCATTGATATATAAACTATCAAACTGCGTGGTGGGTAGTAGTGGGTTTCAGTAGGCCTTTAAAGGGAGCCAGATGTTAAAGAGCCGTTCCTTTCAAAACAGTTCAAAAGATTATTATAGTTTGTTTTTATTCAATTTTTTTTTAATCACGGAAACAATCGCCGGTAGCATGTATAAGTTAAGATGTGGATCCAAAATAATGACCGTTACTACTCTTTTAATGGGAATTATTATGAAATATTGACTATTGTTTTGTTTTTGTCGTGTTTTCATTGTAAACATTCCATAAAGTGGTGCCATATCCCAGCTGATTGGAGCTGTGGCCGCAAGGTTGTTGGTGCCTGTCGTGGCGGTAATCCCAGAACCCGTTGGTGGACACCAGCTGTGAGGGATGCCGTCAAGCTGAAGAAGGAGTCTTATCGGGTTCTTTTGGCTCATAGGACTCCGGAGGCAATGGATGGGTACCGACGGACCAAGCGGTGTGCAGCTTTAGCGGTCGCGGAGGCAAAAACTCAGACATGGGAAGAGTTCGGGGAAGCCTTGGAAAACGACTTCCGGACGGCTTCGAAGCAATTCTGGACCACCATACGCCGCCTCAGGAAGGGGAAGCAGTGCACTACCAACGGATGGTGTTCTGCTGACTTCGACTGCGGATGTTGTGGATCGGTGGAGGGAATACTTTGAAGACCTCCTCAATCCCACCAACACATCTTCCTTTGAGGAAGCGGTGCCTGGGGAATCTGTGGTGGGTTCTCCTATTTCTGGGGCTGAGGTTGCTGACGTAGTTAAAAAGCTCCTCGGCGGCAAGGCCCCAGGAGTAGGTGAGATCCGCCCGGAGTTCCTTAAGGCTCTGGATGCTGTGGGGTTGTCTTGGTTGACAAGACTCTGCAGCATCGTGTGGACATCGGGGGCGGTATCTCTGGATTGGCAGACCGGGGTGGTGGTCCCTCTCTTTAAGAAGGGGGACCGGAGGATGTGTTCCAACTATCGTGGGATCACACTCCTCAGCCTTCCCGGTAAGGTTTATTCAGGTGTACTGGAGAGGAGGCTACGCCGGATAGTCGAACCTCTGATTCAGGAGGAACAGTGTGGTTTTCGTCCTGGTCGTGGAACTGTGGACCAGCTCTATACTCTCGGCAGGGTTCTTGAGGGTGCATGGGAGTTTGCCCAACCAGTCTACATGTGCTTTGTCGACTTGGAGAAGACATTCGACCGTGTCCATCGGGAAGTCCTGTGGGGAGTGCTCAGAGAGTATGGGGTACCGGACTGTCTTATTGTGGCGGTCCGCTCCCTGTATGATCAGTGTCAGAGCTTGGTCCGCATTGCTGGCAGTAAGTCGGACACGTTTCCAGTGAGGGTTGGACTCCGCCAAGGCTGTCCTTTGTCACCGATTCTGTTCATAACTTTTATGGACAGAATTTCTAGGCGCAGTCAAGGCGTTGAGGGGTTCCGGTTTGGTGGCCGCGGGATTAGGTCTCTGTTTTCTGCAGATGACGTGGTCCTGATGGCTTCATCTGGCCAGGATCTTCAGCTCTCGCTGGATCGGTTCGCAGCCGAGTGTGAAGCGACCGGAATGAGAATCAGAACCTCCAAGTCCGAGTCCATGGTTCTCGCCCAGAAAAGGGTGGAGTGCCATCTCCGGGTTGGGGAGGAGACCCTGCCTCAAGTGGAAGAGTTCAAATATCTAGGAGTCTTGTTCACGAGTGGGGAAAGAGTGGATCGTGAGATCGACAGGCGGATCGGTGCGGCATCTTCAGTAATGCGGACGTTGTATAGATCCGTTGTGGTGAAGAAGGAGCTGAGCCGGAAGTCAAAGCTCTCAATTTACCGGTCGATCTACGTTCCCATCCTCACCTATGGTCATGAGCTTTGGGTCATGACCGAAAGGATAAGATTACGGGTACAAGCGGCCGGAATGAGTTTCCTCCGCCGGGTGGCGGGGCTCTCCCTTAGAGATAGGGTGAGAAGCTCTGCCATCCGGGAGGAACTCAAAGTAAAGCCGCTGCTCCTCCACATCGAGAGGAGCCAGATGAGGTGGCTCGGGCATCTGGTCAGGATGCCACCCGAACGCCTCCCTAGGGAGGTGTTTAGGGCACGTCCAACCGGTAGGCGGCCACGGGGAAAACCCAGGACACGTTGGGAAGACTATGTCTCTCGGCTGGCCTGGGAACGCCTCGTGATCCCCCGGGAAGAGCTGGACGAAGTGGCTGGGGAGAGGGAAGTCTGGGCTTCCCTGCTTAGGCTGCTGTCCCCGCGACCCGACCTTGGATAAGCGGAAAATGATTCATGGATGGATGGATATCCCAATGTTTTGACAGGATTTTCCCTCACCTAAAAAACATTGCAGCAAAAGAGCATTGTAACAATTCAGAAAAAAAATCACACTAACTAATAATATAAGTATATGTAAAACTATGATAACAAATAGGACATAATAAAAAAATAGGACATAATACAGATGTGAATCCGAAACTAGCTTGAACCACTTTACATAATCACATCAGAAGAATGAACCAGAAAAGTCAATCCAAATGCTGCTATTGATTCCTTTGACTAATTTTTTTGTCCAGTCGCCAGTCGGGTGTGGTTGGTCGCTACTGTCAATCCATTTTCACTCTTCACTTAAAGGGGTCATATGTTTTTTTTGGCTACATTTACAACACTTCTTTGTGGACTACATCAGTGTTTGTTAACCATAGGGTAGGGGCCCATTGTCCATCCATCCATCCATTTTCTACCGCTTATTCCCTTTTGGGGTCGCGGGGGGCGCTGGCGCCTATCTCAGCTACAATCGGGCGGAAGGCGGGGTACACCCTGGACAAGTCGCCACCTCATCGCAGGGCCAACACAGATAGACAGACAACATTCACACACTAGGGACAATTTAGTGTTGCCAATCAACCTATCCCCAGGTGCATGTCTTTGGAAGTGGGAGGAAGCCGGAGTACCCGGAGGGAACCCACGCATTCACGGGGAGAACATGCAAACTCCACACAGAAAGATCCCGAGCCTGGATTTGAACCCAGGACTGCAGGAACTTCGTATTGTGAGGCAGACGCACTAACCCCAAAAATATTGGTTTCTCAGCTGTGGTTCGTATGGGACGCAGCGGTACTCAGTTGTAACACACTTTTCCACCACTTGTGGCATCCATCCATCCATTTTCTACCGCTTGTCCCAGTACTTACAATATCAAAAAAACTGAAGAAGTCTGTCTATATGTCAGAGAAGATTTTTAAGTGCAGAAATTATGACTAAGGTGGTGAAGCTATATTTACGTTTGCACTTAACTTTTATAGATAGTTTAAGAAACATATATTATTAATATTCATTATAAATTCAGAATTTAGAATTATTATTTATTTTAGCACTGCGTCTTCATTTTTTTTTTGTCTTTTGCAGTATATTTGATTATTATTGAGTAAGCTTAATATCAACAGTAAAATTACTAAGTCAGTGTTGATATTTGAGTGGGCCCTCTGAAGAAGAACATTTTTGCCCCGAGGTGAAAAAGGTTAAGAACCCTGGTCTACAAAACATGTTTGGTAGAGTTCTTGGTCATAATCGTGCATGGAGTTAGTTTTGCAGACCATCATGCCGCTTTCTGACTGTCTCTTTAGATTGTGTTGTTTTGGGGGTGGTCTTATTTAAATGCATGTGCATGTACGAGCCAGTCTGCCCCACAACAAGAGGATAGACAACAAAGACCAGTTTGTAAGAAGGCAAGATGATTTAAAAAAATACTGCATCTGCGTTGAGCATTCATGGTTTGAATTCACATTTTAGGGACTAAAACACAACAAAAGAGGTACAAGTCAATCGTTATACCTACTCGACATCCATTGCAGCCTATCACCCTGGAAGGAGGGTCTCTAGATCTGCAGTCCCTGTTGTTGCCTTTAATCACAGTTGTAATTAAGAGCTGTATAAATAAATGTTGATTGTTGATTGACTAAGAGGTAAGAAAAGTTGGTTTTGCATAATATGACCGCTTTTAAAGAGCCGTTTAAAAGACTCAACGTCAACGTCACTGCTGTCATACATAATGCTCATAGTTACAACTTTACATGACATCAGACATCAACATACATTTTATAATTATGATGGGTCAAGTCTTGCCACTAGATGGTTAATAATTAAATCAACAACCATCATTGCAATCTATTCAGATGTAAATTGTTTTCAGTATTATTTTTTTCATTTTGCGATGTGTGTGTGTGTGTGTGTGTGTGTGTGTGTGTGTGTGTGTGCAAAAAGTTTGTTTGTAACCCTTCATTCAAATGCAGCATTTCCTTTCATGTGAGGAATTTCACCACATGGCTGACCACAACTCAGCCTCCCTGAAGTCACAAAAATAAACATCAGTATTTTGTTTCAACATGTTTTAACATGCATATGTGGTTCTTACCTTGTGGTCTAATGTACAGGTCCAAGGACCAAAAATATTTGGACATTCTAGCTTGAAGTAAACATAATCAAACCTCCGATTTGTCTATTTCATCCATTAGAGAAAAGATCCATTCCTTAAATCACAAGCTGAGTGCTTGCTAACCCAAACAGTGGACCACATAATGACAGCCAAGGTCTCTAGCAAGGAGGCCACAGAGGTTGTAAAATAATATGGGAAGAGAGTGGGAATGACCAGTGCACAAGTATGGCTTTCCCAATGGTATTTATGCGCCTTTATGCGTATTCAGGCCTTGTGATCACTGAGCCCCTCAGTGGAACGGTCGCCTCAAATAGAGTGCGACCAGCAGCTTCATAAGTCAAACCCTGAGAACCGTGTGACAATCTGCCAGTTGGTGGAAAGGGAGGTGATACCACACCGGTGCCGAGGACGACAAAGACTTTGCTCTATTTCTAAACCGCCCACACAAGCACATGACAAATTGTACATTGGGTCTAAATAAATGGCTAATTGTAGACTCGCCTTTTGAAAGTGGTCAACATTTTCCTTTGCCATTCATTTAATTGTCAGACGGATTTCTGTATGGTCATCCACATTGGAGGGTTTAAATATTTATGATTAGCGTGTGTAAAAACAGTTCTTGGTGGCACGCTTTGACATTTATGAAACAACTTAATCCAATTTTCACTTTAATCCAATATCTATTAAAACACACTGATGTGGCAACAACGCCCTGCAATGCTCTTTGCAACCAGCAGTCACAGAAAAAGACTCACAAAATGTTTTACTGCCATAAAGATGTTGAATGTGCCAGTCTTATCTTTTTGAAGCAGTGTTTACTAATAATTAGTATTTTATGTAACATTATATATGAACTGTTTCAATTGAATTGAACCTTTGTCTATCATATTTGAATGTTTTATTTAAATTTTTTGTTTATTTTAAATTGCCTTTCAAATGTCTGTTCTTGGTGTTGGATTTTATCAAATAAATTTCCCCCAAAAATGCGACTTATACTCCAGTGCGACTTATATATGTTTTTTTCCCTTCTTTATTATGCATTTTCGGCCGGTGCGACTTAAAATCCCAAAAATACGGTATCTTACAAGCCAAACAGGACACAAAAACATTTTGGATTTTTTTTTTTTGTTTTACCTTTCCCCCTCAAATTTCTCAATAAACAAAGACGTACATTTCTAAAAATTTAATTATTAAAATAAAATGTACTGTGCTCATGTATACTAACTGACAACTGCAGGGACAGCGTTTCATCACATGGCCTTTTTAGCTTTGGAGTATTGTGGAATAACTGCCAGTGTATCGTATACCGGTGAAACAATTGAGACATTAAAGTTTTAAAATTTAACATGAAAAAACTAAAACACCAAAAAATATGAATGCTTGTCAGAATTAACATATTAACATATACATCAATATTGTTCAAAAATGAGATTTGAACCTAGATTTTCGATCATCCAGATTCAGTCCCATTCATTTCAGTTGGAAAAGTGTAGCATAAAATGATGAATTATGGAAAATATGAACATTTTATTGAAGCTGAACGATTTGATGCTGGAGCGTCTGAAATGGGATGACAAATGTGGGAAGAGTTTGAGGACAGAAAAAAGTTTGAATATTAAACAATGCAAAGTGGTGTAGAAAAATATGTTTCATTTCAGCATTCACACACTTATTGCCAAAAATACAGAAAAAAAGTCAGTCTTTGTCCCCTAAGGGTAAAACAGCATATTGTTTGATGAATGTCACTGATGCATTATTTTGTATCTATTAAGTGCTATATTATATATTAAGACACAATTAAATAATTTCAGTAATGTATTGTTTGTGCTATAAATTTATGCAATAGCTATTTCCTCACATTTAAAAATGTATTCAATTTTGAATTGATAAAAACAGAACAAAATGAGGGTTAGTAAGGTATTCCGCGTCACAAAGAAAAAGGAACGTGTCCTTGAAATTTAAAGGAACATTTTTATTTACTCCCACCTTTAACATTTACTTTCAGTCACTACTGGGGCATAACTCTCCATTGTTGTAACCCATGTGTGTTTATGTGCACATCTATGTCATGCAAATGGAGGTGCATCATGCTTAATTGAAGAAAACCTTCAATGTGCCTTCTGTTCTAAACTCACTTATTAACCACAAAAGCTCCTTGAGTGGCAAACGAAGGACAGATTGCGCCAAAACCAATTATTGTGCCTTTGTTTTAGCAGTTGTTAAGTCCACAGATCTCTTAAGAGCCGAAGCGCGGTTTTGATGTCTTTGAATCAGGGTTATTGGTGGATGGCATTAGCCACAACTACAGCGACAAAGAGCTAGGGCCCACACCTCGGTCCAGATGGCACACTGCCACCGCGACCTTGTCAGCACCTGCTCCCCAGGCACTGTCCGGGCATTGCCTGCGGAAATAGAGATGGGTGCATCATGCCACCCCCTTTCCTTGGAAGCTAATGAGCCCCGTGCCCGCTTAATTAAGGAAGCCAGTTTAATGCAAGAAAAGCGGGGAGGCAGGGGGCTACAACACATATGCTGGACCTCAACCAAAACAACAGATATAAATAATTAGCCCCCCAAAATGGAGGGGGATCAGTGGAGCCAAAATATCATTAAAATTTGAAATGTAAATCTCCTTATCACTCTACCAATGACACAAATTAGCACAGCAGTGCAACGCATTAAATCAAGGCGAAAAATATTCAATTAATAAATGAATGAGTTGTGATGAACTTCGGATTATTTTGGGCTGCAGTCCAAGACTACCCCTTATCACCAAATGTCACCTTGGAGTGAGCCTCGCTGATCTGTTAAATAGTGTCAGAGCATCCATGTCTATCTGCCTATTTATTTCTTTTTCTAAAAGGAACACTCCATAACACAGACTCTCTGGGGGGGAAAACCACTGTTGTTTATGCTTGATTAGTCCAACCACCAACACATGCACTTTTTCTCGCACCCTGAATAAAATAAATAGCCCATATTAATTGGGATTTGATTACACAGAAATGAGGACACGTGCTTGTGATGAAATGTTACTGTTAAAACATCACGCACTTCAGATATGCAGGATGACACTACTGCCTGCACGTGACCACCTTCTCCTCCTTCCTTCCGTGCGTGTGCACCATCAAGCGTGCACACACAAAAAAAAAAAAGGCACAAATATTCTGTGTCCCACCATATTTGAGGGCTCAGAGAGTGAAGAAGGGGATTGAGAAGGGTAGGGCATGAGGGGGGGGGCTAATGTGCAAACTTGTTTCCGTCCTCTACGGCGAGGCCATCATTTATTCAGCAGCTCGGCACTCGAGATGGGCCACTCGCATTTGCTTGATACTCAATTATACATTAGCGTACATCACTTGGCAATCTGTTCATATCAATTTAATTGGATTTTAATATTGCCTCTGATCTTGTTGTCCAATTAACAGTGCTGGCTGGCAATAAAGCAGAACCACACACTATGTGACACCTTTGATCCCCACCATATGGAGCCCTTCCATTGATTACCGGCACCGCCACAGAATTTCACTCCCTCAATATGGCCTGTGATGAATGGAAGAGGAGGGCATGTGGTGGGGAAGTGGCGAATCAGGGGGTGCGGAGCGAGGCATCATCTCCTCCTCAGCTCCACACCCGACCAACCGCCACTGATGTGATAAAAATTTCCCTTCGCCGCGCAACATCATTTATTTTGTTGACATTCCCCTCTGATTAAAAACAATAAAAAAAAAAAAAAATGAGTGAGAGAGGGCGAGATGGTGTGGCCATGCCATGAATAGCATATGCAAATTAAACCCTGAGTATCTATCTTGTTGAAGCCGAGGGGACTGCCTGCCTACCTGCCTGGTGCTCAAGCGTTGACAATGACAACATGCTTTAACGTGACACCTTTTCACATTATTTTGTGTCGAACATTATGTTCGCCACCGTCTCTTTTTCCTCTCTCTACTACCGTTGGCACCATGCTGTTCGCAAGTCAAAGAAAAGGGACAAGATGGAGCACAGGAATAGTATGCGCCTGCCTTGAATTACTGCCGGGTCAAACTTGCTTCGCAAAATAATTAGCGCATGCCTAGTATTACCGCCTGTTCAAATTCGTGACATCACGAGTGACACTACCCCTGTCATCATTTTCAATGGAAGAGGCTAATTTCATTACCGGTATTTTGAAATCGCATAAAGGGAAAAAGATTAAGAGCTATTCAGAAGGATTTAAGGTCCAAGCTTACATCACACTCAAGTTTTTACTGCATGCCTTTGGTAAGTGCCAGAGTGAGAAGAGGTTTTAAAATAATTAGCGCATGCTTACTTTTACCGCATGCCTTTGGTAAGCGCAGGGGTGAGAAGAGGTTTTAAATTAATTAGCGCCCCGGCGGCAATTCAAGGAAATGCGGTAGCTCCCTCTTTTACTGAAAATGAACAATAAAGAAATGGGTAAGGAGGAGTGAAACTGAATATGTATTGATGTGTTGCAAATGGCACCGTGGCGTACAATGGGCTGGTGTCATGAGCCCAAATGCAGGGACAGCAGGCGATGTGCAGGTCAAAACTATATTTTAATGCTGAAAGTCACAGTAGTGGACCACTTGTAGGGACTCTTTAAAGGCCTACTGAAACCCAGTACTACCCACCAAGCAGTCTGATAGTTTATATATCATCCATCCATCCATTTTCTACCGCTTATTCCCTTTTTGGGGTCGCGGGGGGGGCTGGCGCCTATCTCAGCTACAATCGGGCGGAAGGCGGGGTACACCTTGGACAAGTTGCCACCTCATCGCAGGGCCAACACAGATAGACAGACAACATTCACACTCACATTCACACACTAGGGCCAATTTAGTGTTGCCAATCAACCTATCCCAGGTGCATGTCTTTGGAGGTGGGAGGAAGCCGGAGTACCCGGAGGGAACCCACGCAGTCACGAGGAGAACATGCAAACTCCACACAGAAAGATCCCGAGCCTGGATTTGAACCCAGGACTGTAGGAACTTCGTATTGTGAGGCAGACGCACTAACCCCTCTGCCACCGTGAATGAAATATTAACATTGCAACACATGCCAATACGGCCTTTTTAGTTTACTAAATTACGATTTTAAATTTCCCGGGACTTTTTTCTTGAAAACGTCGCGTAATGATGACGTGTACGCGTGACGTCATGGGCTGTTATGAATATGAGCGCTGCACACACGCACAGCTCAAAGTCGTCTGCTTTAAAGGCATAATTACACAGTATTTTGGAGATCTGTGTTGCTGAGTCTTTTGCAATTTGTTCAATTAATATTGGAGAAGTCAAAGTTGAACAATGGAGTTGGGAAGCTTTAGCCTTTAGCCACACAAACACACGGTGATTCTTTGTCTAAAATTCACGTAGTTGAAACTTTACTATGGATCACAGCGGACATGGATCCCGACCACTTGTCAACCAGCAGTTTTCGGTGAGAAAATTGTGGTTAAAAAGTCACCACTTACCGGATATCAGCTGAGCTTGCGCCTCCAGTACAGCTGCCGTCGACTTCCCCGAGACATTGCGTGTCAACACTCGGCCGTGGACGTACACTTTTGACTATCAGGTACTGTTAAACTCACTAAAACACTAGCAACACAATAGAAAGATAAGGGATTTCCCAGAATTATCCTAGTAAATGTGTCTAAAAACATATGAATCCGTCTCAATGCAACGCGATTGAAATCGCTTTTTTTTTTTCTAGTCCGTCGCTATCAATACCTTCAAACACAAATCGTTCATCTTCACTCAAATTAATGGGGAAATTGTCGTTTTTGTTGGAGGCTCCCATTAAAAACAATGTGAATATGTGAGGAGCCATCAACATGTGACGTCATCTTCTGCGACTTCCGGTAGAGGCAGGGCTTTTCTTTTAGCACCGAAAGTTGCGAACTTTATCGTGGATGTTCTCTACTAAATCTTTTCAGCAAAAATATGGCAATATCGCGAAATGATGAAGTATGACACATAGAATGGACCTATCCCCGTTTAAATAAGAAAATCTCATTTCAGTAGGCCTTTAATAGGCACCGACCAAATTTTACAGGATATCGATTCGCATAAAATGAAAAGGGATCAAAAAAAAAAATGCTATTTCTTTGTTGCCATGACGTCACATCTGGTTGCAGGCAATGCCCCGTCTCGAACACTTGGTGGGGAAACAGGCACTCAAGCAGCACTGAGAGCAGACTCAGCCAAATTGCCTCAAGGCAGTGATGTGCCGTCAGGACCAGCAAGGCCTTCTCTGCTAGCCTAACATAACCAGAAATCATGATCGGATTTAAAGATAAAATTATTTTTTAATTTACTTTCTCTAAATATCTAAATCAGGGTCTCAAACTCGATTTACCTGGGGGCCACTGGACGCAGAGTCTGGGTGGGGCTGGGCCGCAAGCAAAGATTTCTTGAAAAAAAAAAGTTGCATACCCCTTCAGCAAGTCTAGTTGTATAATGACGTTTCAAATTACATCCCTTGTGCACCACAACTTTCTCTGTGCAAATAAGACACGTCAGAGGTGCCCCTGTGCTCAACAAAGAAATATTGCATCTCCCACTTTTCCTGGAATTGTCTTTGCTCATCACTAACTTTTCTCTTCACTGCAGGCTTTGAAAAAGACATGTTTGGGGTTGTGGAATATATTTGTATTTAGCCGACGTAGGGAGAAAAATGTTATTTCCGCAACGTGTGTCGTTCCACTTTTCCTCCCTACAACAACACGGCAGTCAGCGGATAATAGTTGGAAAAGTACCGGTATAGCGAGCGCAAAAAAAGTGACTGCTCCTGGAGTGTTACCCGGCGTCATATAGAAATATATGTAGTGTTCATCCTGTGAGGCTATGCCAATTAAACAATAAAAAAAACAAATAACGGTTTGAATTGGTCCAGGTTGTCGGGGACTGTTATTACTGGCGGACAGGTGTCGCGGTGTGACTGCAGTCAGGCACGTAAGAAAACCCTCGTCTCCATGGCAACGTCTCTGTCGCTTTCACTCACTTGCCGCTTTTCCACTAACGCAGGGGTACAATAGAATAGAATAGACTTTATTGTCATTATATTTGCATATAATAAGATTAAAGACTCCAACTTAAGGTGCGATTGTGGTAACAAATATGGGGTAAAATAAATAACACAATTGAACTAACAATTGAAATAAACAGACTACTATCCAATAAAAATAACAAGCAATCCTTTACAATATACAAAACACTATAGAGATACAAAATACTGTACAATATACAGAACAAGACAAGAGTACCGAAGTAATAAATAACAATCAGTGTCGGACATATTGCACTCGAAGGGTAGTAT